>NC_043995.1:25430000-25797500 GCF_902150065.1 Myripristis murdjan | reverse complement strand
TCAGCTATACCCCACAGTGCGGAGATAATAGAAATGTTAAGAGCTATTCAAGGTTAGGATATATTCTGTGTCTCTACCAGGCAGGGTGTGCGTGCATGTGTGTGTCTGTGTGTGTGTCTGTTATTTGGCTGTGTTAAAATGTCACAGGGATGTTCTCCTGTGATGTAACCGGATGACACAGGAAGCACTGAGCGCTCTGCTGGAGTCCTTGTCTCTTTTAACCTTGTGGTAGCCCGTGAATGTTAATAAAAATCAGCCAGAGTGATGTGTTCCCCCTTTGATAATAACACACACGTGACACAGGGAGAGAGAGCGAGAGAGAGACAGAGAGAGAGACAGAGAGAGAGAGAGAGAGAGAGAGAGAGAGAGAGGAAAACAAATTTCAAGGAAATGTTGACATAAACCCTGTGCGCATGTGTGTGTGTGTTGTGTTTATTTGAGGGTGGGCAGTGCTTCTGTCACTGTACACACACACACACACGCACACACACATACATCCACACAGCAAGTGACACACCTCCTTTGCCTCTATGCTGGTGATGTCTTTCTATTTTTTTTTTATTTTTATTTTTAGCACAGATCGAGTTTCCAGTCCCCAATTCAGCACCGGGAGGCGCTCAGCAACACAACTCCCTGTGACCTGGAGTGGTGTGAACCGGCTGCTTATAACACAGCCCTGCATCCTTCGTTTGGAGCCGAGCTGGATGAGTGTTAATAGCCACGGGCAGGCAGAAGTAGCCAGAACATAAGAGGATGCCCTGTAAACCTATGGGGAAGTTGAAAGTGCCAAGTCATGGTAATGTCCAGTCATCTATTTAAACGACACAGAAGAGACTGTTGGCCAAATCCCAAAACTGACAGGTACGTAAAAGGCGAATGTATGACACAGAAATGTATGCAGATGCTCAGGATACATGTCACTATGTAATTTTCTATTTTAAGAACGCTCTTTCAAATGGCCCAGCTGACTTTGTTTACATCAGAAGTGTCATTGCCACAGCTTCTGTTTGTAGAATAGCCTCTAAAATTCTGGTTAGTCCTCAGTAGGGACAGTCGGCGCCTGTTCCAGTTCAAGAAAACTGTATCTTATGTTTTTTTGTAAGGATCTGGTCGATTGATAAGGATCGCTCAGCAGTTTAAAAATAAGACTGAAAGAAGCAGTTTGTGACCATGTGAGGCTGCAGGCGTTAAAAGTGAAATTAAGTTGAAAGTACTACTGTCTGT
Source organism: Myripristis murdjan (assembly GCF_902150065.1). Classification (NCBI taxonomy): domain Eukaryota; kingdom Metazoa; phylum Chordata; class Actinopteri; order Holocentriformes; family Holocentridae; genus Myripristis; species Myripristis murdjan. The sequence goes on along the minus strand of NC_043995.1, from coordinate 25,796,276 downwards.
CCACTACACCAAACCTGTTGGTACAGTTCAAAGCCGCAGGATTTGAATTTCTTACTCCAAGTATGCTTTAAATCCAGGTGGGTCTGTTGACAATAATGTCTCCATTTATGCATCATTTTAACCAAAGTGCTCTTGTGAATATTTCCCCTCTTGCTTTCAGTTTTCGGGCAATTTGACCTGCCCTTGGCTCTGCGTACGTGGCCTGGAGGTGTGGATATCATATCTCGTACACGCTGCATCTGAGGTACACTTAATTCGCTGTGAGAGAGAGGGAGAAAGTGACGACATGAGGCCACCAGTGCTGCTGTGGGAGGCAAGAGGTGGGTTGAAAATGGTTGTTTGCCTTTGTATTTGTTGTAAAAAATAAACAAATAAATAAATTCAAGATAATGCATGCTCAAATAAAATAATAAGCCTTTGAATAACATTTTATAGTCATCAAATGAGGCAAAGGCTCAAGGAAGACATTTATAACTGCGTGTACCCCGATTAGACACAAGGGGTCGCAATATCTCTGTCCGTGTATTTTGCAAGGACCAAATCAAGTCATTTTTGACAGAAAAAAAATGCTCCCTTCATATTAACACTGAAACTATGCTGCATCAGTGGATTTGCCTATACATACTCAGTTTGAGCTTAGCTAAAGTAAAGCAAATAGACGTTTCCTCTTGCTGCCTATGTGGGACTTGAAAAACCGGCCAAAATGTTTACAGCATTTTACAAGAAAAACTGAACTGTGACTTTCATTTTTCGTGAAAATAGTATAAGGTGAAGGCTTGTGATTTCATAGGAAGCAGAGTGACTTTTATTATTGCATGGTCCGGTTCGTGTGATCAGCGTTGAAAAATAAAAATAAAAAAGGCCGATACAGTCAGAAATAGTTTGTACACACTTTATTGATTTTTATTTTGGAGTTAATTCACAGGATCCTACTTTACAGGAGATAGGACAGTGCTTTACCAGATTTCGAGTGCATCTCGGTGGTTGCAGGCAGACAGTCATCTGCCCACATCCTCTGAACAGTTATTTTCCCTGGACTGTACCACAAAGTTTGTTGTGGGGGGATTCGCTCTCCCTTTGTGGTGGTTGTGTGAGCTTTATAATATAATAAGAGGCTTTTAACCTCCTCTTTTGTTGAAATTATTGCATTTAAAAGCTATTATTTTAAATTACATAGGAATTTGTATCGTGAAAATCCGTCAAAGACAAGACTTCTGTGGTTAAGTTTACATCGCTCCCCCCGGCTTGCTCAGTTTCCCAGCCGACTCTCTGACTTCATTCCATTTTACATTCGACAAAAAAGCTGAGAGTTTAAAAGCCAGTTAACGTAAAGCTAGCTTTAGTGGTTTGCCGGACGTTTAGTTTGAAAACCGAGTTTTAAACCGGGATGTTTTTAAATTCAAGAAATAAAATGGAAGCTCTGTCTTTGCTGGAAATGATAGCCTGCTGACGAGATAGTCATCTTTTTGGGAGCCGTCGGCCATCAGAAGTCGGGGTTACTTGGCTGCCTACGTTAGTTAGCGTTAGCTGGCTAAAGCTAACCGTTAGCTGCAGCCGGTAGATGCTTTCCTGATAATGTTGATGTGTTCCTGTGAAAAAGTGGATTTTAATATTACCTCTCGCACCGTGGCTCGGCTTGTTTATGAGGCCGAGCAAGATCACAGAAACGGAGGAAATTCATCCAATGCGAGGTAGGAGCTCCCAACTTTTTGCTTGTTGGGGTTTTAAAAGTTTAACTGAGTTGATGCCAAGCCTTGAGGCCTTGGGTGTTGGACTGCACCCCCATGTAATAATAACAACAGGTGTCGAGGACTGTTCGCCTCTTGTCATATCACTGTAGATAGTTTGTTCGTGTTTGAGAAATGTGTTTCCTGACACAAAAGTAAACACAGCAATAAAGTCGACGAGTCAAAGGCGTGGGATCCGAGCATCATCTGTTCTTGGAAAAGCAAAGTTTGGCATGTTTGAACGTGTTGGTCTGGATCTGAAATGGCCCTGTTGTGTGAGAGATCACGCTGCTCGCTGGGAGCAACTTCACTTTTCCCGAGCTGAGTGTCTGCTAGATGGCCTGTGTGTTTTTAAAGCGTGTGAGACAGACAGGCCTGTGTGTGGACCAGAGAGGGAGCTGCACGGGGATTATGATGGATTACTCTGAGCAAACAAGACTGTGCCAAGATTGTTCTTGTTCAAACAGATCACAGCAAATACTGTCAGGCTTTGCTTTGGCCATTGTCTTAAAAGTGCCCTCTTTTAAGGCAAACAGTGGCGTGAAACATACACACACACTCAACACACACCTTCCTTGTTGGATGATGTTGGATGATAGGTCTGCAGTGTGTTTTCATGTGGTTATTTTTGCTTTGGTAGTCTATGGTAACAAGTAGACCAAGTAGTGTAATTATTGGTGTCTGCTGCCAAGCGCTGGGCAACAAAGTCAGATATTATGATATCTTTTCACAAAATATCTCTGTATTGATATCGTAATGATGATCGATGCATACATAAGGTATTTACACTAGGGCTGAAGAATTAATCTAAGTATTCACAATATGGCCAAGAGCACTATCTAAAAAAAAAAAAAAAAAGATGTGTGGCAAAACACTGTTGTATGTTGCTCTGGCCTACAAATTGAATTTTCCAGATGTAAGAAAAGATGTTTGTGTGGTACACTCAAATTAAGCCGTATTAAGCTTTAGTAATGAGGATATGATAACCAATTAGGTAGAGGCAAATAATACATCAGCTAGAACAGTCTAAAATCACACCCTTTTACTATAAAGTAGTTTCTGAAACCAGGAAAAGGCAACCCTTAGTTTCATGATATATCATGATCGCCCAGCCCTTCCACTACCGCATCTGGCTTTTGTTAGGTGAAATAATGTCTCTACGCTCTGTCCTTTCAAGGAGAGTTTTAGGACTTGTCTTGTTTTTGTGTGCATATTGGAAATGATGGCTTTCAGATTGCTGGTTTCCTGGTTTGAGGAGGGGCTTGTAAGGCTTTCCCTGCACCAACAGCGCTGAAATTCATCTCAGCATCTGTTATTGTGTCTGTCTGCTGGCAAACACACTGTTATGTGGTCTCCGTCTTTTCTTCTCGTCTTCTGTTCAACCACATTTGGCTGTTTCTGAGTTAATATTTGAAGGGAGCAATGCTGAATTATCTCTCAGTAAAATATTAAACAAACAATGCCATAAAGGTGGGCAATATTAAACATAGAACATACTCTAGCATAAATATAGCCTATTGATCTGCCTCCTAATGGGAACAATATTTCATGACAAACAATCTGTCATATGATACTACATATTCCTGGAACAGCTCAGGCTGACTATCAAAGAATGGACAGAAATAGCCTCCGCCTCACAATCAGTTGTCTGACTGGTGGGTTCCTTAGGTTTTATTTCAATAAGGATCATCACAGGATAGGGTAATGTGATTAAGGCTAGTCTTTTGAATGCAAAGTTTCTCCTTTCTTCGCCCCCCAGGTAGCCAATTCCAGACATAGATCTGTCTTTGTCTGAAAGTTCAACTCTTGCAAAGATGAGCCTGATTATGCAAACACATGCCTTGAGAAGTCTGCTGAAGGGAGGAGAGAGAGGGGAGGCATACTGAAGAAAGAGTGACACTGGACAGTGTGAGAGGTGCAGAGGAAGGGGTGAGGCATATAAGCTAACCACAAACGAGATGACAAAGCAAATTAGTCTTATCCAGACCTATGCTATACAGACTGGACCACTGAAAAGGGATTGCCATAAGAAGATGATTTCAGAAAGCTTGTGATGGCCCCCTCCCATCTTCTTGCTGCATCATTCTTGACTGCAGAGGAACACATGCTACATTGTCATCAAGAGTACTCTCCACCACTTTTGGAAAATTTAACTTGCCTTATGTGGAGGAATTTCTTTTAGCTGCCTAAAGTAACTGGACACATGGGAAGAACTGAATTGTCTTTGTTTCATGGTTAATGTTTGTTGAAAGGGTCACAGCTGATTTACCCAGCGGCGGAAGTTGGATGTTTTCCCAGAGAGTTCATAGAATAACTTAAATATAGGCATGACTGGAACATTCAGGTCAGTCATGGTTAGCCTCACCTCTCAAGATGCAACATGCCCTCGTCAGGGCCCTTGAATTGACTGAAACAGAAAATTGGCCAAGGTAAGTTCTGAGGATGACTATGTCCTCTCCTGCGGGACCAGAAGGCACCACTCTGGCTCAGCCCATCCCTATCCCCACGCTGACTATCCTGCCACCGTCTTCAGACACAGAGTCCTGGTCTTGCTCCCCCAGCCCCAGACAGTCCCGGTTTAGCCACCACAATCGACCCCACCGCAGCAGGACCCGAGCCAAGAAAAAGAATAAGGAAGAAATAGGCGGCTCTCCTACGCAGCAATGGGACGAAACACCGCGGATTGTGATACAGGAGGCTGAGGAGAGGAAGAACGCTCAACAGCGGAGCCCATCGCCTTCCCCCTCTCTGGCAAGTCAGACAGAGGGGGAAGAGCCTGGCCAGGACAGCCCTTCGCAGGACCTCCTCTTGCCTCCGTCTTCCTCCTGGTCGCGTAGTTCTTCCCCCAGCCGGCGTTCCCGCTGGTCCCTCAGGAGCCTGCTCAGCAGAGACTCCGATGGGGACAACTGCAGGTTAGTGCTTTGGCTTTGTCCCAAATATCTTATTGGAAGGAGGCGCCACCAAATTTAATTCTACTAGTACCCAAGCAGTGATAGAGGAACATAGGGCTCGTGTTTTCTCAGTTGTTTTCTCTCTCACAGAGTGGCCCAGACTGAAGCGTAATTTTTAGTCATGCAGTTACTGTCGAAGGTCCTCCCCTAAGGGTTGGGCTTGTTATCTTATAATAACAGCAGCGCTTAAGGATCAGTGGCTTAGAACAGGTTGTTCACACCAACAGCCCCACTTGGGACTCTTCACATGGGCAGTGAAGGCTTATAGTGCCACAAAACCACAGCCAATTTGCATTCAGGCCTGCTGAGACCAGATTTGCATCTAGTGAGGGAGTGGAGCAAGTGGCCTGTCATCTGTGCATGTTGGTTTCTAAAAAGAAAAAAGGAAAAAGAAAAAAGCTAACATCTGACAGAGATTTACATTTGGTTGAGTTTTCACAAATGCCAAGTCAGGCCAACTATGATGGAGCATACTGGGGTTAATTAGCTAATGGCTAAAGCCAGAGAGGACAGATTATGCTGTTAAAATCCTGATTAAGTCAAGTTGATTCATGCTATGGTATGACGTCAGACAAAAGCAGGCCAACAGTCAGATCAGAGAATTTCAGAACTAGCAAGTATTCATGCCAGGCCATACTAACAGTCAATACAACTACTTAACTCTAAGGATATGACTTATTCAGAATGCTCAGCTTCTGAATATTATTTTAGAAGATTAAACAGATATAGTTTTTTTTTGTTTTGTTTGTTTTTTTTTTTTTTTTTTATAAATGCACTATATGAAAAAAGACAAGGTTATGTAAACTGTAAACAGAAAGGAAGACTGCAGAGAGAAAAACAGAGCTGGGCCAGTCACAAGGAGTTAAAGGCGGGGTTTATGCGCCACTCATCCTTCTCCTTAAGTATGACATCACCTGCAGCCAATGGGAGCAGGCTCTCTGTCTGATGATGTCACGCGTGTCCAATCAGAGTAGGTCCCTGTCGGTGCTGCAGTGTACTCTGTGGGCCAGTCAGTGGGCTACCAGGGCAAGCAGAGGGTGTTTCTCTCCTTTGCTCCATATGAACAGCTGTGCCCTTGTCCTCCTCATTCACCCACCAGTTTATTGACCCACTTATATTGTTTTGCTTAGTGGAACATATTGTCTAGACCTTGGTTAGGATTTCATTTTTCTTCATATGAAGGTTGTTTGACATTTCAAAATGTAATTCTGGGATGCCTTGAGCTGAAAAAGACACTGAAAGATTTTAGGTTTGAAAGAAACTGGATTCAGCTTTACACATGGGCTCCTGTACTCAGATTTCTGTTCAGACTGGCAAGTGTGTAGGGCCCTCCGTCCTCCAACTCAAACCACCCATAGTGTTTTGGGTCTTTGCGACACTGACAAACATCTTAACGGCAACTTTGCTAGAGGCTTGTGTGTGTCTTTAGTCAGCAAAAACTGTCAGGTCATAAATATCCCAGTTGTCTGCTACCCAGGAATCTCAGTAAATGGGCCAATATATTCTGCATGTAACAGATCTTCCACAGAGGAGGTGAAGATAATTGACCACTTGACATCCTGATGGGTTCTAACCATGACGGGCCATAAAGAGGTTAATGACCATCACAGCTGTGAAAATCTCACCCTAAGTTAATTTGCACTAGGTTGCCCTTTTGTAATGCAGATAGACATAGATGAATCTTGATGCAAATGAACACTGCCTTAGCTGTTTTAGCAGCATGTTGTGTGGGAGGCTTAAACTAGAGAATGGCAACTGACAAAGACCAGTTTAGGGAGATACAGCATGACAGCATTGTTTTTGTAGCAAGGTATGTTCCTACTGCACAAGCCACTACATCAGTATGCATGTTTTTTTTTTTTTTTTTTTTTTTTTTTTTGTTGAGACTAAACATGAGGAGGTCTGCTAAGCTGATATAAAAACTTGTGGTCAGCTGCTTCTGTTGGATCATTAACAGATCTTAGGCACTCAGTTTGCTGATTGTTTGCATCTTACTGTTGTCAGAGTTGGCAAAGTTGTGTTTGTCTGCTGGAGACAAATTAGTACTCTTTAATGACTTTAACACTCTCAGTCACTGCTTTCCTGTTGATGTTTGAGTTCTGCATGCTCACTTTGCAGAACGCAGCACAAATGTATGTTCTATCCTTACACAGAGACCTCATCCTACTTACTGTGATGTAAACATGTTGTTAAATTGCTATAATTGTATGTCCAATGTTTTGGGACTCACAATGAGATAGATTGATAAACGGATCATTTCTAAGTTATTGGGTTTGTGTTTGACTTTGCAATCTTATGTTATGTCTTGAACATAAATTTGTCATGTGGCAGCCAGGCATAGGAGGATGCTGTCCAGATCAGGCCGCAAGATGAAGACTGTGCAGGAACTGTGTAACAAGAACAGGGGTTTTCCATCACATTTATTTTGGTTAAACCATGGCTGCCTTTTTTTTTTTTTTTTTTTTTTAAACCAGGGTCAAAACCTATCATATTATGTTGTCAATCAGTGCAACTCTGGAACCAGTCAGCTTTCATTTCCACCAAGAAACACTACACATATAAAAACATGATAGATTGGTGTTGAATTTACCTCAGGTTTTCAGAAGTTTCATACTTATTTTAAAGATAGCCTACCACTCTAGCTCTATTAGACAGTGTGCAGTGGTGAGTTAGACAGAGAGGAAAAGACGCTGACATGACAAGTAGTGAACCATCTTCAAACCTTCAGTGCTGTTTGTGTTTCATGCCTTCATGACTTTGTCTCCTTACATTGCATGGACCATAACAGCAAACAGCCAAATCTGAAAAGTACTTCAACTCTGAAACTTCAGATGAGGGGAGAGCTGCTGGCAGATAGTGGTTGATGATGATAGTGACCTCTTCTTCTTTGTCTGTTACACCCTATCTGTTTAACCTTGTGACCCTCTTTTCACTGACATTCCTCTAATGTTGTTCTTCTCTATGTGCTGATAATTTGTGCATTGTCAGCACACAATGTTGCTCATCATTTGTCTCCAGGCCTGAAACATTGTATCTACTGGGAACCTATTTTCAGCAGTCACTCTTGTTAGTCTTATTCAGAATTTAGACTTGCATTATGGATTTTAATGCAGCTTTATGAAGGAGAAAGCTGGCTCTCTAGACACAATTACAGGATTGCAGGCACTCCTGAAAATGTGCTGAGTGCATACCTAAAACAGCATTCTCCTAATTGGCCAAAAGGCATTGATCTGCTGTCACAGACTTTGACTTGCCTCACTGCCCTCTTTTATTTTTCTTTTTTTGTGCTGAAAGGAGAGATTCTCTGTCAACAAAAGCGTAAGGGAAGTGTTTAAATACCTCACACATACACGCTTACATCCATCCTACGCTCTTTAGGTCATGCGTTGAACCTTGCACTCTCTCTTTCTTATGCCTTTCATCATGCCCACTTGGCTCGTGAAACTCAAGAGATTATGACGGGCCATCGGTGAACCTCAGAAAAGCAGATTACAGAGAGGCAGAGACAGAACGGTAGAGATGCGGGCATGGCCGAGCCCAGTGTGGATTATAATGTGGTCTCTAATCCAGAGTGATGGTCAGAGAGATTGAGGGTTAAAGGATTGGGTGGGCTCTGGGCTCTGGCCAGGTGGATTCAGCCATGGCCTTCTTATTTATGATGCTATAAAAGCCATGATCTATCCTGTGTTTTTGCTTTCCCAGTATTACATATAGTACATGTAGTTTGAACTGAGGTTAAGAACGAACTATGCCGAGCAGGTTGTTTGACCCCAATCTCCAAAACATAGCTGTTTTGTTGGACCTAGATGTAATGTTTCTCAGCCGTTTTGAACGACAACCCCTGAAAATTTAGCAACACATACTTACCACTCCTTGTTGGAGCATAGACTTGCAGAAGAATGAACTTTGACACCAAATGGAGATTTTATTTATTTATTTATTTATTTATTTATTTATATGGATCTTCCTAATAATACTTAGTAAAGGCTATGTCAGAAAGATAAAAAAACAAACTAATAACTTTTATCACAGTTATCCTATTGTTTCAGTACTGGGTTGTAGAACTGTTGTTCTGTTTGACTTGCTGCCCAACATATTCCTCGTATTTTTCCTTGATGCAGCATTTCCTGTGTTATCTCCCCAAAATAATGCAGTTTGTCTATGCTCTCCTCCCCAACCACCGCGAAATGTTAAGAACAATATAGTAGAATTTGATTAACTGCTACAATAAGGCTCTGACTAGTTGTTATTTCACATGCATCACCAATAAATACATACATTGAGATCATTCATTTGTAAATTAAGAAAAGTGATTATTCACATCCCAAAAATAGTTTTGTGAGCCCCACTTCAGCCCCCTTAGTGGTGAGCCGCTGCTCCATACTGCACTGCATACTCACTGTGCTCTGATAAAACTCCTCAGCCCTGCCGTGTATAGTTTATCATCCTTATCGGTGCCCCCCTAGTTGAACATTAAGGCATCAGTGTCTCACATGGAGCCACCTCCTCCCTCACCCCTCCTCCTCCTCCTGCCCCCCTCCCCCCTTCACTTCAACGGGGATTACTGATGGACGCAGCGACGGCAGCTTGCCGGCTCCCAGAAACGGAATAGGAGCAGCGGTCGTATACCTGGCTGCGAGGCGGAGGGCGTCGGTTGTAATGAGGAATTAACCCGGCCGTGTGGTGATGGATGACGGACACATTTCTACCCAGGAGCCGTGCGTGTCTATAGCGAGGACAGCTAGACAGAAGAGCGGATATACACGCCGTAGCGTCTCGCCTGCTGTTGCTGCTTGCAGTAGCGGTGCCATATTGATACAGTAGTAGGCAACGTGTGTGTGTGTATGCGGTCATCAGCTTGATCGCGGACACCTCATGACATGTTCGAGTAAGTGATATATATGCGTAATTAAAGCTTCTGGCTGCGTGGGAGATGCGAAATTACATGTTTTTGTTTCTCTGCTGATTGTTTTTTGTTTTTGTTTTTTTGTTATCCCGTCCATCACGGTGCGTTTTGGTGCTGGTCAGAGGAGTCGCAGCTTTCATATCCCACTGGGAATATGGGTGGGACAGGCTTAGGGTTTTATTGTGAGGGGAACCAATGTGCAGCGTGCATGCGGTCGGATATTAATACCGTGAACTGATGACAGTCGACGTGTTTTCATTCTAGGTGCATTCGGTCGCGCTATTCATGACCCGAGAGTAACCCGATGTTATTTTCCTCCATCCGTTTTCACAGACCATTGTACTCTCCATCCTTGCATAATATAGTGCCATGTCATCTGCAACAACTTCATTCCCCACATATGCCACTTGTGACTCACGGTTGACTCGCTCCGGCAGTGTTTTTGCTCAGTTTGTGTATTCAAAACGAGTTCACCGGAGATGACACTTTCTGGGCAGCCGCGTGCTTTTTCTTTGCCGTTCTGCTCTAATAATCTGTACCTTAACCCGCCGAGAAGAGAGGACACTGTGTCAGACTGATAAATACAGCAGACAAAGAAGTACATGGAAGCTTCTGGCAATGTTGCCTTGTAGTCTTTCCATTGCGGCTGCTGGAGGATTTAGCCTCGGTTTGTAAACACAGGTTGACACAGATTCTCGTTGTCCCGGTTGGTCATACTGTCCATACAGGAAGCTTATTAAGGGCGCACGCTGCCCTTGTTGCCATACGTTTGCCTTAAGATAGCTTAATACTACTTGTCATAATGCCTCTCGAAATAGCACAGCTGCACTAGATAGGCTAATATACTTGGGATTTTATCCGAAACCACAAATCTGGATAGGGTAATGGATCCCGCATATTATGGGTTGGTTTTCATATTGAGATTGACAGCTCAGGTTTGCAAACTGTTCCAGCCTTCAGTGGCTGTTACTGTGGAGATGCTGATATTTACTCAAGGTACCCCTCCCCTCTTCCTCTCCAGATCTGGTCACTAAGACAACGGCAGCCCGGTTGGCAGAGCAGGAGCTGTACTGTGTCAGACTGTGAGAGACTACTGGCTGGGGAGGGGGGAAATACAAAGGAGACAAGACCAGGCAGAGACTGAAAAGAAGGCAACAAAATGTGCAGGCAGAGAGAAAATGAGTCGCAAAAAGGAGTTGACAAGGGAGTAGTTAAGGAAAAGGAGTTTGTCGTGTAAAAAAAGCATTTGGACTGGAATTATTTGTCTTTGAGTTGTTGGTTCAGATTGTCAAAATGACTGAATGTGTGTGCACCAGAAAGGTGATCAATGCATCCCACTGGTTGTACTGTTGGACAAGCATTCATCAAACTGAAGGACAGCATAAGCTTGGGCTTTGTCATTGCCCGTTTACTGATTTAGCATGTGGACGGTGACATCTGATTCATAACGTGAGCTTAGGCAAATTGAATTGACTGTAATACATAGCTAGATGTGGGTGTGATAGAGAGAGAGAAAGGGTGAGAGATTTACTGACAGCCTGAAAACAGTGGTTGTAAAGGGAAGAAATGCAGCTATGACAACTATGTTGTGGCGTAAATAGAGTCATTTCATAGGCCCATGACTTGAACATTAGATGTTCATGTTTTGGCAGCAACAGTGCCCTGATGAAGGATGTTATAGCTGAAACATGTTGGAAGCAAATGGCCCTTTTCCACTGACTAGGGTGAACCTGGGACGTGGCCAGGACCGGTGAAGTTCAGGTTCTGCCTTTTTATTTCATTTTCCACTGCATGGAGAACCAGTTGAGGATGGTGGGAAATGCTCCAGGCCTAGTGTTTTTGTTGTCTTACTTAATTTTCCCCATTTTGGCTGTGTATTGGATGCCTTGCTCTCCCAAATGCAGTGATTTTTTTTTTCTCATTCTAACCACTCATCTGTAATCTGTAATATATAATAGAGACAGTCGCAACACTCCAATGTTATGCATATATTTTTTGTTAAACTGTGCACATGAGGCATTCAGGATAGACACTCTTATTCTCCCCCAATACTGATGGGAGCTGACACCTGTTTGTACAACTTGCAGTTTGCCCTGTTTTGCCGTCTGTCTCTTTTTGTTTTTTGTTTTTTTCGCTGGCTGCTTTGTGCTGTTGTTCTCTGATATATATTTAAAGAAGGATTGCCAAGTCACCACTTGGACCAATCAAGATGACTGTCCTGCTAGCTCTTCTTAAAACTCCCTGTAACTCAGATTTTACTATCACCTCCCATGCAGGGACTAAATCTAGTTCCAGCTTAACCTCTAACCATGTCCTTGCCAATGGAAACACTTTCAGAATCTGTGAAATAGCCCTCATGCCGCGGTGCGCCTCAGGAAATTCTTGCTGTCAAAATGGCCAGAAGTGATAAGGAAACATTTTAAGTGTAACTTTCTTTTCATAACAGCAAAGTTGTAGTGCTTAGCTCAGGGATAAGACAACAGTGTAACTTTGTGCCTACATCCATGGGTAGATCAAAAACAGCTGAATGGACACACCCTTTCATTGGACAGTTTCTCTTTAATGCTTCCAGCTTGTTGTTTTTCCAATGTCACTTAAGTGCATCAGATGACAATCCTGTTGGTAATGTGCAATGACATCTTAAAATCTGTACTGAAACACAAACTTGTTGTGTTGTAGGTTACATTTCTTCATTAAGATCCTTTGCTAAATGTCTTTAATAGTAAGGTACCTGGGCTTGTTTGATTACTGTGCTAGTCAAAACGAGTTCAACTGATAATTCTGGCCATATGTTTGAAAGTCATGATATTGTTTTGGTCCTTAGTAGGGAGGTTGAGATGGTATCGTAATGTAAAATTGAAAACACTTCTTTCTGCAGAGCCACGCATCAAAGGCGCTGCAAAGCAGAATTCACCAGTGAAATATGGAAGAGTTTTTCAGTGTTGTTGCCTCAACTAACCCCTCTCTCTGTCCCCTGTCTGTCTCCAGTACGGCCAGTAACTCTCCACGCAGCACCCCTGGCAGCTCTCCTTCCCTGCGGCGCAGGGTCCTGGGGGGAGGCAGGGCCAGTGAGGGTGAGGGAGCGGGGGAGAAAAGCAGTGGAGGAGGAGGAGGTTCAGATAGCCCACTGCCCTCCATACCCTCCGCCTCCTCCCTCACCTCCGCCTACCCACTTGCCTCTCGACACTTCAGTCGCAATGCCAAGGTAATTAGGAACACTCGTGTGGATGTGGTATAGTAGAGCTAAGCATAACTCCTGGAATCACTGCTGTTAATGGGTTTTAGATGCATATGCAGTTTAAACTTTGGGAAAATTGGGAAAGAAACACCAACAGGAAACAAACGCACGCACTTCTTCCACACCAGGTGTTTTGATCCAACACTGCATGTCAGTTTTATATTTTTGTTAACCTGTTACTTTAGCCACGTCAGGCCTTATACATTTGACTGTCAGGAGACTATAAATTGATAATTGATTAATTCTGCAGCTATTAATTAGTAATGCATACAGGTGTAAAGAAGGGCTAGTAGTATTGTAGTGTTAGTCTGGTAGCTCTCATTCTTAGTCCCTGCATGGCTTCTGTGTTTATATTGAGGTGATAATTTCTTCTCACAGTGATTGTGTCTTGTTTTAACAGCTGATTATATTAGTGACTGTTCATTACACCTGGTCAGTGACACATGCACAGTTACCTCTTTAAAATGGAGAACTGCTGACAGTTCTGAAAGCTGTTATGAAGTCTCAAGGTTAAATGAAACAGGCCTAACCAAGAGATTGGGCTGACAGGATCACATGCATACAAGTATCCAACTTGCTTACTTTACCAGAAGCCTGCATGCTAACAGAGTTTCCATACCTGTAGGGAGCAGGTATGAAGGTGATTACTTGTAGCCAGTAGTAGTAAAAGAGCCTGTTCTGTCAGCTGATGTGTTTTCAGAGATCACTGAGTGCTGTTGGTCACTGAATATGCTGTTCTTTCCTTGCAGAAAATGCAGAGCTGGTACAATGTAAGTATACATTAACAGCCCCTCATTAGGCGTTTCCACTTCAGGGCGCTTGATTTTGCTGATGGTAGTCTGTTCCTGAATGAGAGAGGGTGAAACCTCTTGACGTAATGAAAGGGGAGCAATTGGCTCTGAAAATACAGCTCCCACCCCCCTCCACTCTACCGTTTTTATTCCAGAATTGAATTATAGACTCTGTGTTGAATTTCTAGAATATTGAGTTATGTTAAGCCTGTTAAAGCCTCTTTTTTCACACATGCATTTTTCATTTAGTTTAACCAAATTTCACAGCCCAGCCCAACACTGTTGGCTAATGCTGAGGCTAGTTGTGAGGTAGAGTAACAAGTTCTTACTTTTCCTGTCATCTTTTCAGGTTCTCAGTCCTACGTACAAACAGCGGAACGAGGATTTCCGTAAACTCTTCAAGAAACTGCCTGATACAGAGAGACTTATAGTGGGTGAGTGAGACGCACACAAACATCAAGGACATGTTTGTTGACAAAACGATAAACCCTGTGCATGCTGTGTTCATTAGCTTTTATCTGTATTCCCTTGTCTGCCTGTGCAACCCTGCCTCAACCACAACAATCCTCTGCCATCTGCCGTTTTCTCAAACGAGCAAGGACATAAGGAGGGAATGTTCTGTAGTGTCAGGACTGTTTCACCTTACATCACTTAACAACCAGTTTTGGTACACACTGTGCAGACTGACCACGCCTGCAGTCAAATTCAGTTTTGGGTACGTGAATTTCAGGTGTAGTGTGTGTGGTTGACAATCTCTTTAAAGGCCTGGGTGTTTTGGCTGATTTCTAACGTGGCATGTATCAGTAAATGCACTGCTGGCTTATTTCAGTAGCCTAATGCGGATGTGTTTGCAACACTGCAATTTGTAGCGTGTATTTTGTATTGAATGGTTTGTATTTTATGGTTCGGTTTTTGGTCTTTGGTCCATTAGCCGTTGCAGATTGTGCCTCTTCTGTGTTTTTGTCCTTCTCTGTCAGTCCTCTCCGTCATTCAGCCTAAAGATAGACCAACAAAATCAAAACAGTCCATTGATTTCAAAATTGGTCTATGTGGGAACAGAAGAGTTGCTCTGTGCTGACTGCTGTTCTCTGGGAGCTTACTCTCAAAATGACTCAAGGGCAACAAACCCTTTTTTCAACATCGTTAAATGAGTGAGAATGGCTACCTGCCTAACAGATTTTGAAATCCAAGAGGACTTTTTTGTTTTTTGTTGGCCAGACTTACTTAAGCTATATGATTTGGAAGCAGAGGCGCAGAGAAGACAACCTGTAGCAGCAATGGCTAATGGACTGAAGTGTGTTCATGGTTGTTAATCAGCACTGCCTTGTTCAGGCAGTGCTGATTAACACTAGCTCATTTGACCCATACCATTAAACTGGTGCAGGAACTCAGCAGGATTAAGTCACACTATCCAGTGTAGACAGTGTGACAACATGCTTTTTGCTGAAGTATGTATGCAGCCATCAAGGTGCTCTTGAGGAAAGGTACTTGACTCACTGAGGACTGTGGTTTACTGGGCAGTTCCGGTTCAGTTCAGGTGTGAGGGTATGTGAAGCTTTTAGTGTACAGCTTTTGATAAAGTATCCATCAATCTCAGACTTGCCCAAAATAGAAACAGGTCACTGTGCATAAAATGGGTATTCACTGTGTATTGTAATTGTTCTTATATTTACTCTTCATGATAGTGAGGGTACACAAAGATTAAAGAAGTAACCGTAACCTAGTGTAACTTGAAATAGCGGTGACAAAAAGTGGCTGCGGTGACGGAGCTGCTGAGGGAATGTGAGGATTTGGAGACAGTTTGGTTAGTCATAAATGTGTCAATATCCTCTAAAAAGCTTGGCACGACGAGTTTTGAAATGATTCACTTTCATAGCATTGACCGTTACATGTTACAAAAAGACATTTTCAAAAAAGTAGTGAATTGGATAAGCAAAATGGCAATGCCTTTACAAAAGCCAACACGACCAATCGTGATATTTAAACCAGTTGCAGATGGTTACACCATGGGGGTTGGTGTGTTAGGAATTCAGCAAGCCTGTGAACACTGGAGTCCAAGGCCAGTGTGGTGCTTTGTGTTTTTATCCTCAAAAGTGTTCTTCTTGCTGAAATTTGTGGTTACAGTAAATTACCTATAAGAATATGAAGTTGGCCAGTGCAGAAAGAGTACACACACTTAGTGGAAGCTGTCACTGTAAAATCAGTTTTCTGGAGTTGTTTGAATTGATTCCTGGTTCAAGTCAGGCTCTTGTGTGTGTTGTCATTGTTGGTTGAACTCATTCTCCCTTTTCTGTCCCCAGACTACTCCTGTGCTCTGCAGAAGGACATCCTGCTGCAGGGCCGCCTCTATCTGTCAGAGAACTGGCTTTGCTTCTACAGCAACATCTTCCGCTGGGAGACCACTGTAAGTCACACTCTCACGCTGTGTACACACCACCTGCCTGGTTAATATCACACCTCATCAGATAAGGATTTGTTTTAGTGCGCTCATTTGCAGAGCAATAGAGATATACTCAGGCCCTGGTGAGATAAGACTGACACACGCACAGTTGTATGCACACCATAAATCTTGCCCTTGCCTTGTTGCAGATCACCATCCTGCTGAAAGACGTGACCACTTTGACCAAGGAGAAGACCGCCAAGCTCATCCCCAATGCCATCCAGATCAGCACTGACCATGACAAGGTTAGACCCTGGCACACATCAACATAAATTGGCTCCTACTCCTCGTAGCATACTGGGATAATGCCACGGCATATAATTGACAGCTCAAAAGATTAGTTAGAAGGGATGATTTAATGGAAAATAACATGGTGTCCTAGTTCAGATATTTTCTAGAGTGTAATTTCTTCTGGGAGACTGCTGAGAAGAGCATGTGAACATTTTTTTTTACCCTTTACCAAGTTAAATGTTAACTCTTAGTTGTTTAGTCAACTGTTGAAAACTGTTGATTCAAATCCTCCTTTTTTGCTAGTGAAGCACTATGAAATGAGCTGAATCAACTCCATGTTGACTGACCGTGACAAAGCAAACATCCCCCAGAGAGGGAAGCAATCCGTCAAATCCACTGTCACATTTCTCTTTTTCTCTGTTCACTGTTTCTCTTCGTTCTTCCTTCCCTCCTTCCTGTTCCACTGGTTATTCGCCATCGCAGCACTTCTTCACATCTTTTGGAGCGAGGGATCGCAGCTACATGATGATTTTTCGTCTGTGGCAGAATGCGCTGATGGACAAGGT
The DNA here is from genome assembly GCF_902150065.1 of Myripristis murdjan. NCBI lineage: Eukaryota > Metazoa > Chordata > Actinopteri > Holocentriformes > Holocentridae > Myripristis > Myripristis murdjan. The sequence continues at coordinate 25,779,426 of NC_043995.1, read as the reverse complement.
ACCACCTCCTCTCCCCCACCCCACAGTGGTTAATACTACTGCCTCAGTAACAAAGCCAGTAGTTAATGTCTTGGAATAGAGCACAGTGTCAAGAGGCAGAAAGAGGAAAAACGCACAAAACATAAACTTCGCACTCCTTAGTTACAGGGGATAGAGGACAAAGGAAACCAAAAAGTAAAGTCTGCACGCTCTCATTATATATTGAGTAATGCCTATACTGCTGTAAGGTTTCAGTTGTACGACTGTGCAACTGAAACTTATCATCAGACGGGTTTGTCAAAAGTGTAGGTGTTTATAAATCCACCGTGGGAGCATAAGTCAGTGTGCATATTTTATTGTTTACTAAGAAGCTGGAGGCTTAGCAGGAGAATCTGTATTTGTCAAGCACAGTAAATGTACAGAGATTTGAAAGCCAAAAATCCAGCCAAGCCTAACCCTAACCCACACTGCATGAGTACACATTTATGTATCACAGTAAAAGTTCCAACACTCAGGACAGCAGTCCTCATATAAAGTGTTAAATGAACGTTCCTAGAAATACAGGGTGTCCACAAAGTCTCTTTACAATTTAAAAAATCTGTTACAAAAGCAATTGATGAGCTATGTTAATCAGATTTGTTCTATGTCTGTTCATTTGCTTTTGTAATAAATTTGTTAAATTGTAATGAGACTTTATGAACACCCTGTACATCAGATTGCAAAATGTACATGTTTGTCAGAATTTGACTTTTCAGCTTTACTACCAAGGGCTGGTAAAGTTACAAAAAAAAAAAATCCCTGGTGAAAATTTAAATGGGTGCATTTTGGACCGGATTTTTTAAGATTAAGCACAAAGACAAAAAAACTAAATTATCATTTTAAATGTTATTTCAAAATGGCAGTAACCAGTCTTATGTTGCACCCTTATTAATTTTTAGTAAGTACAAATTTTATCAGCATATAGCACTTTGCATGTGTCAATCTTGGACCTTGCTCTACAGTGTGTTCCACACACATGTAGTGTACCTATGAGTAATTCATATGCTGAAGCTTGAAATATGGCTAAATAGAGACCAAAGGCCCACATGTAGTGTAATAAAAATGTAAAGTACATTATTCCAGAAAGAAAAGCATTAATCATTGTAATTTGTCCTCCAGCCTCTGTCCCCCAAGGAGCTGTGGCACATTGTGCACCAGTGCTACGGCTCTGAACTGGGCCTCACTAGTGAAGACGACGACTACGTTTCCCCCACTGCCGAACACATGAACGGCCTGCTGTAAGTGTGTGTGTGTGTGTGTGTGTGTGTGTGTGTGTGTGTGTGTGTGTGTGTGTGTGTGTGTGTGTGTGTGTGTGTGTGTGTGTGTGTGTGCAGTGATACATGGTGAAGTGCATGCAGTTTGCATGGATTTGTTTAAGTGTGTTTGCATACACTTAGACTTTAAAAGTGCATGTGATTTGTGTGAATCTTTGGTGTGTTGGTTTACTTACTTACTAAATAGGAAGGAGTTTGCTTTTATATGTTTATATGTTTTATATTTTTTGTGTTTGAATTTCAGTATGTTTATGCAAGACAAGTATACAATCTTTCATTAGATTTAGTTGTCACTTAGGACAGCGTATGCTCCTTTCATTGTTTTTTCCCCTCCTCTAAGTACTATCGATTGCTCAGTTAAAAGCCACTGCTCCAGACAGTTAATCATGCTGTTGACTCTTGTCTCACCCTGTTGTTTCCTGTCCAGTTAACCAACTCCCACTTTCTATTATTGTCGCTCTGTCATTACTCTCTCTTCCATATCCATGTTCCTTTCACTCACGTTTGTCTCTTTTTAAACAATATCAACAAGCTTTATTAGTATCATTGTTGAGGTTACATTATTGCCACATCCATATTACCAAATATAAAATTGTGTCTGATAGGGGTGTCTCCCAAAATGAAGGGAAGTTTACTTTCTTTTGTTCTTCTGGACAAATTAGATTTAGATTAGATTTTCTCTTTCTCTGCCTTTATTCCCCCCTCCAGGCCAGGGGACGAGTCAGTGTCCGTCTCAGATCTGTTGGACCTGAGCTCAGTGTCGGTTCCCTCCACGGGCAGCTCCCCTCCGTCCCTGGTTCCCTGCGGCCCAGCCAATCCTCACTCAGCCACCAGCCTCGGGGGTTCCTCTCCCACATCCACCGCCTCCTGTCAGCCCATGGAGGTTCCCTCCTCGTCTGGCCGTAGGCTCAGCTCCGACCCGCCTGAGCTCAGCCCGCCCAGCTCCCACAGCTCGCTGCCGTCCACCACCCACACCAACGCCTCTGCCCCGGCCTCTGCCACCACCTCCTTTGTGAGTTTTCTGCTTGACATCCATGTGTCATGTATATTTTATGCATTTCTAAACCTAAAGCCCCGCCCTTTCAACAGCTCATATGAGTTCATTAGATATGGTTAGTTTTCATGCTAGTCTGATCATATCACCACTGATACATATGATAAATTATGTTATCAGGCGAGGTAACAGTCACTTTCTTGTGTGGTAAGACTGACATTGGTGGCTTTGCTAAATTAATCTTCTGGAAATAATCTACCTTATCAGATTATTCACTTCAATTTGAACTGAACTGACCTACACCCACACACTTTTCTATCAGATATCTCTGCCTCTAGCTCAGTTGTTATATATTTAGCCGGCATTTGCAGGCAGATAATTCTCTAGTGGTCCTCCTTGATGGTATCGTCGACGGTTGCTTGGAGATTTGCGACACAACTGCAAAGCCTCTGTACAAAAGAAAATTTAACTTTGATGCTTGTGTTTGTGAATCACTGGGCAGCTATTCCAGCTGGCTGTGTATCAGACCAGTGCTGCTCAGAAACAGCTGTCCTGATTGTTGCCATGCAGTCTTGAATTTTGACACAGCCAAATCAAGCCCAAGCCACACGAAAATGGATAAATGGAGTGCTCTGTTGACTGTTAATTGGTTTCAGATTAATGGCACGTCTACAGTGGTATGTCTGCTTAGGCAGCGTCAACAGCCAGTCAGGCCAGCTCGGGCCTCACTCTCTAAGTCATATGACGATGGGGTGATTTCCTTAGCAACCCGCCCGGTAACTGTCCTTTGGCATACCTTTTCCCCTCATTGCCTTAGAATCTGGAAGAAGGCGGGGACAGCCTCTCCGAGTCAGCCAATCACATGCTGCCTCCTCAGACCACCAGCCTGGGAAACCTCTCCTCATTGGACATCACCAACGATGAGGAACTGCCCACAGACCCAAGCAATTCCTCTGACACGCAGGAAGAGAGTGAGTGCTGTTTGGATGTCTAGTCTCACAACCACAAGAATCCAGTTAAATTAATGCAAACGTAGCCTGGATTTTTATCAAAAACAAGTGAGGAAGACTGATTTGAAATGCTCTGAGAATTTGAAACAGGGTTGGGATCCATTCTGTTTTTAATGCATTCAGTTTGTCTTATAACATGAAACTACACTTCATTGTACTCAGTGGTCCAACGTTTTCCTCTTAAGACTATTTTGGCTACATAATCCGTCACTCAATAAATAAATGACCAGTCACTTCACCACCAAAACCTGATGCAAAATCTTTTAACTTACTTTTTAAAACGTAGATTTATGAACTTAGTATTATATGACGTGTTTTATCCATTTGTTTTATCTTACATGTTTGTTTTTAACTGGATGTTAAAACACTTTGTAAATTCTGTGTGAAGAAAGTGCTCGTAAGGTTTAATATTTCCCGTTGCTCTCTGACCTGACAAAGCACAATTTCTGTAAAGTGCAGGTTTCTGCTCCATTGCCTCCACCTCTTCTGCCTTCCACTTCAGCGATAATTGCATGGGGGGGTTCAAGCGTTTCAGCGAAGTGATTTGCTGTCGTGTGGGTGAATTTCTCATGAACTAAATCCCAAGACTCCCTCAGGGACCTCTGTGTTCTACCAGTGCTAAAAAGAACATGGGTGTCATTACGGCTCAGTTTTTAGGCACAATCAGTTAAATCATTAACCAGAAATTACCTCCACATCGACTCAACAGGATGGCTTGAGGGTTTAATATCAAACTCAAAGTATATTTCAGGACAGTTGAAACTGTTTAGTAGGTGATTACAGATTTGTAAATCGGATATTGTTATCGGCAGTGTGTTTCCCATGAATTAATCAAGCACCACAACAAGAACACTGCCAGAGACAATGTGAAACTCCCCTCCGAAACACACAGATGTGTCAAGTATGTAAAACTGTCTTAACGTTAATGAAGTATCCAAGACATGTGGAAGCATTTGTCGCTCTGTAACCCTTACAGGAATTATAACACAGTATCAGAGGCCACACGAAAATCACAGAGGAAGTAAGAATCTAGAACTGGTGATTCTATTTTATTTATTCTAAAAAAATTTTTAATTCTGTCTTGCACTTCCAGGCGAAGTTGAGTCATTCTGTGCTGACCTGAGCGGGCGGCTGCACATCAACGTGGTGGTTCGCATGAGCGTGGACAAGCTGCACGACTTGCTGTTCTCTGCCGACACACACTTCATCCAGCACCTCTTCTCCCAGAGACACTTCACTGGTACCTAATGCACACACACACATTTACACAATTCCTGATCCCATGTCTAAAGGATCTCTGTAGGTTTTCCCTTTTCCATCACTGGATGCTCCTACACTGTGATGCTCAGTGTGTTCCAGGAGCTGTCTTGTGATGAAATGTTGTAATTTACTTTCTCAGTGTACCCACTTTATCCTTAATTACCATGTCTACTTTTGCTGAAGATAGTGATTTGGCAGAATAACTTCCGGCGACCCTCACAGCACATGAACTTGGTGTATATAGAGTTGTATAGTGCAAGAGTGACTGCAAGTGAGTGAGTTTGCTAACTGATCAGGAGTATAAGTTTTGCCCATAACTTAAAACCGAACACCCCGTATTTATAAAATCCAGCCCTGCATGGTGCAAAATCTGTTATGTGGTAGTAATGAGGTGATTGATAAAGTTACCGTTGTGATTGCTACCACTGCTGAGACACTTTATTGTAGAATTTTTGTCATGGTGGCTCAGGTGAAAGCCAATGAAAATGAGTATGCAAATTAAGGTTTCATCTGTACCACCTCCGTAACTGTCCACACCCATGTACAAGCACAAGTGAGTTACAAAGAACACAAAGAAAGCCAGCAAAAAAATGTACGAGAGGAGGTTGACACAGATCAGTCCCCATGCAATAACAGCAGTGGTTACGAATCAGACTGAATTAAATGAAGACTAGTTCTTACATACTTGAATAGCCAATAAATGCCAATTTAAAATGAAGTGTTAATTGACAATCAGTTTATCAAATATTAATGCATTCATTTCCAGCACTGGAGGAGAGCACTGAAAAACTGACAAAACATTCAGTAGCCATTAGTGATATTTTGGTTATGAAAGATGACCACTAGTGGTGCTAGTGAACAAAGGGTTTCCCTGTACAGCATCAAAAATATAATTTCTTAGCTCACACACACACGCACAAGGAGCACAAAGGCGTCATAGTACACAAGATTGTGTGGACAGGCCCACAATCTGCTCCAGGTTGTTTTTACTCTCTGCTCATTCAGTCATGTCAGCAGAAGAAAGAGACACAACTGACTTTGGAAATGTAGTGCTCTATAAAGCTTTTGACTGACGCAGCAAAGAAAAAGCATTTCATACTCTGCTATTAGTCAGTTTGCTCCTGCTAATTTAACCATTGTTACTTTTGTTATAATTTTTTTATTAAGATGGAAACTCTAGTAATGATTTACGGACGGGAAGTAGCTGAAATAGTTACCTGACACGCCTGCAACGTAACCAATGAATCACAGGGAGAGCCAGGAGCTTCCTCTCCAACCTGCTGCTCCGAGATCCGGATGTAAACATTAAGCCTTATAAATATTAAAAGCAAGACTTTTCCAACTATTTTTGAAGGTCATAAATTTATTCAGCGTAGCCACTGGGGTCCAACAATGTACTGTGTGTCTGCAAGTGAAATGAGGAATTTAAATAAATTGCCGTTGTTAATCTTCAATACACCTTTTTTAATACAGACAATCAGAAGGTGTTACTAAGCCAGCTTGCTAGGGCAAATGGTATTTTTTGTGCAGTGGTGTGCTTTTATGAGTTGCCTACAGGACACGCAAATGATCAGAAAGATAAAAAGCATAAGCAGTAAAACCAAGGTGGAAAATCCTGTTTTGTTAATAGCAAAATGCTGCCTGCCACAGTCTTAATGTTTTCTCATCAGCCCTACCTGTGATTTTTATGAATACGGGCTAATGCACAATATAGCTGTGTTGTATTATGGTTATGTATTATGGAAGCTGCTGTCTGAGCAGAAAGGGAAACTCCTCAGATTCGGAGGGAGGCTTATTGTTAATGTTTTAGATAGTTTTAAGATTGTTTTTCCATCAAACTGCATTTTAGCTGCACTGCAGATGTCTTGATGTGACATCACCTTGTCTCTGTTTGGTCTGTTAAGCAAATTAATAAGAAAAAAACACCAAAAACCAATCATGGCCCCAAAAATGCAAGGTGCATCATAGTTGTTTGTCATAGCTGTTTTTCTGCCGTGGTATAGGGTAGTTTTTTGTTCAGTTTCTCTCATGCAGGCTGTCATGCTATCCCAGCCTGGCTGATAAATGGAAATGGTAACGATTATTGATACTTTAGGCAGTCTTTATCCCCATCTCTCTTGCCCCCTCCCTCCCGGGAGACATACTGTAGGCCACTGTATTGTGCCACTAATGAGCATGCCACACTACTTGTTTACGCTGAGTTAACCTCCCTCCATCATTGGCTCTCTTTTTTCCTCTTCCCCCCGGTATTTTCATGCCTTGCCTTGGACACAGCAACACATTTTTGGGTTGCTGATTGTTGTCTCATTTGCACAAAGGCAGCTGAGTGTTGTATTCAGAAACACAGCATCAGTAAGTTGTACATTTTTCTGAATTTTGATCGCAGCAGAGGTGAAGCCGTGGAGTTCATTTGGTTGGTGGCCACCCCAGTCGGAGCCCCTGCCAGCCTGGGGGCATTGTGTCGCTCTAATTGGGGCATTTCTTTATTTCTTCAATTTCTTTATTGAAGGAACTAGGATTGACCATCTGGTTTTCACTCTCGCTTCACCACTATCACGGTCTTTCTCCTTTTTCTTCCCACTCATCGTTTCTCAAACTTTCCTGTGACTTTTTGCTCTCACTCTTTTAACATCAAATGTTTTTTTTTTTTCATGCTTTGTGTCTCTTGCATTCTCTGACTCACCCCTGTTCTCTCCTCTCCTCCTGCTTTTTCACTTGTTTTCTATCTTACTTTTTCTGATTCCCTCTCTGTTCTGTTCTCACTTTCTGTCTCATTCTGTCTCTCTTTCTATGTCTGTCTCTTCTTTTTCTTTCCTTCTCAGACCTGTCGGTGGGCGAGTGGCAGCAGGACAACAGCAATGGGAATACCAGCCGTGTGCTGAGCTACACCATCGCCATCAACAACCCTCTCGGCCCCAAGACCGCCCCCGTGGTGGAGACGCAGGTCAGTCCCAGACAAACACAGACCTTTTGTACTTCAGCCCATTCATGGTGCAGGCTTGATTATAATCAGATAAGCGGACACTAAAGCTGTGATTATTCATCCTGAACTTGCGAGGCGTCTCTGCAGTTTTATTTAACAGTGGTGTTTGGGGGTCCATTTAGTCTTGGCTTGCGGTCTGTTCCCGTTTTGTTCAAGTGCACATTACTGTGCTAACAGATTTTTTTGTTCTTGCCTTTACCCTTTTGGCATTTTGGTGACTCTTTGTAAACTTGGCTGTGCAGCAGGGGGTGTGCCCGTAACGATCAAGCAGCACATTGTAATTTCAGTGTCAAGGATTACTGGGATTTGTGCTTGCTTCGCCTTCCTGCTGCGACCGCGTCAAAAGTGCGTGGCTGAAAGCGCAGGCGTGTTTGTGGCATTGCCAAGCGATGGACACGTCAGCAGATTGTATTTTAAATCTTACCTGTTTGTGGATACGTTGGGCGAGCTGACTTGGATATAATTCCCTTAAGCAGGAAAAAATGAGATGCAGTTTTTTTTGTGGCTAAATATTTGTCATCCTACATAGGGCTGTTAGTGTGTGTCTTGACTCATAGAGTAGAGTGAGGATTGTGGAGGCGGCTGCATCCTCTTGAGAAGTCAGGGCTGTAGCCAAACTGCCCTGTTTGTCTCTACATGTAATATCATCGAGCAGTTTCATATGTTAAACAATCGTTCTCCTCGGACCAAAACAACACACTAACCAGATGTGTTATCTCCTCCCAAGATTATTTAACATTACCTACCCTCAGTGGCTTATTCAATTTACTGTGTACTAGCTTGTTCTGACTGTGCACCTCAGGCATGAAAGAAGTTTCTTTTCTCAAGCGGAAGCTGATATTCGCATCAGTTTCCTGTTGCGAAGAAGTTTCCTCTTGAGAGAAAAGAAACGTCTTCTGTGCCTGAGCTATTCCAGACTGTGCTCTTTCATCACCCATTATCAACCAGGCCAAAGTTGTTCTGATTTTAAAGTGAAGATGAAGAGGTGACTTTTGAGCCAGTTGCCACTTCCTGTGTACTGTTGACTGCAGGTTGTGCCACTGAGTAGAGCCCCAAGTGTTAAAATACACAGAACAAACCACAATCAGGCCACTGCTCATACAGACACAACAAAATACATGAGTAACACTGAATAGTAATACTGTGTTTCTCTGCTTGTGGTGTCTCACCTCCACCTGTCTCCCTGCCTCCAGACTCTGTACAAAAGCAGCGCGCGAGGTGAGTGCTACGTGGTGGACTCAGAGGTCATCACCTCAGGCATCCCCTACCAGGACTACTTCTACACCGTCCACAGATATTGCCTCACCTCCATCAACAAGCACAAGAGCCGGCTGAGGTGGGTTTGTCTGGTCTGCTGGTGTGGGTCAGATTTTTCCTTTTTATTTAAAAATAAACAGCTGACAGGCTCTGACACACCACGCTCAGACAGACAAGCCAGGCGAGGAAAACTATCAAGCGTTTAGAGTCTTGAGTTGAAAGCATTATTCTTCAGTGGGAGTTCATAGATCTCACACGAGAGAATCTGTAATTGCTGCATTATTCTGTTCCCACGTGGGTGTTGCAAGTGTTATATTTATTGTACTTACACAGCGATTATGCATTTAGAACCTAAAACAAATGTTGCTTGCACAGATTTTTACCCTGTGTAGTGTTAATGTTATACTGCTAGAGTTGGTAACTGTATGGCATCAATTGAATGTCATTACATTGAATATGGGATCCTTCTGTAGAGCTCTGCACATAATTGACAGCAGCAAAAATGATGCAAACGACACTCATCTGGTTAAATCTCCTGGGGCTGTGAACCCCCTTTGCTGCAGGAAAAAAAATCCAACCAGAGCTTTCCCTGCTGTATCTCCTTTTCTGTCTCCCTTTGCTGTTTTCCTGCTGCAAGTGTTCAACATAGAAAAGTCAAGGCTCTTGCTATTGCTACACATATTTATGCAACAAGTTCAGAGCTGTTCCCTGCACACAAATCACAAAATAATGCACTGAATATCAGAGACTGATGTATCTGAGAATGGATTTTTCTCTTACAGTAAAGTCAGAAAGACACCCTTTTGATCCTTTGTGAAAACAAGTAAAAAAAAAGACATGATCCAGGCATTGAAGTGTTTCTATGTTGCAAATGTTCTGAGCTGGATATGTTTGTTTTTCCTTCCCCTAGAGTTTCCTCGGACATCTGCTACAGGAAGCAGCCGTGGAGCCTGGTGAAAGCCCTGATTGAAAAGAACACCTGGAGCGGCATAGAGGAGTATTACAGGCACATGGGTGAGTCACATGGTCTGCCTTCAGTCTGCTGCTTAATACACACACCCTCTAGGAACCTATTAACCAACTTAGTTTTTTTCCAACTTCTTTTTTTTTTTTTATCACAGAGCAAGTTTATCATGAAACACAGTGTTGCCTGCTGTCTACTCTTTAATTCATCTATAGCTGTGCTCTGTTAATGAATGTTATTTTGGCATCTTGGCATCTCATCACACATTAAACACACATAGGTTTTTGATGTACAGTAAAAGCCATACATTAATAAAATATACACACGCAGAGTATCCAACAAACCCAGCTCTGCTCCCGAAATGTGTTGCTATACTGTTTAAATATGTTGATGATTTTGTTTTCATGGTGCAAACAATTTCCACTAAATCTCGAAATTCACAAAGCCTATTACCCAGCCTGTAGTTTGTCTGCCTGCCTCTTCCTGGATATATTTATTTTTCTCATTACTCCTTCTTCCCCTCTATTTCTTCCGTCCGTTTTCCTTCTCTTTCTCATGCCAGAGAGTGAGGTGTGCAAGCTGGAGACGCTGCTTCAGTCGGAGGTTTCCGTTGTAACCACAGGCGAGGCGGTGGGAGCCGACGCTGCCAAGACCCCGCCGTCCCTGCGCCGGCGGAAACGCACCTGCTCCCGACGGCAGGGGGAGAGAGAGAGGGAGGGAGGAGTCGTGGGCACCGGGGACCGAGGAGACAGAGGAATCGGAGAAGAGAGGGACAGAAGAGAAGCCGGTGAGTCAGCAGGATAAAAGTTTTGAAGTCCGTAGAATAAGGGCTGGAATTTCAGTCTTTGCAGCCAACCCTGAAGGTCATGAACTGAAACCGTGTAGCCAAAGTAGTGTCTTGGATTGAGCTCCATGCTCTACCAGCCTCTAGTGGAGCCGTTTGGTGCTGCATCACAGAAACATCATCAGGGTTTCCACTAACCATGGAATATCTGGAATATCATGTTTTCTCCTTTTATTAATAAATAATATAATCAGGGTTCCTACGCATCTTGGAAAACATGGGAATTTATAGACTATTTCTCCAGTCATGGAAAACACCTGGAAAATTTTAAAAACGCCTTGGAAATATTAGTGAGATCCTTGAAAAACTGTAGAGCTCACGTTTGGACGTTTTCATCAGCTCACATCGTGCATTCTATCTAGCTGCTGATGTCCTGTTTCAGTACCCATTACAGTGTCGCAGTGTGCATGAGAGGCCAAGCAGGTCCAACATGCTGTAAACAACAAACAGTGCATTGACGATGTGTGATTTCACATGTCAGTCTCCTGCAGTTTTCAGTTAGTGACACTTTGTCCGTTTTGAATCATTGTGCAGTTTTAGTGATGCGTGGATCCGCTCTGATGTTGTGTGATCCCGCACGTATGCATAAATCATCTGCCCACCTAAATTAATTATTTTCTCTGATTTAGTGACCTGCACCTGCATGGACATTTGCCACAAAAATAAAGCTTAAAATATGTTTTTTTATATATATTATTATTTTTTTTCTCATTAATCATGCATTATTTCCCCATCTGCTATTAACCAGAATGTTTATTTTTATGACTACCACCGCGATCCATGGATTATTCATGGAGCCCACACATATATCTGCATCATTAGAGTACATAAGTCATTGAGTATGTCCTCGAAAAATCTTTATGTATAAAATGATTTGGAAATGATGGGAACCCTGATAATTCAGAACTGCAATAAAGAAACTAGGGAAAATTTTTCATTTTACACATCTATTTGTAGTACCCTCATATACTTTGATCTCGCCAAACCCTCCCACTGTCCCACACATTCAAGGAGGGGGGAAAAAGGAGAGGAGAGGGGAAAAAAACATGGCGGGTTTCATGGCAAAAGACATTTTAAGAGGGATATTCCAGAAGGAGAAATTCTCTAAGGAAGTCAGAAAATATAATCAGATTCCAGAAATAAGAAATTTCACATGGATTTTAAGTTAGTGAAAATAATGAAAGTTTACATCATCACTGAAAGTAAAAAGTATTTTTATTGTTTTTGTTTTAGGTGGTCAGTATATGAAGCTGGGAGAGCGTTCACGTGGCGGAGGACACAACAGTATATCCACCATCCTCCTCATAGTCAGCTTCATGTAAGTCTTTGTATGTTTGTATGTGCATGTGTGTGCGTGTGTGTGTGTGTGTGTGTGTGCATGCATGCATGTATATCTGCTAGTATATGTCTGAGTCCATGAACAATGGCAGATATTTGTACAAGGAAGACTGAATCCTATCTTGAACTTCCTCTCTAGCCTTTTTTCATCCAAAATAGTTTCCAACGGCTCTATTTTTTTTTTAAATTAAATTGCATACCAAGCAGATGAGACATCAGGAGTCTTTTTTTTCTCCAGTCATGTTACTTGCAAAGAGTTGCTGTGGATTGAGACAATTTTCCAAACTGAGATTATCATCTGCTCAAAAAGTGGGATTTTATGTGTGTCCTTATTGCAAAACGTTAAAACATCGCTTTCCTGTATGTAGTTCTTTCCGAGCAATGCAGTCTTTGTTATATTGGTTAACATACAGGGGTGTTTTTTTTTGTTTTTGTTTTTTTGTTTTTTTTGTTTTGTTTTTTTTGGTGGTGGGTTGGGCTTGTGGTGAGCATGTTGCTCGCAGTCCTTTTGGGAATAAACAATCTTTTTTGGTTGTTTGTGTCCAGTGTGTGTCTGATCACATAAATATTTGTGATACTGTGTAGATGTGAATATACTTTGCTTTCTGCTTCCTGCTTCTGAATGCTCCCTTGTCCAGACATTGCTATGTATCTTTCCTCTGCATACTAACAGCCTCCCAATGCCTCTCTTGCTATTTCTCTGTCTTTTCCCTCCTTGTCGCTCTACTTCATATGCATAGGATCTGTATCAGGTACTGTATATGAGGCTTTGATACTATGTCATTGTCTGCTTGACTCATAACTATATTAGGATGGTGTTTTTCTTGCCGGTAAAAATCCACCCTCAACACAGTATTGTTAAATGAATTCAAGCAGATTTCTTGTGAAGTTTTTGGTTTACCCGCTTTTCTTCATCATCAACTTCTGCTTTAGTTAGCGATTTCCTGCCTTTCTCAGTGTGTCTTTCAACAGCCCCCAGAGAACAGGCGTGAACTTGTTGCAATCAGCTGTGGGGCAAGAGGTTTTCCTGTTGGGGCTAAAGCAAGAATCAGGCCCCTTACTCAAAACACAACCACATCATGTGACTGCATTGCATTCTGGTCTGTCATAACACTACTGTTGGTGGGAAAAAAGGGTACTTGTGCTTCTTCTAGGCTGTATTTCTCCTGTTTGATTGTTCAAAGTTGGTGCAAAATGTTGTGTCTATCGAAAAGCCCTCACTCTTTAATTTGGAGGGATTGACATCACTGCCTGATAGGGAATACCTTCTCAATTAACAGTCATGTTTGTAGCTGCTTTGGAGAGTTTGTCAATATTTTGTCATGCTCGACCAATTTTCTTAGAGAATAAGAAATATACTCCACCAGACAGCAAAATTCGTCCAGAAATGTGAGGTGCCTTTCCCTTAGGTGTTTATCAGCAGTGCTTTAGGGTGGATTTTTCTGCAAACAGCATGGCATTGTGCATGAGAGCTGGGTTGTGATTGAATGGATCCCCAGTTTGAGTTTCCAGATTCTCAAACATTTGAGTGTTTTGTAGTTTCACAACTCGTCATTTTGCACGGCAACCTCTGCCATCAGTGTGTGTGCTCGAGTGTGTGTGAATGGGTGAATGTGAGACAAACATTGTAAAGCGCTTTGAGTGAATGGTAAACTAGAAAAGTGCTATAGAAATGCATTCCATTTACCATTTTGTGACTCATTTAGTACTGCCGTTTTGCCTTTGACATCTTGTTGGTGTTCACTCCTTTCCTTTTTGAGCTTTTGGTGTGCATGTCAGCAAATGTTTATGATCGCCTCCCCTTCTCTGTCTCCCTATCAGTCTGGTGGTGCTGGTGGCTCTCAACATGCTGCTGTTCTACAAGCTGTACGCTCTGGAAAGAGCGGCTCATACACTGGAGACATGGCACTCCTACTCAGTCGCTGACAGGTAAACACTGTGCTATTTTCCAGCCAAATATAGAGCCCCTGTTATCACCATTTCTCACCCAGGGAATACTAGGTTTCATTAGCCTTCTCCCCCAGGTTTGCAGTTATTCTCGTGGGATCTGGAACATGTAGTGAATATAACTGCAGCTGGGTTATGAAATACTCCGCAGAGAGTTTTAGGTTATTGCACATCAACAGTTCTCGTTCTGTCATTTGTTCTGGTCTCAAAACTGTCAAAGACAAAATGTAGAAGCTGAAGCCAACTTGAATGACTCCTCTCTTTCCTCTCATCTCCTCTTCTCTCCTTTCTTTCTCCTGTCTTTCTTTTCTGCCCTCCTCCTCTCCTCTCCTCCCCTCCCCTCCTCAGTCCCCTGCCTCAGACAGCAGGAGAGTGGGCTCAGGTCCTGCAGCTCCAGCGGCAGTTCCACCAGGCTCAGCTCAGCAAGTGGCAGCAGATCCTTCAGTCCTCTGTCACACTGCTCGACCAGGTGTGTGTGTGTGTGTGTGTGTGTGTGTGTGTGTGTGTGTGTCAGAATGTCATAATACCAGAATTTTGGCAGTATACACCAGCACCAGTGAAATTCCACAATTTTCAACACCTGTTTCGATGGCACAGCAGACAACAGAAATCCTGTTCAGTACACACTCCTTTATTTACAAACTGTATAAACATTAACAAGTGAACACAAACTTTGTCTCTAATATTTAAACACATAGCCTATGTTAGAATAGGAACACACAGTCAGGAGACCAACATTGGCCTGTATACTGTACATTTAGCCAATATAGTGTCAAAAGCAGTGACAACTGCTCATGGGAAGTCAGCAGAGCCTTAAGTTGCGACCTCATATTGCTTCCTCAGTCTGACCAGCAGGTAAAAAAAACCCAAAGTAAGAATTTTATGATAAGAACAGTGAAAAGTAAGCAAGTCTTAGCGTTGCAGTGATTAGTAGTGAAGCTGCAATCAGCAGATATTTTTACTTGATAATCAGTTATGAATTCATATGAATCAGTTGACTAATTTTCCATCTTATTGACTAACTGATTGAGTGAGTAATCGTTTCAGCACTGCCTTCAAATAGAAAACAAACCACACCGACAAAATGCTGATTTAAAACCTTTTCTCATCAGAAGCTGTGGAGTGATCACAGCAGCCATGGTCATTGCCATTGCTGTTGCGCTGGTATACATCTCCAGTTTCATCTTCACTGTGCATCACACAGCTCTGGGCTGAGGTGTCAAGCTGTAGCAATACTGAAAACCCCAGTAGTGGTGCCATTTGCAAAATTTTGGTATTGGCATAAGTAGTTCATGTTTTTGTGACACTGCTTGTGCTGCGTGTCTGAAGTTGGCTGTTTGTCTCTGCAGGCGCCTGTTGTGAAGTAAACTGGTGATTCACACAAACTGTTTGTGCTCATCATGTTCTGAATGACATCACTATTTTATGTAAGCCCGACTTGCCTGACCTGATGTCCCCTCTTTCTCTTTCTCTCACTCTCTCTCTCACTCTCTCTCACTCTCTCTCTCTCTCTCTCTCTCTCTCTCCCTCACTCTCTCTCTCTCAGATGAAGCAGTCTTTAGAAAAGCTCCATCGGGGCATTGTGCTTCCTGAGGTGCAGCAGGACCCTCCCGCCGACCCCGTCACAGAGTCCCTAACTGAACCCTGAGCCCCCGTCCCGCACACCCACCTTTGGTCAGCACCCTCACAGCCTCCCCTTGTCTATGAAGAGATCCTGTTGGGACGGCTGTGTTGTGTGTGTCTGTGTGTATGCGTGTGTCACATGGTCTGCTCCTTAAAAACGGGGAGTGGGACGTGCAGGAACGTTGTTTTCCCATAACTCTCCCAGCCTGAGAGACTTGAAATGGTGAACTCAACCCCCAGCCTCAACAGAAACAACTCTCAGCAACTTTTTTGGCGACATTCAGACTGGAAGCTTTCAGGACCACAGCAATAACGTAACCACAGTGGTGAGCCAATCTGTACTGTACAGAATCAAGCCTGTTTGGACCATCCACTTTGCTGAAGCCGCTGTCCTGCTGCCTGCGAGTGAGCTCACCCCCACTGAGAGGACCCAAGAGACATTTCAACACAGCCAGCAGCATTTCAGAAGACTTGAACTCCCTTCATTTCAAAACCCTCTATCACAATGCATTTCACAGGCCTCAGCCGACAGACGATCCTTTTTGACCTACAACGTCCAGCGGGGAAGGTGATTCTGGAAAGCGGGAGGTGCTCCTAGTTCTGGTAACAGTCGACACCTTCGCCTCAGTTTGATGCCTGCTGGTGCAAAGGGGTGGAGGCGGGCCACCTCTCTCTGCAGGAAGTTTGTTCAGGACACCGCCGGCTGTGTGAACGGGAGGAACGGACACACGGACGGAGACGAAACGGGAGAGTGCTGACAGCAGCAGGAGGCGCTCAGTAATCCCCGTCTTGTCCTCCTTTCCTCTCGTTCTTTCCTTTGGGGATTTACTATTCTGTCTTAGACTCGATCCCAGCTAAACGCTGCAGCCGTCCTCTGCCTGTGTGAAGGGGGAACATTTCAACACCAAGACACTTTTTTTCCCTTAGTATTTTTAGATTTGACTTCTACATCTAAAAAAAAAAAAAAAACTGACACAGACACACTCCTCCCCACCCCTTGGGGGTTTTATCTTTTCAGAGTCAGCGTGACTGGGACATTTGTTAAGACTCCAAACTGCGTGTGACTGTTGCCTTGGACCGTTGCAGTATTTATTACCAGTGACTTTGGTTTTCCAAAAAAATAAGTCCTGTCCTGCTCTGAAGAAGTCGTTTTGTGGGTGTTTTTGTGCTCTGTTTTGCTGTTCCAGCACGGACCAAGAAGAGCGACACGTGAATTCTCTGAATGATTACTGGTCATAGCAATAAATGACTATAGTGATTCTAGTATTTTTTGAATGTTTCAGACAAAGTAGTATATAATAATGATAATTATGATAATAATAATAAATTGTGCGTGAATGTGTGTAGGGGCAGAAAAAAGACAAGCAAAAGAGGGTTCAGAGTTTGATATGACAGACGTGTGCGTTCATTAGGAGTTTGATGTTACACCTTCAAATGTTACATTTCATATCAAGAGTTTATGTTCGATTCTCTATCGCATTCGGTCGCTCACCTTTATCATAGAGCCAGACTTGAACTGTTCAGGGTTACTGTAGACTTGACCAGGTAGAAAACGTAGGTGCAAGAACAGCTACTTCATCGTCCAAACTGGGCTGGACTTTTCAAAAACAAAAACAAACAAAAAAAAAAGAGAAAAAGGACCAAGCGGAACTTTTTAGGCCCAGATGAAGAAAAGGGAACTATTTTGCAGTATTGTGTCTTTTTGTGTTTGTAAGTTGAGTACCCTTTCTCTTTTTATTGATTTCCTATTCATTTTCTATCTTCACTGACTGGTAGTCTGCAGCTCCCGTCTTTAGCTACTCTCTGCTCACACCTCTCTCCGTCCCGACTCCTACCGTCTGAATTTCTGCAAACCATCTCGTCTGCAGTCCTCCCTGTTCTTCTCATCTGTTACTCAGCCTGTGTGCTCCCTCGCTCCCTCCATCCCCCCACGCTCTCTCTCTCCCTCCTTTGCACTGAAAATATCATCTGTGGAAGCGTGTGGGCCCTGCTGTGCACGGCCAATCGTGAATTGTGGATAATGAAAGGATGCTATATTTATTAAGGGGCGGGAGGGTTGGGGGGGGGTCTGTGTACAGGGAGGGAGAGAGAGAGAAGGATGGGGAGCAGGGAGGAGAATGTACTGTAAAAGATTTGATTGTATACAATGCCATGGAGAGAAATGAAACTTCTAAAATATGCAACAAGTGCTTGGTTGTGTTTGATTCTACTTGTGTGTGTGTGTGTGTGTGTTTGGATGGATGGATGAAGTTGTATTTGTGTGTGTAACAGGTCAAAATTTACAGTTTTTTTTTTGTTTGTTTGTTTGTTTGTTTTTCTTGAGCCGATTCTCACCAGCATTATAATCAGGGCTCCCATGGCTCATGGAAAATTCTGCAAACTCTATTCCTGGCAGGGAAAGTCCCAGAATTTAATAATAGTTATGCTAGTTATGTAAAACATATGGAATCTAGTCAGTTTAGTTTATTAGTTGATTAGTTTATATGCATAACATGATAGCTGAGCCATTCTCTCCGTTAGATCATTAGTCCATTTGCATCTGTAGTTCCTGGGCAGGAAAACATTAAAGCAACTTCAACAACAACCACTTGAACAACCGCTTAAAGTCATTCACTGAACATTAATATTAATTTTCCAATGTGTTCACATTGTGTTCACTTCCCCTGCAGAGCAAACAAAGAAACTTCAACAAGACCTCTGAATCTGAAGAATATGTTCAAAATTTAGGTCAATGGCTCATGGAAATTCAACTCATGGAAATTCAACATTTTAATCATGGAAAAATCAGGGAGTTTCACGCTTGAAGTTTCAGTGTGTTTCACATGTTGTGTGATAGACTTTTCAGAGACAACAGACAGAAGTGAGTTAGAGCCCCAGCTGACTAAAGGCAGGCCTGTAATGATAAACCCAGAGGAGGTGCCACCTGCTCGGTGGTTTCACATATTTGTGGGAAATCAAACACTGTTCAGGTGCAAGAAAGTAAAAAGCCAGAGTTCGATTTCTCTAACTCACCGATAATCCTTCCCAAAGAGATTTTTTTATTTATGCTTTCCACTCAGAGAAATCCAGTGAATTGTTTGATGGTGGTCAGCTGTTTTCATATAAACAAGTTACTCTCTCAGCCTTCTGTTAACACATTTACACCGTGACTGTCTGCACGCAGGGCAGCTTGGAGGCTGTATCAGCTCTCTTGTGACCAGAAGGAATCGATTTGAATCCCTGAACCTACCGGCAAAATATCAGTGAACAAACATGACTAGCACTCTGGTCAGCAAACACTGCTGAAGTGCCTTTGGCAAGGCAGTGCGGTCTTGATGCTACTGCAGAATTCATCAGAACATGATGGCAGTGTCAGGTGGCACAGGTCTGACTGGTTTTTCACTGTTTGTACCAGTGGCTGATGTTCATCCTCAGTCTGCACAGTGAGGTTAGTTTTAGATATCAGGACGTGGATCGGCTGCCGGTCATCCTGGTACAGAAAGACGATTCCCCGAGGTAAATAATCCCTCACAGTACACGTGAAACCTTTTTTTTTTTTTTTTTTTTTTTTTAATTAATTTATTTTAATTTTCTGTTCCTACTGTGCTTTATTGTGCCCAAACTCTCACATAGCACCCCTTTTTTATTTGGGCCGTCTTTTAGAGCTGACCTAATCAAAATATGCACAAAACTGCAACATGTGAAAGTGCAATATCCAAATTGTTGCAGCGGTAGTTTGCCCTTTAAAGTTAAATGTGTGACAAAATACCAAACTAAATATTGTGGTGCTGCAGAGATGCACTACAAACTGTACTCTCCAAGGAAACATGTTTGCTAGTCCTCAGCACCCGGCAAAACTCATGATTTCAGTGCAAATAGCATTTGCATTAAATCGGTGAATCACAATATCCCGTCTTTCTCAATATCTGTCAAAGTAATTGCAATATGAGTTTTTTTTTTGTTTGTTTGTTTAGGTCAGATAACAGTGGATCTCAAACTGGGTCTAAAGTTTTGAAAAGCTAAAATGTGCAGAAAGTAAACATGGAAAACTGCACATGACCTGCAGTGCAAATTGACATAGGAACGTAAACAGTGGTAAATATGTGACACTGGTATTCTTCTTTTAAAATGAGCTCCCGAGCAACATGAGGCCTAAAAAAGAAGCGGCATGTGGTCGGTGATTGTTGACGGCCACCTGCTCCCACTCCCTCCCTGTGAGCGTTACGTCACAGAGGTCACAGAGGTCACGACCCGACCCCGGCCAAACAGCGCCTGCACATTAACTACTTTTATGTTTTGTTTTGTTTTCTTGCCCACACACACACCACTCAGCCATGGAGGGGATCATTGGAAAGTTTAGGAGAACATTTGAAAAGTTAATTTAATAAACTCTGGAGTGGAATGACCCGACTTCCCACTGCGGTCAGAGCAGCCCATCAAACTGAAAACTCATCTTTTACAAAAAACCAAAAAAAGTCCACGATGTTGCTTTCTCCATGCATCCTTCCCTTCTCTCTAATCGTGCACATAAATCCCCTCTACTTCCCTTCTCGTACGTGCCCTGTCCCTCATTTTATTTATTTTCCCAGCACTTTTCTCATGCACCATCACCCTAAAGCCACAGGAATCTGATCTGTGCTGTTTGCTGCTTGCATTGTCGTTGATCTGGGAATTACTGTCATCATCAGCTAAGCATCTAAAATGTCTTATTAAAAAAAGCTGTTGTGGCTGTTTTCACAGTGCCAGGGTGGTTAAAAACCCCACCTATCTGATGCTCCATGCAAATTAAAGCCAATGTTAATGCTTTTTGACCCGGGGCCTGTTTGTAACCCTCCTTCCCCGGGACGCTTGCTCACTCCCAGCCAGGCAACAAGTACCTGCACGCCTTATTTACACGACTCAGCACACACAGTTAGTCGTGCAACTGACAGCTCCACCCTGCTGGCCTTGCTGGGCGAGTGTTAAAAAAAAAAAAAAAGTGGTGTTTTCTGAAACTGCACAAGAAAAACAGAAGCGTGTGTGAGCGGAAAATACATAAGTAAGACTGAAAGTGCAAGAGGGTGTTCAACGCTTCAACAAGACCGACCTCGCTTCCAGTTGCATTTGTGCAAGATTGGAGCAATTAAAGTGACACAGGGGCTGGTTCTTATAAGTTTTATTTTTTCTATTTATCACTTTTTTTCTTTTTTGGCAAGCAACATTTTCACACCTACACATGAAGTGAAAAAGTGAGTTATATTTTGCTGAAATAAAAATAAAAAAAGTTGACACAGTAGACTAATGGTGTAGAGGGGGGAAGCATGTTTTTCAATTACTGGTTAGTTTGTTAGAGCAGGGAAAAGGTGCTTATTAAATGATTTATACCCAATAATATAAATCACCTGTATGGCCAAGGAGGGAGATAATACTTTCCTCTTATGGTTATATATATATATATTTTTATTTTTCCTGGGAAGGGTTTATCTGCGCTTGCATTCCCATCAGACATTCTGCATTTCGCCAGAATAAAAACATTCATTCTAATTTGGGCCTTGGCTAGTCAGCATCAGTAAAGCATGCACTTATATTCATTTCTTCTTTTTGTGTGTTTTTCTTTTCTCAGTATCTCAAAATGTATCAAAGCCAGTACCGGTACAAAAAAAGTGAACACTCGCATGCAGGGATGGCAGTGTTTTGCTGCCATCTGGTGGTAGCCGCTAGTCAAGACTGCCGGCTGCCAGAAAAGAGTGGCAAGTAAAGCTGTTTTACTGCATGTTCACAAGAGCTTTGCAACAATGCTACTGCTTCAACTCTGGACTTTACTCTAGGAGGCACACTGGACGGGTTTTGTGGCACATTTGCCCACAACGGTTAGATAGTAGCAACTGTCAAGCCCTTAGTTTTCTACAAAGACACCGAGACGTTTTGTGTGAAATTACACATTGACATCAATAAGAAAGTTTCCACTGTAGACAAAATTAAGCAAAGAGACTCTTCAACATCATGCCTCCAAGTAAATCGATAAAGTTGCCTTTTTTTTCTTTTTTTTTTTCTTCTTTTTGGGTTGGTGTGTGTGATGTTATTTTCAAAGATGGTGCACAGCAACAATGTGAGTGATCTTCATCTCAGGCATCACAGGAAGTCACACGATGGCTCCAGATGCGATGTGGTGTTTCTCACCAAAAGCAGGATACAGTGAAAGCTTTGATCAGCACTAACAGGTTGGACCAAATAGACTTTGAAGCAAACTGGGACTTTTCATGCATGTCAAATCAGAGTCGACTCCGTTTTTTTGTCTTCTTTTTTAAAAAAGAAAAGGCCTGGCTACTGTACAGCTGTGATAGTTTAAAGGGGCATTCCAACAAAACACACCTTTGATTGGTGGTTGTGCAAAAGTGGACAATGTTTCGGTTCTTCCCAGATCATTATTCTTATTTTTTTTTTCTTCAAATAATCAGGATTAAGTAAAATCCAATCACACATCAATGGTTTGCATTGTCTAAAATGGTTGAGAGAAAAACTCATGTCAGCAACTTTTTTTTTTTTTTTTGTCAAGTATAAAACATTTAAAACACGACTGGTAATATTCCATAAAAGCCAGAAGTAATTCAACGATGTCATGACTGCATTTTCCTTTATCTTGACAGCCAATGCCAAAACAGAGGACACATTCAAGTATCCTCCAATGAAAGTCTAAAAGTCTGTTTTAGTGGAATTCCCCTTTAACACTCCTAGTGTAACACGTCTCTCAGTGAAGTGACCGTGATCCTCGTATAAAATGCAACCCAGGTGGGAGGTCTCGCTCCTCTGGAGAGCTGCAGACAGATGCAGCTGAGTACATCGACTCTCACTCGATGTGTAACAGTCGTGACTCGAGTTTTGGCATCTGCTGCGATTAACCGACCTCGATGCTTAACATCCTCACAGCTGCTTGAACAGGAGCTGCTCTCAAACTCCTTTGTGTTAAAATGGCTGAACAAGAATAATGAACAGGTTTGCATGTACTGCCAGCTGGGATTTGACTGATTTGATGGGTTTAATGAAAAGCCGATATCGGCTTTTCATTGAAGCTATCAGCCAGTGATCAATATGATGGAGGCTCCTGCTTGATTACAGCTCCAGGAAAACAGTCTGCAAAACCTCTCAGTAGCGGTTTTTGGAAATTACTTTGTCATTTCTTGAAGATTTCAAGTGTCCCAAATGCTGTGCCAGCATTTGAATGTACACTGAATATTTGGCATTAAAATGTTACAATTTAAAGATTTAATATCAGCACAAAATATCAACTATTTTCAGCTTACAAAAAAGTCAGTATTGGCTTTTAAAAGCCCATATCAGTCAAACCTCGCTGCCAACACATTGTCTGTGATGAAACATGATAAAACGTTGAACTGACTGAAAACTAAGTTGAAAACATGACTATGACAGAACATCAGACGCATGTCTGTTTTTGACAGGCCTCTAAGCATGCAATTAGTGAATATACAGGGTATATTATACTCTCTAAGTGTTCATAATGAAGATTATCTTTGCATAATTACACACCTACAGTATATACAACTCTCTCACTCTCTCTCTTTCTCTCGCTCTCTCGCTCTCTCTCTGCCTTGTCGAACCACAACCTGGTTGAGTCTCCCATTCTGAACTTCAGAACGGCCGATTGCAAAGTCCTTTCCATCCTTTTGCAGAAAGTCAATAAAAATGCCTTTGTGAAGAGGGTTCTCCTCTTTGTGGTCCTAGTTTTCCGTCGAGTGGAGAGGATGGTGGGAGGCGAGCGACGGTCAGAGGGCAAAATAAGGAAACGGATATGTGATTCCTCATGGCAGCCTCTTTGAATCCTTCCTCGATCTGAAAGAAAAGACAAAAACAAAGAAAACTATGAAGAAAGTGAAACATAAATAAAGGTAGGGATAATCGGTAAAAGCAACGAGAACAAAAAAGACAAAAAAATCACTAACTCATACAGGACTCTTGATAAAAAAAAAAGTGTAATATGCAATGAGTAAATGTATTTGATTTTGCATAAGAGCATGAGAGACTGAGCGGAGGAAAGCACTAAAAAATGCACTACAAAAAAAATCTCCATCTTAACAAGGCATTTATTCTCATTCAGTGTCAAAATCATTTTACTCAGATGAATAATCTGCCACTGGCATGAGATAATCCCCAAAATTCTTCTTGAATCAGGTGTCATCTTCTTGTCTAGTGGGCTGATTGTCCTTATTCTGCCTCATTTCAATATATGTATACCAAGGAAAAGCAAGATTTCATGAGGCAAAATGTCTTATTAAAATGGAAACTTTTGCAGTGCGAAACCAGAAAACAACATTCAGTGAGAATCAAGACCTACCAGTGCTATTCTGCCACTTGTACCCCTGCACAATTATCTTTACTCTCCGATGCTATAGCTAAATACTCCGCCCTGAGGAGGAGAGAGGCAGACAGGAGAAAAGGAGAAACAGAGGCAGTCAGGATAGGTGAATAGAAGCAGAACGAGAAATCCATTGAGCAAGGAAAAGGAAAACGTTGGTTATTTTGAGACTGAGGAGCAGATTGAAACTGGATTTCCAAAGTGCAGCAGCAGGGAGAGAGGAAGGAGGGAAATCAGGACATTTGGACAGCCCAGTGGGATGTGGAGATGAACGGGATTGGCACAGAAAAGATGCTGGCTTGTGTGTGTGTGTGTGTGTGTGTGTGTGTGTGTGTGTGTGTGTGTGTGTGTGTGTGTGTGTGTGTGTGTGTGTGTGTGTGTGTGTGTGTGTGTGTGTGTGTTTACGAGAGAGAGAGAACAATAACATGGGCTTCCATATGTGCACTCCACGCCTGTGTGTGTTGCATCGCGTCTCCGAGTGTGCAGCCACTTACGCGCTCTCTCTCAAGGCTTCCTCTCCCGCTGCCGAGATCTTCCTGTAGCAGTAAATCATCTCAACCACCAACCAGAACTGCAGCCCGATGATGGAGACATACATCATCACCTCCGACAAGATGGATGCCATTCCCCTGGTGACTGCAGGGAGAGTGAGGATGAGATAAGGTGCAGCGTGAGGAGGGAAAAGGGGCTCAGATTTGATTTGTGCAGTGAAACGTCGTGCAGGCTGACAGATTTTCTGATTCCTGCTCCAGATGCAGTTACATAAACCCCTGATATCCACATGGGTTCAGTGTTGGGCTTCAAAAGTCCCACCGTTTCAAGGTTATTGCTAATCCCAGCCTGGCAGCGGAAAAACACCCACAAGTCAGTCTGCCTGCTACATGCAATGAATATGCAGGGGCCCGAGGACGGAGCCTTGGGGGACACCTGTACGCTTCCCAAAACATGGCAGCCAGCTGCAAAACATAACACTGCTGAATAACCCTGATAAAACCAGATTTACACACAAATAAATACCTAAGGTGGTCATATTTATCTTTCTTCTAAACAAAGTGCTGAGTTTCAT
Organism: Myripristis murdjan; assembly: GCF_902150065.1. Lineage (NCBI taxonomy): Eukaryota > Metazoa > Chordata > Actinopteri > Holocentriformes > Holocentridae > Myripristis > Myripristis murdjan. The sequence continues at coordinate 25,754,519 of NC_043995.1, read as the reverse complement.
TAGTATTTACATATTCAGAGTCTGGATTATAGTTCATCTTAGGAATTATCCATCCATTGTTTTTCCATACCTGATTATTCCTAATCAATGTGGCAGGGTGCTAAGCGCCTATCCCAGCATGCATTTGGTCAGGAGGCATGGAAACACCTAAGGCAGGTCGCCAGTTCATCACAGCGCTGTTAGGATTTATTATAATTTTATTTATGATGAACAAAATAATCCTCAGGATCCTGGCATCACTCCCATTGAGCAGCATTATTTATTTATGTTTATGAGTATGTTGGGTTAATTAAATGCTGATGAATTAATATAGAAAGTCAAGTTTATCAATAACTCATTTTCATAACTATTCTGTTAAAGTAGGGTTGAAAATAGGGCTGGTTTTTATAGTTACAGGGTCCACTGTACAGGATCATCCAGTATCAATAAATGAAAACTGTCCTAACTAGTTTATAATGTTTTTTTAAATGTTTTATATGATTTATTAAGTGTTTACCTAATGAATTAACTAATTGTACACAACTCATACCCCCTTACTATGGTAGTTTAATGGTAAAAAGGTAACCATATGCCTAGAAACAGTTCACCTCTTGGAAATTTCCAGTCTGTATCGGGGTTTGGAAATGTTAAAGAAGGAAACAAAATCCTTTACAACACTGCAGCCGTAGAAAAATGGCATGGAAATTGTAATTAAACAAAACTCAATGTGAATTCAATGAGAGCTTAATGATGATGATGCATAGAAATCCATAGCTACAGTCAAAAATCCCAGCTGGCAAAACATGCAAAGCTGCTTCTTTCATCCGCTGTCCACCGAGCGAGGCAGGATTTGTTCCTTTTGTTTGTTCTGGGACTTTTCAGCCGACCCAGGACAGACAGTGTTTAGCTAACACTGACACAGAATGTAATCACTTCTGAGAGCGCTGTCCTCGGCTCTTGGAGGAAAAACTCACCCTCCATGACGCTCTCACACACTGTTTGTGAGTTATTTGGAGATCATGTAGCCCACTTTCCCACTTTTACCCAACTTGTTTCATTTCTGTCTCACTTGGTGATTAACTGCATGAACGGTGTGCCTCCCTTGAGAAAATGGTATTTTGGGCTCTTCTACAAAGGATTCCTCCCTGTACGATTATTGAACCTCAGAGCAAAATATCAAATCCAGATATATATAATAGATTATACACATGTATATGCACACACACACAATATACATATATATATATATATATATATATATATACTCCTGTAAGTTGAATTATATGTATTATATGTACACAAGGCTGGACCAAGTCTGGGCATAAGGGACTGACTGCCACATAGAAATTACCTTAAAAATGACACATTATGATGTTTTGCAGATATATGTTATTATACTATATGTATAGGCTAGTCTATGCAAAGGTTCAAAGGTGAAAGGTTTATATGTATTCTATAGATGTATTTTAGTATATTTGATTTTTTTTTTATTACTCTTATAGGGTATGCAAAAGTTTCTCTTTTTTAAACTGATGTTGTTATTGGTTGTGCTTATTTTTCTAAAGATATATATATATTTCTCTCTTCCAGTGTTAGAAAACCCTGCTGGTTCCTCTGCCCTCCCTGCTTACGTCGTGGGACCACGTTCATGAAGATGGTCTTGCTGGCGTTGGTGTGGTACTCGTAGTTGGAGAAGGTCAGGATGCGGTTGAAGAAGCAGCGGTAGGTTCCCGTGTCGTTGTAGGTCACGTTGAGGATGTAGATGGAGCCGTCCTGCAGGTCTCTGGTCCGCTTGCTGCCGTTCCAGTCCAGACGTTCGGTGAAACGCTCGTCTGTGATCTCGCCCACCTCGTCCTCATAGCTGTATATCTGAAAAGGAAAATTATCGTTATTATTATTTGTTTAACGGGAAATGAGGCAAAGTAGAAGCTAGGGCTGTTTTGCATGAGGGGGGATCTGCTCCGCAAATAAGCCTGGGTGATATATCGGTGTAATATTTATATTGTGATATGAGAATATATACCGTCTGGGATTTTGATACCGCGATATATCCTGATATTGCACAAGTGTTGTGTTTTCCAGGTTTTAAAGGCAGCATTACTGTGAAGAGAACATACACCCAGCACATATTCGATAGGGAGACTCTGCTGATTATTTTAAGAACTAAAAATTCATTTTTAAGGTCATGCTTTTAATCTATTTAAGTAATGCAACTGATTTTTTTGTTTGTTTGTTTTTATATACAGTATATATATTTTTGTGTTTTTTATATCCAGAATTTGGTCCTACTGTCTGTTGTTTTTAATACCAGTACTCAACCTTTCTTATCCTTCTGTTTTTACTACTTTTTAACTTTCTAGAGTTTTTTTTATGCTTTTTTATTGTCTTAATATTTCCTATTTTAAATATCTGCCCCTTTGTGTTGGACACCCTTTTTGCTTGTAAAGCACCTTGAGCTGCAGTTTATGTTTTGAAAGGTGCTATACAAGTAAATCTTCTTATATAACCATATATTGCTTGGCCATCCTATTCATATTACTCGTGATTGTTTATGAAAAATAATGTCTGCAAGTATTTTATGAACGCATGAATAGTGATCTTTGCTGCAATACTGATATTGAGGAATTCAATTCATAGATATTGTGATATAGTCCCACCTGAGATCAATACAGGAGTTTGGTGCATAAAAGTATTTGATGCACATTTGGCTTTTTGTTTACACATCACACTAACAGTAATTCAAAAGAATATACAAAAGTTCAAAAGGTTTAAAATACGATGCAGCTACAATTTTGTAAATGAGGATAAACTGAGGGCAAAAAATGTTGAATAAACATGTAATTTTTCAGTGAGTCAAGAATCATGTACAACTGCCAGATGATATGATTATTCCATGTCTGTGTCAGAGTTTAATGTTCAGGGCCCAGTTTTGCAGAATGCACCTTTAAGGGGGGTCTACAGGAAGCCAAAATCTCATGGATCCAAATGCTCTGCTGGTGAGACCTTCAGATTCATTCAGTAAATATCCTTTTAACTGAGTTATTTTGGCGAAACATGAAAAACACCAGTAAAATCTTACTCTGATATTTTTGAGGTTTGGACAGAATTACGAATGCTGAATAAAACGGGACCTTTTCATAACTTCTTGCTGTCTTTGTTTGAGAAGTAGCTCAGAGCAGCGAGAAACTTGTAAAGTGAGCACAGTCCTTTGATCCAAAATCATCACGTGCTGTCACCTCCTGAATGTTTCCTGTCTGAGAGAGAGAGAGGGCGAGAGATGCAGCGTTGTGTCTCCTTCAAAGGCCTGCATCTGTTGCTTCTATATCGGCTTGACTAGAGAGAGATTTTCTAAAAATATGTCCCGCCTCGGCTGCATGTGCCATCTACTCCTTCTCTAGCTCCAATTAAAGAATCAAACAGCGTTACTAAATCCTGGAGAACAGGTTGGCGGACACACTCCTCTGTTAAGGGTGAAAGATTATTAAAGGGATAGTTCGCATTTTTGGACATGAAGTTGTATGAACTCCTCCCCGGCAGTGTCGTGCATGGTTACTGATTACTTAAGGTGTCCACTGGGCAAAGTTCTGCCCTCCTGAAGTGTTGAAATAGGTGCTCATTTGCTGGGGTCACAAAAATAAAAAGTTTTGCTTCTCAAAACAATGTGCATTCTAAATAGTAATAAATTTCCATCACAAAACCAACTCTGGGAAAAACTCAGACTTCACAATCACTTGGCACCATTTTGACGCTCCTTAGATACTGAAAGGGCAAATTTTTTTCTGACATTAAACTAACAACATGGTTACATTCCTCGAACACTCTGGGAAGGAAAGCTGAATGTTTTAGGAAAGCTGGGTGACTGTCCCTCCTTAAAATTTCTTAGATGTTTTTTTTCTGCTGTCACTGTTGTGTTCCCAGATCATTTTTGGGAACGCTCTGGACAGGTCACACAAAAATGTCACCAACAGGGAACCGATGAGTAACATTATTGTGGATACTGGAACATTTTGGGGATGTAACATTGCACGAAAACTTTTTTTGCTGCATTTTTCGAATGTGGTGTGTGGGTTAGTGAATTAGAAACCTAAAGGGGAACACTCTCAGGATGATGTGTGAGTGTGTGTGTTTGTGTGTGTGTGTTAGCTGGGCTTCTGTTTGACCTTTTCCCCGTCAACATTTTTGAGAACAGCTGAGGTCAAGGCTGCGATCCCTGCCCCTGCGCTCCTGTCGTCTGGTTTCTATTTTACAACATTCAAACATCTTCCACGGCTTATCTCGGATGTCATCGTGTGAGGAACACATTCCAGCTCCTGCATGTTTTTTCTCTAACTTTTTTGGACGCGATTTATAGTCTCTGGTTTGCGGTCTTATTTATTGATGTGTGTTTTTCTCTCGGATGGCAGCGTATTTCACACGAGGGTATGTAGGTGTCAAACAAACAGATTATTCAGCGTTGATATTGGTGTTCAGACTGAATGCCTTGATATACGTTTTGGTTTCCTTGTCGTAACGCCAGGTGTCTGGATCAGCTCCACCAGCGGTTCCTCCTGAAACTCGCTGACGAATGCTGATTGACTGAGCATTGATTAAATCCTGACCTCTAAACCCTCTGGAAAATTAGTGGAAGCAGAATTTATATGGGAACAGACCACTAATGGGACCTCAGCTGCTATCAGTCGGCTATAAAATGGCCCCTGTGCTTTGCTGGGTCAGGAGTGCCTAAGCGAGCGAGTGTGGAGTCTTCCAGCCGACACAGAGGAAAAGAGGCTATCATGAAAAATGCATGACTCTGCTCCCTCATGATAAATGCATTGCAGCCGTTTCACTCTGGGAGGAGAGAAGGCGACTCCCCTTCCACTCTGCAGTGGTTTGTGTCCCTGCTTTGCATTGCTTTTGTCCAGTGCTGTATCTGAGGCATGAGGCGTCTCACTGCAAAAATCATAATCATCTGAACAAGCCTTTCAGTCTCATATTCAATCTTGGAATCTCGTTTTTTTTTTTTTTTTTTTTTTTTTTTTTGTTTTTTTTGTTTTAATCCCCCAGTGGGTTGAGATAATCCCATTTGTGTCCACTGCAGCTTGGCTTGGTTCAGGATTTTTTTCTGGAAAGAAGTATAAATATGTTGAAAAAAAAATAGACTGAGGCAGATCGACAGACTAGGATCAAGAAAGTGACGCTTGATTCAAGAAAATTCTGGCAACAAGTTGATTAGCATTGCAGACAAGTGGGATTATCACATCTCATAGGAAGATTTATTCACTTGTTTTTGAGAAAAACAAGATTTTCAGCAGGAATATGAGACTAAATGACATGTTAAGATGGAGCAGGTCTTGGCATTTTCTCCAGTTTTTGTTTATGACATGAATTCCAGGTCAGTTGCCAACGTGTGGCAAAACATAGCCACACCCATTTTTTTTTTTTTAAACAATATAATGTCAGTTCCCTTCCAAACTCAATCCAGAGACTCTCCCCTCCGTCCCATCTTGTCATCATTTTACACTTTTATTGTTGTCACTTTACTGCATAACTAAGACAAAAAAAGCATGCCGCAGCAGGTTTACTCACATGAGTGTACTCGCTTTCATCTTGTGCCCTGAAGTACCAGTCGACTGAGGCTGTGGCGGGCACCTCGCCTCTCATCTTACAGGAGATGCAGCCCAGTTTGAAGCCTTCGTTGGCCACGGCCTCGGTGTCCGAGTCCACTTCCACGCAGGCTCCATGGCACAGAGACGCTACGGCACGGAGAGGATGAGCCACAGTTATGTAAAGTCCAGCGTTACTTTCTCACTCTATTTCTATTTCTATGGCACTGGGGGTTAAGTGGCAAGAGCTGTGGGGTGGCCATCATCCTTTTTTTCATGTACCCGTGGCTTGAGAAAAAGGTTGATAAAAAGGGCAAAGCACTGGTGAGTTCCAGTATCTCAATATTTGCAGGCAAAATGACTCAGCAGTACTTGACAAAACAGTAAAATGTTGTATTCACGTGCTTGTTCCCATCGCTCAAGACATGCTTGTATTTTTTTTTTTTTTTTAAATCGGGCATAGCTTTTTTTCTTGCATTTTTTTATTTCCACTCATCATTTCAGTTCGTTGTGAATTTTGTTAATCATGCTAAGCTATTTTTTTTTTCTGTTTTTGAAGTAATCTACATTTGATGTTTTTTTTTTTTAATTTGAGAAACTGAGGGGAAATAAACAGATTGCAGTGAGCGATGCTATTCTACATGTCCTTGCAGTCTGTCCATTAGTAATCGAGCTAAATTCATATATAGAATCATGACTCTATATATGCCATCATCATCATGGCACATACTGCTCATCGGCCGAGAGTAACACACCTGTAACTCCAAATGTTTCCCTTTCAAACTGCACCTTGCAGTTTCCACTGAGGCCTCAGCATCGCTCTCAACCAATGATCTTGTGCTATTCACAACTTTGACTTCTGGGGGTGCTTTTGTTTTGAATCGTAAAATGAGGGGGAGTGACGGGGAGGGGGGACAGGAAACACATAGCACAGGGCTGGTCAGATGGACAGCGACTGAAAATACCATCAAGTAGTTTGGCTGATATTGCAGCACCTCTGTGACACATAAAGTTAGCACAAAGAGAAATGCCAGCGAGAGAGAGGGGGAAGAGGGAGGACAGACAAGGAGGGAGGAAGGGAGGAGAGAGAAAGAGAGAGAAAGAGAGAGAGAGTTAGCACAGGCTTTCACAATAACACAGCCATTACTACAAAAGCACGAGGAGAGGCGGGAGGGAAGAAGAGGCCGAGTGCCAGCTGATGCACTGCAGGGAGAGAGGGAGGAGAGAAAAGGGGAGGAGGGAGGAGAGAAAGTTAAGATCACAGAACACAACAGACCAGAGGCACATGGCGTTCTCACTTAATTCAGAATTTGTTTTCACATGCATGGAGAACGGGTGGAGTTAGTCACACAGAACAGTACATTTGAGTAAAGGTGCATTAGATTCCTCCTGAAATGAACTCGCAGTTACTCTAACCTCCTGCAAAACACTGCATCTGAAATGCTGACATCATGCTGCACCAGAAAATTAAAATTTCAACCAGTGACGTCTTCACACAATCCTGCCCCTCGACCTATCCTCTAACAGTGATCCCTCTCCTCATTCTGCCCCATCTTAAAATCAAGTTATACCAGGAGATACATAAAATCAAGCAAGTAAAGTGGCACTTAATGGAGTCTTTAAAGCAAAACTAAACTTTGGTAAAGTTTGGGCAGAATAAGCTCATATTTTCACATAGTGGGGAAATATCCTCAGTAGTTATCCAAAATACTGCTTTCATGGTTCTCCATTCACTTAGCACATAAATAAACAGCAGATTATGCCAATGCAATGCATTATTATTATTATTATTTTATATTGACATAATGCTTTGTTTGTGATTGTTTATGTGCTGAAAGTGTTTTACCGTGCTATGGAAGTGAATGGGGACACAGAAATAATATTCTGGATTACCAGGGAGCACAGAGCGACTAGCGAGGACATTTCACCGCCATGTTGACTTGAATTTTGTGAAATTTTTAAGCTTTAAATAGAATTTTTTAGCGCCTCGTGGCACACAGAGGCTATAACATATCTGCAGGGAGTTGCTAGGGTTTTTTTTCGATGAATACAAGCTTATAAGCCAAAAAAAAAAAAAAAAAAAAAAAAAAGAAGTATAGTATTAGATTATTGTTACTACAGTATTGTTTTGTGATATATCACCTCTTCACCAGATGTTTATGTTGGATCTCTTCTCTATTTAGCTAGCTTAGCTATATGATGAACATGTGACTTTTTGTGTGTGTGTGTGTGTGTGTGTGTATGTGTGTATGTGTGCTGGCTATAAGCTGTGCCAGCTGTTGATGCTGCTACAACTTATTTGTTGCCAAACTAGAGCAATAAATGTCCTATGTTATGTAATGCCCTTTTAAAAATTCACAGGGTATTTTAGAGTTGGTTTTGCATAATTTTCCACATTTCACAACTCACCTGATGTTATCTTAATTAACAAATTATAGCGAACTCTACGAATTATTTGCAAAACACTATTTTGACCCAGCGCTGCAAGACATTTCCATCGGCTTCTGTCGTGTGGAAAGAGCAAAACACAGAGGCAGGCGGAGAGCAGAGGCAGAGACAGAGAGGTTAGGAGATCCAGGCAGACACAGGAGCGAGACGGTCCATGCAGAAAAACACAGAGAAGGGTTTGAGATGGCCGGCATATTGACTGCTCAGACAGAGAGAGAGAGAGAGAGAGAGAGAGAGAGAGAGAGAGGCAGGGAGGAGGTGGGACCTGGAACACAGAGGACACATTACAGTGCCAACACAGCACGCGTTTGACAGACAGCTCATCCAACAAACAGCAGGACAGGAGTGAAGAGGATGTCTGGAGACAGGAGAGAGAGAGAGATGGACATCTACCAAGATCTGTAGCATCACAGTACACACAAACAGTGTGAGCAGTCGTCCTGAGCTAAGTAGTGGTGACACAGCAAGACGTAAGATTTTGCAAGGCAAGCAGGGACGCTGCTGACTGTCCGAAGCTGAGGCAGCGAGTTGCGGAGGCAGGGAGAAGACGGAGAGGAACAAACAGGCCGGGAGACATAAAGGAGAGGCTCCAAAGTGCAAGCTGAACAGACTCAGGCCTGAACTGCCAGATCAGTGATTCTCACTAAATAAAAGGCAAACACACACACACACACACACACACACAGAGCGTGCAATATCCAAATCCATTGCGTAATCTGTGGAATACTGTGGTTCAGGGTTATGCAACGAATATTCCAGAAAAGGCAGATTAGGAGGTTTTTGCTGACAGAGAGGGGGGGCTGCCTGGCCGGCTGGTTAATCCCTCATATCAATTTATGCCACTGTATGCTCCTGGGACCGACAAAGCAGAAAAAAAGCTGACTTATCGCCTGAACTGCCCAAAAGGCTATCCACCCATGGAGGTTAGCTGGCTTAGTGAACAGCTGGAAGCTACCGGGAATACAAGAAGACTGGGTCAAAACCTAGAATATGGACCATGACTACATTTATAAAGCGGCTATTTAGACCTTGGTCCTGTGAACAGTGTCTGTACTAGACAGCAGTTTTCAAACCCTGATTATTTATACAGCTAAATAGCACTGATTTATTTTATTTATATGAAACAATTACCAGGGTGTGGACCTTGGTTTCCTCCTAGCTGGCTATGGCCATGAATATAATCCTGCCTCAATAAGGCCTGGAGGTTACGGCAATTGCAACAGAGCACAGTTAGCATTCAGAAAGCTGTTTTGAAGCCCTGAAGCTTTGAAACTTGTGTCAAGTAATCCAGGAAATATTTTGTGAGGCTCATATCAAGGCTTGTATCGATGATGTGTGTGCTGACATAGGAGCAGCGGCCAATGGGGAAACTCCAACACTCAGTTGACCAATCATTTAACTTTATCACTCAGCGACTCAGTGATGGACATTCATGTTTGTAAGGCTCGCCCCGCTGTTGTGCTCCAGCCAAAATGGATTAAGGCGAGGCCAGCCCTTCAAACATGAATGTCCATCATTCAGTCGTGGGGTAATTTCATCACTCAGCGACTCAGCGACTGAGTGACGTACACTTGCGTTTGTTTGGCCGGTCCGCTGTGGCGGCCCATCCTGGAAGGACCAAAGTTATTTGCTGTGCTAACCAGCTGAAGAAGAGCAAATGAGAGAAATGAATGAAGTGGACAGCATCAGTGCTCATGACAGAGTTTCCATAGACACGCACACACACACAAACACACATGCACACACATGCACAACCAGGGGAAAATGCCAAGCACCTGTGTCATTTCCCCAAACACTGAAGAAGCAAGAAACTTTCCACTTGAAGAAGTAGACCAGTGCACTGCTCCTCTGTGTACGTGTGTGTGTGTGGGTGGGTGGGTGTGTGTGTGTCACTAACATTTCACTCCACAAAGATGTCACATCTAGAGCAGCCAGCGCTAGTGGCTGGACAACTGATTGCACATCAGCTCATCGGTGTACAGGCCTGAGGAACTCCTGACTCTGACTTACAAACGATCTTCTGTCAGTCTGTGTTTTTCCCTCTTTGCGTCCGTTTGAAAGATTTCCTCTGTGGGGGAAGCAGCTGCTCCGCTGCTTTGGGACCACAGAACACAATCTCTGTTCATGTGTTCATGTTCACATGTGTCTGTCTGATTTACAAAAAACATACATGGAACAATGCTTCTTTATCTCTCCTGCCTCTTTATGTTCAAATTGTTGTCTGATCTTGCTTCAGGCAACTCGATGAAAAAACAGGAGAATGGCATTACTCCAAAAAAACTTAAAACAACAGCTTGCTCAGAACATTTGGGCAGAGTTGCATCACACTTTTATTCATTATCATGCTAACAAGTTTCTGCAAAAAATATTTTTAGCAGAGCAACATGCTCATACCAAAATACTTGTGAAAGACATGAGCAAACATATCCTTACCACATCCAGATAGGAGCAGCAGGCACCTCTATAAAAATCTAATTTAACCTGTTAAACAGCATAGTGTCAAAACATGTTTTTCACTTTTTCACTCTCAACATGTATTTGACTATCCTGTGAGTTTTGTGTTTTCAAAAAAATACATTTAGAATGGTTGATGAGGATGAAGACAACTGCCCTGCTGGTCTGGGTTGAAGGCTAGAGAGAATCTGCAGCAGAGCGAAAAGTTTCTCACCACTAAAGGTCGCAGTGAGGCTGTGCTGGTTTAAGTTATAATTGATAGGAAACAACATTTTAATACAGCCTGAGTTGAAACATGTCGAACCTATCCTCCGACTACAACTCTATAGAACAGAACTTTAAAATATATAGAAAGAAAACAGTTCACTGACGTCTTTGGTAGCACTTTGGCAGTTTACTAGTTACGTGGAGTACCTCAAGGCTCTATTCTGGGTCCGATTTTTTGTTGTTAAATATGCCAATACATTCACTGGTATGGCATCTCTTTCTACTGCTATGCCAATGATAGGTCTGTCTGTAAAGCCCAACAGAGTTGTTAAGTGGGTGGGGTTATTTTGGGCAGCCAGAGCTCCTGTGTTGAATCATAAGTACAAAACAAAGTGAATAGAATTGTTATTGGAAAGATACAAGAGTTTATACATAAAGACAACAGCAACAACAATTCCCACAGCGCATTGCCTCAAGACACAGCCAATTACCGAGCTTAAAATTCTGTTTCCTGCGCTGGTGAAGCTGAGGTACACAGCTGTTTGAATATTTTTCTTGGCTTTAGCTAACATCTTCATCCCAGTAACGGCCGATGAGGCCCAGGGGCACTGTAGTGTTGAGTGCCTTCACACATATTGAAACAACAGACAAATGTTACTTCCCAGAGATGAAGCTGAAACATTTAGAACAGCTGCCCATAACATCCTCCAGTAATATTTTTCGTTTATCCAGAAGAGTCCCGTGAGTCCATGTGAGTAATACTGAGGTTATTGTTGAAAGCAAAATTCCAAATCAGGGAAAGTCATCTGTGTTGATTCTCATCATTGTTTTTTCTGGTATGTTTCTTTTCATTGCTTGTTTATTCATTTGTAGAAAACAATAAAGTAAGGTTTATTATTACAACAATAATCTTAAGAGCACCTCGATTATGCTGGTTTTGGATTCCATTGACGACCCCGTTGCCAAAGAGCACTGTTCTATCACTACATGAACATTTTATTTCATGTTTATCACAGCGATGCTCGTTTCTCTCTGGGATTGATGCACAAAGGCTCTTAGTGAGTGTGAAGGCCCCTTTTTCCCCACTGATCTATTTTTAACAAACACAAAGGATGTATTCTTTCTTTTCCTAGTAAGTCTATGGCTCAATGGCCTATTCAGCTTGGTGAATGTTGTCTGACACTGCCAGAGCCCGTCTTGGCAGACAATATTTCATTATCTACATGAAGGGCTCTGGCAGAATCTCAGCAACAAAAAACGTGAAGGGATTTATGACAAAATACCACGTACCCACTGAAAAACGGCCTCTGGATTCAAGTAAACCTAAATAATACTTTTTCTTTTTGGTTATCTTGGATGTGAATTATCATCTTTTTCTCAGAGTGTCACAGTTTTCATGAAGGTAATATCTCATTTTGGAATAAATTTCTGCATGTCTTCTCTGTTCCATCTACCTCTCTCTCCACAAGCAAATTATCTGTCCGTGTCCTGATTCATAATGCTCATTCGTCCTTGTCTGCCCTTGTAAGGCTTTGACGTGGCCACACACACACACACACACACAAAAACAGACACACACACGAAACCACACACATATACACACGATGTCCAGGAGCACTACCTCAGTGAGGTAAGTGTACAAGCGGAGCGAGGCAGTGCGTCACTGCTGAGAAAGCACTGTGACAGGAAGAGCACTTACAAGCTTCATGTCCCTCCTCATTGGTCTCCCTGTCTCCAGGCTCAATGCAATCTTTCTTTTTTTCTTTCTTTCTTTCTTTCTCCTCACTTTCACCTTTTAAGAAACTCCACCACGCTTATGAAAGTCTTCTCAAACCTTTCATAAAAAAACAAAGTAAGAAAAATAAGGCTGCCATTTTTGAGAAAATAGAAATGAAGGTGCCGGCAGAATCACAAATTGGCTCATTTTGCTTGGAATTTACTATGTAACTACACTGAGTGTTGACTCACACGATGCACTCTTTCCTCCTTTCAAATCCTCCCGATCCATGGATTATTTTGGACTGACTCATTCATCACTAGTTGACATGTTGGAGATACAAAGGTTTCACCCAGCGACAAAATGTGGTATTAAAGCAGGTATTTTTGTGTATTTTAGACAAAGCAACTTTAATTCTGAAACAAGGGTTGATAATTGTTGGTGATGTTCAAATTCCACTGTGTCAACTGGAATATTTTGTTGGTGAATATACATATTGTATAGATTTTACTGATTGCAGTTCCAGATAAGTGATCAGTGATTTGTAATGGACACGCACCTTGCCAGTGTCATAACGTCAAGCTGTGTGGACACTCTTTTGATCGCCATCGATTCCCTCAAAGCCCCACTTTGCATAATTCAGGGCTTTGACTGCTGTCCTCCCACCACCCTCCACCAACTACAGGGCACCCTGGGACTGCTGACTTCTGTCTCACAGCTGGAGGAACAAGGGCTTAGGTGTGTGTGTGTGTGTGTGTGTGTGTGTGTGTGTGTGTGTATGAGTGATAGAGATGCATGTGAGGAGGAGACATGCAGCACACAATCACATCACAGCACCAAAGAGGCATATCTCAATTCGCTTCAGATTAGCAGATTAGAATTGATCCTGAGTGAGGTGTTACGTGAAATTGAATAATAAAAATGACTCAGTCGGAATCCCAATTAAAATTCATTCGTTTGGACCCGTGCAGCGTTGCAGTACATGCTACAGAGTCTTACAGCCGCACAAGAGTCAGTCGAATGCTCCTGTATAGTCTTTACAGAGGCTGCATAACCTTTTCACTGAAGTAACTTGCTCAAGCAGAAGCACTGCAACTTCAAAAGGACAGTTTGAGTGCAGTGTGTTAACTCTGATAGAGTCATAAACGGTTTTTAATGAGATGGAAATGCGTTTCCGTCTCCGATCATCATCGCTTCAATCCATACAGTGGAACACTTTTCAACTTGTCAGCTGTGTGACGACTCAGAGAAAGAGCGCTTGTCTGGAAAATTACACAGGCGTCGGTACAGATTTCAAAATACTTGCAAAAAAGTAGTCCAAATAGTTTCTAAAACATTAAACGATTAGTCATAACTGCTGCTTACTTTTCCTTTTAGCCTTTTGAAAAGACAGGCTGCGGTAATGATATGGTTTCCAGTCCGTGTGCATGCAGCAGTTCGGCTTAAGTGACGGAGTGGATTTCAATCAAATTGCTCAGGGCTAAGAAGGTCACGTGCCATTTCGCCTGCCCTTTTAACACTGACTTCCCTTGTCAATCAATTCATGCTCAAGCCATTTGCCAGCTAAATGGCTCTGTGCTGCATGTATAGGAGCAAAAGCATTTCCCTGCTGCAGCAGTTTTCAAGGCTGCCATCGGCTGCATTAGGCTTTATGGATCTCTTTGCTGGCTTGTTGTCAGGAAGCAGGGATGCACAACTCTGCCGATTGATCGGGGCAGTTTACATTAAGGAGCGATACAAGTCGGGAGCACTTAGGCTACCTTGCACATTGCTGTGATTTAGTAGGAGCTTAAGCGGGATGGAGCAGGGGCAGATCCTGAAATGTATGGCAGGCGGTGGGACTGAAGCCAATGTGCAGTCAAGTCCCATTTTTCTGAATATATGTGGTCAGTAGTTTTCAACTTTAAAACTCTCATAAAAGTCTCATATTCAGCAACATCTTATATATCTCTTCAAACAAGGTAAAAAAAAAATCTACCATGGGATAATCCCTCATTTCCAACACTAACCAACTTGTCTCCAGAAATTTCTTGAATCAAGTGTCATTGGAGGGGCTGATATGCCTTATTTTGCTTTGTTTCAAAATATTTGTACTTATTATCTCATCCCACTGGCAGATTTTTTCACTTGCTTGAAGATGAATCCAATTTTGAGACTGAATATGAAGCTACATAACTTGTTAAGATGCAGGTTTTTGCAGTCTATATTAAATTGGTGTAGTTTAGCATGCTGGGTTTCCTGATACCCCCGATGTCACTGGTCAAAATCCATCTCCATCTCTCCATCTCAGTGTGTGCCGTGCAATTTTTGCTAATGCTTTCCAATGTTATTCAAGTAATAATGCGGAAATGCTCTGAATAAATGTGCTTTTAAAAATAACAATAGCACGTTGCGATCTTTTCCTTTCCTCCTCTTTGTGGGGATTCCAGTCGATGCTCTCTGCTTTGTCTCATCTCATTTCCGTCGCCTTTGACCCGCTGCAGGTGTGCTCAGTCACTATGGTCCCTAACTATCCCACAAGCCAGGCGGCTGAACCAGCATCTATTTCTGTCACCTGGGTTGTATAACCTTCTGACTTCTCGCCTATAGCCTCTTTTCTCCCTCCACTGTCTTCTCCCAAGCGTCTATTTTTCTGCTCACTTGTAATCAAACTCTCTCCTTTATATAAACTTGCACAGCAGCTCACCTAAGACATAAAAAAACAACCTTGACAACAACAACAGCAGTAACAACGATAATGTGGCTGTGATGGTATACATTTATGCATGTTTGTGAATGCATGTTCTTCCTTTTTTGTGCTCCTGTTTAGCACCCGGTGCATCAGCAAATTCAAGATCATCCCTCCACCGCATGTACGAAAACCGTCTGCTGCTTCGTGCTGGGGTATTTCCTTTGCCAGGCGTAAATAGTGTTTGCAAATACTTCTAGCGTTTGCTTGAACCGTCTTCTTTGAGGACTAGACGGGTGAGGTCTGCCACACAGAACAACACAAGGGCTGCCAGAAATGCCCAATTCTATGTCAAGGTTACATTTTCCCCATTCATTCTGCAATGCATGCTGTATAATAATGTTTTAAAATGCAAACTTCATGGTGGCAAACAGCTTGAAATTAACTTTTCCAATGCACCGATTAACAGAGATGACCCACATAAAAACTAAATGGATGGGACACTAAAGTTTATTGGACGACGGGGATTATTTCCCGGCAGGTGATTGACAGGAACTGGAGCATAACGTAATGCGCTGCTGATATGAAAACTTTCAGCTACGGCACCATGAATCACAGATAAAACAGAAACTTTGACAAAAACCAAATTAAGGTTTGAGGTTTACTGTGATGGATGATTTCGCTCAGGCAGGTTTCATGTCTGCGGTAGTTTGTTTTTCAAGCTGTGCAAGAATGAGCGGAGGTAAATTGATTCTACTGAAGGGAGGAAAATGAGCACCGGTATCTCCAGCTACACAGACTGCATGCAGACACCCGCAGGAAGGGTGCAACCTAAACTACCCGCAAAATCTTAAAAACAAAAACACCAACGCGGCACCTCAGAAATAAATTCACTAGACATTTCAAGCACTGACACCTTGCCTGATGCAATCTAAATTGTCTCACTCTCTACACAATAATCTGACCCATCTAGTGGTGTAGCATTACTATACTTGCACAATGCTGTGAACCAAAGTCAATACGCATAGTGAAAATGAGATAAAATGCAGTGTAGGTTTCACATATGACAAACATCTTCCAGCTGGGTTTGTTTTTGTGATTCTGAACCTTGTTAGCAGGAAGAAAAATCTGTTTTGTATGTAAAGAGGTTTCTGTAAGAAATGAGTGGGTTAAAGTCACATGACCCGCCGCTGACATTCCATTCTGCTGACCACATTTTGGGGAGACCGGGAGGTCAGTCACCCTCTCTCTCTCACACACACACACGCACACACACAAAACAGAGGAACACTACGCCCCAGTTTTACAGACAAAGAGTAATTTATAATCGACACAGTTCCAGAATCTTCCATATTGCAGTGGCTGATCTGTGTGTGTGTGTGTGTGTGTGTGTGTGTGTGTGTCCTCCATTTTAACGCCACCACATGTCCTCATCTCATTACCCTGCTCTGAAAAAAAAAAAAAAAAAAAAAACCTGAACAGCTGGTTAAGGCTTTTAGTGAGCAATCCAGCACAATGATGAAACATACATCACACACACACACACACACACACACACACACACACACACACATCTGCATCTGTACACAGACACACATACAAACACACAGAGGGACAGCACACATTAAGTCACCCATAGGAGCACATATTTGCACACACACACACACACACACACATCTCCTCTCCAAAACAGAGCCAAACACCAGTGAGGAGCAACATCAAACAGCAGCAGACACCTCAACTATTGCACATTGACAACGAAAGGGACAGGATGGTGGCTCATGCATGCCAAGGCGTTGCCGTTGTGGCATCACCATGGCAACAAACCAGTGCCCGCTCACCTTGAAGCACCAGGAGGCCCAGAGGTAGCAGCAGCAGCGTCCGAACTGCAGACATCCTGGTAGAGGAAAGGTTGGTGGCTCTCAACGATGCCATCACACCATGCACACAAACACTGTCTCCTTCTCTCTCTCTCTCTCTCACACACACACACACACCTCAGACTGGAAGACACACACACACACACACACACACAGATTAACAAGACAGATCTGCAGGGTCTTGGTGTCTATTCCAGGTGTGACAACAGCTCAGCTCTTCCTTTCAGTAACAATGAAAAAGAGAAGTCTGGGCGATGAGGCAAGGTCCACTCCTCTCCTCAAGTGCTAGAGTTTCTCCCTGTAGTGGTGGGGCCCAGGGCGTAGTCTCCTCCTCCTCTTCCTCTTGTTGTGCAACCAAGGGGGTGTCCACTCGCTTCTCGGATCCCCTTTGGTACCCAAAAATGTGCCGGAAGTGATTAAAATCCCACACTCTGTTTTGCCTCGCCTCTGCACCTCCCCAGATCTAAATCACACACTCCTTGGCTCTGGAGTGTGTCCGGCCTCTGTCCCAGAGAGTGCAGGGTTACCAGACGAATCACTCCAGGCTTCGGGTTTCAGCTTCTTGTTGCTCCTAAAAAGTCTTTGTTCAACTATTTATAATCTGACACCCAAGACAGAGGAGTGGCGCACCCCGATGCAGCTTTCCAACTAGACTGTGTGCACCAAATAATGCCAAATAATGAGACGTAGATAGAGTTGCAACTGGTCAGTAAATGGCACCGTCAGTGAGTCATGCTAAAGAAAAAACTGGAAGACTTGCGCTAATCTTAGGCTGATTGTATAGGGAATGATGCTATAAGGGGTCCGATGGGGGTTTGTGCTTGCAATGGAAGACGTGCGTGAGAGCTGTGCAGTGAGCTTGAGCGATGTGCCATTCAGAGTCAGTTAAAACATCACATGCATGCCTCGGTATAAAAACATGCAGCAACACTTGCTATCATTCACTTGGTCAAGTTATGACTGCTGATATGACCTGAGCAGAAGAGGGAGGATGCTTAGATATAGAGCCACAGTGTGAGTGAAATGATCAATGAAAGTGGTGTGAAGTTTCTCTCTTGTATCTGCCTCTCTTTGGCCTTATAGGGGGAAAAAAATACAATTATCACACTGCCACTGTTATTGCTGCCTAAAATCAGGATTATTGCTTTCTTTCTATGGTCCAAACAGCAGAACCACTACTAGGCCTACATACCTGGCGCCCTTATATATGTATAATTAAAAAAAAAACAAAAAAAAAACAAAAAAAAAAAACAATACAAAACTGAGCAAATCAAAGGGAAAAACCTCCAGGCTACAACATGTACAGTGATCTAGGCCAGTGTCTGGTAGCTCCTTCTGTCGGGTTGGTCGCTTATTCAAGTGAAAACCTCGGCTGCTTGTTTACATCAGCTCTGCCGTGGCGCACCGGGGGGCTGAGCCATATGGTTTGATGTGGTGGCCTGTAATACCCTGCTGCATGGTGCTCACAGGCTGGGCTCGGCACCAGCAACACAGGTTGCCATGCTCAGGCGGGTCACTTGGAAAGGCAAATAAAAAATCAGTCTGACAGCGGATGGCGAGGCATGCACTGAATACTAACAAGCAGGCATTTCCCACAGTGCGTTTTTTTGTGTTTTCCTCGGGAGTCAAAGTGAGCGGTTCAACTCTGCATTCCAGCGGTGCGGCTGTAAACTGAGAATAGGGTGTGACTGTGCGTGTGTCAGCTGGAATAACAATAAGGAAACTATCATCCACCAATAAATCAACTTGCTTAGATTCCGCAGTAACAGACACCCCAATATCCGAAAAAATCCTACCGCCTTTTTATTGACACTTTCCCCTTTTTTCTGTCTTCTTCAAAATCCTGTGCGTCCAGAGCGCAGCGCCTCTGCGTCCCCTGCTGCCTCCACAACCTGTCAACTCTTTATCAAAATCCCTTCTCCATCCACAGCTTCTTTTTTTCTTGGTGGTAACCTTGAAACGTCTTGTCCTATTAGCGGGTCAGAGGTGGACAGCTCCCTTTCCCCGTCAGGCAGTGGACGTCCCTCTGCTGTCACACCGGAGACCGCTGGAAATTTTTAGTAGGAGTCAGGCACGACCCAAAAAATGAAAAGGAAAGAAAAGGGAGAAAAGGAAAGAAAGAAAGGTGGGAAATCCTCCTCCTCTTGCTCTTCTCCTGCTTCTTTTCGCCTTCAAGCGGAGACGCGCGATGGGTGTCTTTTGGAGATCCGCATTTTTCCCTCAGGAGACGGTGGCCGAGGCGTCAAAACGAGGAGGAAACACGGTGAAGTCCTGCCGTGCTCGGTGAAATTACATGGTGTGTCTGTGGAAGGACGCCGCGCTAATCAGTCTTTGGGATGGGTGAAGGCTGGGGGAGGGAGGTGGATGCAGGAGGAGGTGGGGGGGGAGGAGGAGGAGGAGGGAGGGAGTGATGCATTGCAGCAGTGGGATGG
This sequence comes from Myripristis murdjan, assembly GCF_902150065.1. NCBI lineage: Eukaryota > Metazoa > Chordata > Actinopteri > Holocentriformes > Holocentridae > Myripristis > Myripristis murdjan. The sequence goes on along the minus strand of NC_043995.1, from coordinate 25,735,152 downwards.
AGAGAGAGAGAGAGAGAGAGGAGGTAGAGGAGGGTGGGAGAGGTACAGAGCCGTTGTTATGGCAACTGTGATTTCATCCCATGCAAAAAACCCCACGTGTTGACGGACCTGTTTTGCGATGAAAATGAAAATTACAATGATTTTTATATATGTCATCCCGTAAAATAAATTAGATATAACGCAAATAAAAACATGAATGATAAAGTATTAAATGGGTCGTACATGAATATCAAAATATCGTGGCAAAGTTTAGTGATACCAAGGCTCACCTCTTTTTTTTTCTGCACAGGGAAATAAATATACATTTTTATCATGATTATCTCATAAAATAATTTTCACAGCTTGAAATCAACAAAGAACTGCATTTCTGCATTACCACTGCATTACCATACAGATATCCATGTTTGTTTTTTCACAGCAAACATTGTAGTGATACCACAGCAGATATAAACATACCACAATACAATCTATCTATCTATCTATCTATCTATCTATCTATCTATCTATCTATGTATCTATCTATCTTTCTATCTATCTATCTATCTATTGGTTACTTTAACCTTTTCATGAGTGACCCATACCATATCTATAAAATGTCTTTAAGAGAACCATAATCTGTAATTTTGTATTTTTAAAAAATAAATAAATAAATAAATCTGCATAATGCAAATAAAGTAAATGTACACTCAAATTCAGCAATTGAAACACTCCTGGAAAATATTTAAAGGTAAAAATGTTCACATAAATTGATTTGGATTCCTATCTTTTGAAATGGATCATATGAATTATTGTTATTATTGCATTTTCTATTTGATTGCACTGATGTAGACTTAATTCCTGTTATATCACAATTCTTTCTTTATGATTTCAGACCATGGCAGCAAAATCACAAATCAATCATGTAATCGAATTGTTTCCATTCCAATGCAAACAAGCCTCAGTTCAAAAACAATAACTGTAGATATTCCCTACCTCTCATATTAGAGCAAGTCCTACAGATTATAAAGTGGCATATTTTCAGAGCCTGTGATTAAGTTCAGTTTATTTCCTGAGGGCAATTTGGATTAAAAATGGACACACAATACAGAGAAACATGCTAAAAAAAAAAATACATTGGACATTCTTAAACACGCATAAAAACATGCTCAGACCCACACCTGTGTCCTATAAATGAGAGATGAAGGGATAAATGAATGTTGATGTATGTTTATCCTGAGCTCAGAAAGTGTGAACCGTGTGCCAGAGAGCGAAGCGAGAAACTCCTGATGCTGCCGATGAGTACAGCCTGTGATGACTGTGCGAGCTTTACTTGGGACCCGTCTGGTAAACAAATCACACAAACACATCTGTTTAACACCAGTGAGTTTACTGCTTACTGATGAACGGCATGATTCAAAGCAGACCTAGTTTTAACATTTAAAACAGCAAACTAGCATATTGCAGAGGAAACATTAAACAGATCAGATTCAGACACTCAAAAAACATAGATATCTGTTTTATAGGACCTTTAAACTTTCTCAATACAACCACTGTTGCCTTTTCTTACACACTGGGAGGGAAGTCTACAGTATATTATCAATAGTGGTACCAAATACCACTTGGAATTTAATGGTGGCTTGTTGGGCCACCATTAAAAAACACTTTTTGGTGCCAAAGTCAACGGTCATCTTTTTATGACTGTCTTTGTCAACTTTGTAGAGTCTCTGAAAAATTCTCACTTCACATTTAACTTCTTGATGAAGACATTTTCATCTGTAAATCTGGGTTGTTGCTTTTATTCAACACTCTCTCATGTAAAATGGTCAGTACCACAGTCGCCACAGCTCAGAAAACACTTCAGCTTATTGGATAAATAGTTCATCCAAACCCTGTCTGTTTTGTGTCACCCACTCACCCTGAGTAGTCTTGAATTTCGGACAAAAAGCAAGCCATAAAAGAAAATGAAGCCTCCAGAAACTGTTTTCTGATAGAGTGGAGTTGACTGTCCACATTAGGGGAGAGTGGGGTAAGTCGTGCCAATTTTTACTTAAAGTGCCTTTAAAGCAAGGGGATTACAGTTATGCCCCCAACTAAAATATGCACATATAGTTTAGGATGTTGCGTATCCCTGGGAACAATCACTTTGGATCTTATATAAACTGCTTGAGAAATATAGCTTTCGAAAAAAAAAAGTGTTTTTATGGCACAACTTGCCCCCGGTGCGGGGTAAATTGTGCCATTAGAGAGAATACACTGGGGTAAATTGTGCCATTGATAACTGAAGTAAAACAGATCATTTTAATCTCACAAATGATAATGCTATATAAAAGCAAAACAAATTCAATACAAAATTATTTATTTAACATTTATTTATTATTTTAACAAGATCACAGGCCACTTTTCTATAACAAGGTCTAGCGCCACATGAACACATACCCAGAACAAAATAAAAATTCCAAAATGAGCACCTGTAAATCATCTTTAGCTGAATCTGAATTGTTTTAGTGATCAAAGGTAAGAAGACAATGTACAATAACAATAAAATACAATAAAGTAATATATAGTATATAATCACAAGTTGTGCCACTGGCACAACTTACCCCAAGGCCCTTTGGCACAAATTACCCCAAGCCCACCACTTTGAAAAAAATGCATCCCCCAGCTGTTTTGAGCTAACGTCATGCTAACTGTATAGACTCATGGTGTAGCTTACTAAAGTACTAAAACCTGTGTGAACTGTTTTCAAAGTTTTCTATAATTGTTCAAACACAGCAATCAAAAAACCTTGATCATAGAAATTTTACTTTGGAGGGCAAAAAAAAATTTTTGAACTGAAATGTGCTTACCTCTCAAGCCATGTATCTCCCTTCTTTGCAGGATGAGTGAAATGGATGCCTCTTCAAAAATATGTGGTCACATGACCAACTTCTTCTATGGTTTTCTAGATAACAGGGGTGGCACTACTTGCCCCTTGGCACAAATTACCCCACTCTCCCCTATATGTATTTTAAAACGTCAGACACATAGGGGAAGTGTTTTTTTTTGTCATTCAAGACAACTCAGGGTCAGTACATGATATAAAATAGTTCGCTTTTGAGTGGAGTATTCCTTTAAACAACTAACCCACAAAATCAACAACACTGGAGGCCGCAGAGAAGAAGAGGACTAGAGTGAACATGAACACAATCGCACAGGAAAGATGAAAGAAAGTGCAGACTCTGGGCCGAGTGCTCAAATTATTTCTCCAGAAATGGTGACAAAAGTCCTGTCGGCGAGTGAGCTGTCTCAGTTCCTTCTGTGACGTTATGTTCCACTTCAACATCCTGATATAACAGGAAATACTGAGGCTGCTCGACACGGCTGCTGTGTGGGGTAAGGGGTATCAGACTTTTCAGGTTGGCTTTTGCTGAGCTGCATACGGCCACTGGACATGATTTTACCACAGTGACAAATTACCACTCATGACTACTATATTTTTAGTTATTTCAATTACTGTGAAATTATACTATTTCTTATTTTTCCAATCCGCATTTTGATCTAGATGACCCCTGTGGGCATCCAGACCCCACTGTATAACCACAGTGTGAGAGAGGAGGGCATTTCTCTTTCACACGTCCAAACCACCTGTCCAAACAGGGCAACTTTCAGCTCACAATCCCACCTGTCTAACCACTAGCCTCTCTGCTTCAGTCACTAACCTACATTTTGTCGGAAGCAAATCAAAAAACGCAGACAGATGTGAGCACACGTGTGTTGTGAACAAACACATACACACACACACACAACCATTTCATTCTGCCAGCACTGAGGATTACTGCACTGATTGCTTCCCTGAGACAAACACACACCGTTTCCAGAGTGTGCGACCTTCCCGTCCATCACTCTAAATCCAGCATCCTACTTTACAAAAAAAAAAAAAAAAAAAATGCGGATTATCTGCAAGCACAGCAGCGACACAAGTGGGGATGAAAATCAGTCATGGCCCTCATGTGATTCATGCCAACTTTTTATTGGAAAGAAAAAATGAGTTTGTCACATTACATTCAGTGATTACTATGATATATAACAGGTTTTGAGGTATTAGTATCTCAAGTTTCATTTAAAGCAGGAGGTAAATAGGACATTGCAGAGATAATGAGGCCAGAGGAAGTGTGTGTGTGTGTGTGTGTGTGTGTGTGTGTGTGTGTGTGTCTCAGTTCAAATCCCAGATATTGCCTTAAAATCTCCTTCAGACATTGGCAGACACACTGGTGGCCTGCTTCCTGTTGTCGTTGGTTTTTGTGTCAAAGGTCACCCGATACCACATGGCTGCATTACTAATCATCTCAGATGGCGAAACAAGGTTTAAAACAAAAAGAAAATAATGTCCACTCTGCTGTAATGCATGCCGTTGCCATTAGTCACCATTAGAGGGAAATGAAGTATCAGAATAATTTATCCTGTTTTAAAAGAATTTTAGTAACGTAGACTACGCAGTTTCCAAGAGGAGGGCACCGCACCTTGTATCCCATCATAAAAAAATATGAGGGTTATTTAAAAGTGTTTCATTTATTCTGTGGATTATTAGTCTTGGCATGAACCTGAGGGGTTTTATCCTTCCTCAGCCGTGTCCTTAACACTAGTAATCAAAGTGCTGTGCAATCCCATTTGAAACTGCATAGTTTACCTTCAATACAAAGGCAGACTATGCAGCAAATGTGTAAATGTTGTGAATGGAATTATCCTCTACAAATAAAAAAGAAGTCCCATTTTTTTGTAAACATAAGGAACAGAAAGATTAGTAAAGAAAGTGACGTTAGAAACCGCAGATGTAACTTAATGAGAAACAGGAACAAGTACGCTCTTCTGTTGAGGCGGGAACCGAGGAAATTCTGTGTTTTCTCTCTTTTTCACAGAATGAGTCATACATGGCAAGTTGTGGTTACATTTGTCTTCACCATCAGAGATTCGTTCTTGATCAAAATGCAAAATGTAGAACAAGTAGATGAAACAAAGCTTGTTATGTTGTTATTTTAGGTGATAAACTGTCATGGACAAGGCATATAGTTTCTCTTGTTGTAAAGATAGGAGGGAACATATCCGTTATAAAGAAGTGCTTTGCTTTTCTTCCACCAAACTTGTCCAAACAAGCCCTGTAGACTCTAGTTTTACACATCTATTATTGCCCATAGATATGGTCAAGTGCTGCAAAGACGGGTCAAGGAAAACTGCAGCTGGCTCAGAACAAAGCAGCTGGTCTTGCCCTTCAATACACAATAAAGTCTAATTTATACAACATACAAGTCAGATGAGACAGCATCAGCGTTATGTTCGGGTTTAGGTCAAGTTCGGTCACATCTTCGGTATTTTAATGAAGAATGATGGACCTACTCTCTGTTCTGGGCAATATTCTATACAGTGCTGGAGTTGACATGATGACGCTGAAGGCAATGCGTAGGCTATGTCAGGCAATAAATGTAACCTAGCGATGGAGGACAAGAAAAACATACAAGAAAAAACTGCCTGTCGGGTATGGGTCAGACTTAGTTACTATGCTCCCATCTCGGTTCGGGTTCAAACAAAAATATGCGTCCCAATCCGCATTTTGATCTAGAACACAATTAAAGCCAGTCACAATACTGTATTAAACTCTCCTCCAGCTCAGATTGGTAAAGCACCAACTTTAAAAAACAAGTGAGGCAGCACCTACTACCCCTATGCCTGTAACCACATTTTGTACTTTTTTTGTATAGGAATATCTATATGCATATCCATATGTTGTAAGATTTCACTTTGTATGTACGCTTTTCTGTTTTTAATTTCATGTGGTTGTTTTGTCTGTAAGCTTTTGTGTTTTATGCGGACCCCAGGAAGAGTAGCTAATGTTATGCATCATAATAAAATCCTAATCCCCAAGTCCTAGCAGTGATGGATTGCTCCCATCCAATGGGAGTACTGTATATTCTAGTCTCTGAAACAAATGGATATAGTTATGAATAATGATGATCTTAAGCCAAAATACATTTTGGAAGCCTAGCTCTGTTCTGCTGACAAGTTGAATCCCTGATTGCTAAGCCGCCGGGTGTCTCTCAGGTCAGGACAGATGTGGATTAACTCAGCATCTGCATAGCCAGACAGTGGATATGGCCAGCAGGAGCGTGACGGGCACCAGGAGCATCGACGCGTACAGGAGCCACGGTTCTGGGTACATCTTCTGCCCATCTGGTGGTGAGAAACACAAAACCACTGGTTTGAACTGTAATCCTGCATTAGATTAAACAAGATTAGATCACAACATCATAATTCATTCACTGGATATTAGTGAAATCCTCCCTCTGCATGCAGATGCACCCCCAGGTCACTGTAATGGAGTTAAAGTTTAAAAATCAACCAATAGTATAATTACACTCGTATTGTTGAACTGTATGAATGTGAAGCAGGATGATGGAGAGGTCAGCCGTTTGTGGTTGCGCTGAGAGCTAGTCAATTTTTCCTGAGCAACCACATTAACAAAAAGGCCTTGGTCATCGTCATTAGCGGGAATTCAGTCGCGCAAGAAATGATGAATCAAAACTTGAGAGCAAAATACAAAACTTTTTCCGAAACAGCAGTAACGGCTAAACTCACCATTGACGGCTGAACCTGCTGCTGAAAGATTTTTTCCACCATCTCCACCTCCGCCAGCCACTAACAAGATGACATTTTCAAAAGAAAAAAAAGAAAAAAAAGAAAAGAAAATACAGTAACAATCTGCTCAGCTCCTTTCCATCTATTGTTTGCTGGTAAAAAACCCAGCAGCTGTTTCTCAGCAAAAATGCTGACACAGGAGGTGATTTCTTTTTTTCTTCTTAACGACAAGCAGCAGCACAGCAGCAGTTTGTTGGAATAACTATGAAAAGAGCTGTGTAGGTAGCATGAGCACAGCTAAACAGACACACAGCACCACATGCAAAAAAGTCAAACTTTATCACCAGAAAATCCAACAAAAAAGACATAGCAGTAAAGAACATGCTGCATGGCCTTGTTTACACTTGGTTTTAAAAATCTCTCTTGATGATGTGAACACAGGTGGACAGCCAAGACACAGTCCCTGTCTTATCTGAGCTCAGGATTTCATCAGTGCCCACCTCACTGCATTCACTATGTCCTTGACGGTGATGCATAGCGTTTACACTTTTACACTACAAATGATGAAGGTGGTGAAATTGCAGTCATTCACACTTGTATTGAACGCTGTCCACGTGTGATCCCGTCACCTGAAAAGCATGTTAAAACCACGTGCAAACAGGGTCTTTGACTAACAGGTGGTCTTTTGGAAATGCACAACAAAAACACCACAATGACCGCTTATAGCCACCAAAAATGCCCCTAAAACCAAAATTTTGTCGATAATATCTTTAAGATTGACTTTAATTGCATAACTATATTGTCACATGATATACTGTGACACAAAAAGTCACAATATGCATCATGGAGCCAAAATGCATTATCACAATGCCACTGATCTCACCACCGCCAACACCAACTGAGTACAAGACCAGACCAGTTGACACCAAACCACCACTGCAGCTTGAAAAATTCACTAAATGAGTAATTTCGACCGCTGTTTCACATTCCCACCATGTGTTTGTGTGTGCACACACCAGCAGGAAATTCCACACTGCCTACTGACTGTAGCTCTCATCACTTTAGCCCCCAACAGCCTTTCTACAATTCAATCACCTCCCTGCAGAACAGTAGAGCCCATTAGCAGTCTTTGCTCCCAGTCCCAGGAACCAGGAACGTCTTCCCCTGGCCCGGCTCCTGGTATCAGAGTTTTACCAGATCTTCTCAGTTTGGATTGTATGGTGACGCGGTTATTAGCGAGTGTTTGTTTGGCTTGCCCCCGGCCTCCAAGTCCTCCTGGTTACCTTGCTAAGTACAAATAAACAATAGCTCAAGATCGCAAACCAAAATACAGTCGTGGTAGATGCTGCTGCTGAGTAAGCTGTACATTCTGTCATCTGCAACTGATTACATCCCTACATATCTCCACGTATGAGCAAACATCTGCACCAAATGACAGATGAAATTACAATTTACCCCTTGAGTGTCAATGGGCCTCAGTTGAAGACATTCAGTATTTTTATCCAGCAAAAAGCTGCCAGAAACCCCACAAAGCTGTTCCACCACAGACCAGCTTTTATCAGAATATCTAATATCAAGGTAAAATTGTGAGACCAGTATTGTGTTTTTTTGAAAATGATAAATTGAATGTATCTTTGCAGCCGTGGTTAACCTTTGTTTTTCCGGCAACAGCAAGCGCAGCAGCTCAGCAGCAAGTGTGTAATGTGTGTAATTTAAATCATGAGAGGAGCGTTACCAGTCAGGTTGTAGTGGAAGGTCTCTTTGGTTTTCTGGGTGGAGTTCAGGTGGAGGCGGCATTCGAAGGTTCCGCTCTTCGTCAGAGGCACAGTCAGAGAGAGTGTGACGTACAACGACGTATTGGCGTCACAGGTCTCGAGGGGTGTCGAGACGTTTTTAAGAATTTGTTTGGATCCAACGTGGAAGACAGACAAAACAAAACCTGGGTCCCGGGACACTCTGACCGCACACTGGAGCCACCTGTCACCCTCAGCCGTGGTGTTGAGCGATATGATGTCTAAAATGAATCACAAACGAGGACAGATGTGAACACACACACACACACACACACACACACACACACACATGCTTGCGTTGCTATACTTGTGAAGACCTTCATTAACCATATTTATATTCATATTCCTAGACCCCATGAAATCACTATCCGAAAACACGATTTTCTTTGAAGTGGTGGATGAGAGCAGATGTTTAAAGATTTGTGAAGGTTTTATTGGTTGAAAATTTTATTTACGCCCACTAGTGCAGGATGATGTCACTATTTAAGATGCTTTACAGGAAGTAGACGTCATGTGAGGTCATTTCATGGGGACTGTATACACTAACCTAAAAGAAATCCAAAAGTAAGGGGTTTCTGTGCATAAACTGGCTCTATTTGATGCGTATTTGGTGTTGAGGAAAGTCGAACCACTCAAAATAAAAGCTTCATTCTTCAAATTTTGCATTTCACATTATCTTTATACAAAAAGAACACAATTCTATAACCTTGAACCTAAAATCCACATCCCTACTTGTGATAGTCTGAGTATTTCTTTTTCTATTCATTGATATTCTCATTAGTATGAAATACATCCACACTCACAACAACATACAACCGTAAAACAACCTGATTTGAGTGATTCCTTGCAAAACAAAGCATAAAAATCCATAACTGTGTATTTACCATGAACCAACAGCAGGGTTCCACTTCCTTTTTTCCTCTCACTTCCTCCGCGCGCTGTGTGGATGGAGAGTTTACACTGGTACATGCCGCTGTCCTCCCACCGGACACTCTTAAAACGTATGGACTTGTTTGTTGAGTTGAAGTCATTGTCCAGACGTTCCACTCGTCCCATGTAATTTTCCGAGGCGGGCCAGACTTTGGGCCACATACCTGGCTGCTCGGATTTGAGATACTCCCAGTACAAGACGGGCACCTTGGTCAGCCTCTCCTCTCGGGACAAGGTTAGCTCGCAGGGCAGAGTGACATCATCATCCAGAGAGGTCACGACCACAGGATCCTGGTGGACGGTGATGAGGGAGTGGATTCCTGAGAAACACCCCAAAAAAAAAAAAAAAAAAAAACACAGAAAAAAAGGCTGGATGCTGAGTGATATCATTATCATTATCATATTTGGTAGTAGTAGACATTGGGGGGGACACATTTAGTGGGGGATCAGGGGGTCCTCCCCCTGGAAATTTTGAGCATCTTACATTTAATTTCCTGCATTCTGGTGGATATTTATGCACCCATTTACCATTTTTATGCATCAGTTTACTAGGAAAATAGGCGTATATTTTATTAAATGTAAAGGAAAAACAACATTCAGCTAGGTTAGGTTATAAATATTTGCGCCCATGGATGACACCACAGTAATATACTAATCATAATAAAATTGTACATCCTCTTCATCAAACACATCACATGAGAATAGAATTAGTCCCATAAATCAAGGATTAAAGAATTAAGAATTTGATATATTGTACTGTTTACACTGAATATTAACCACATTTAAGTAAGAGGCAGTCTCATATTAACACCAAACAGCACCAGCCGAGTCAAGTCTGAGTAAAGAAACACACTGTTTGTTTGTTTTTCTGGAAGGAATTTGCCACACACAAAGAAAACCTTGATCATCGTCATTATTAATTACAGCATGATGATGATGTTTTCCAAATTCTTCCATTCTTTGTAGGTTACTCAAGTTGCAGAGTTGGTATGTAGCAGTTAAACGTGCATTATTCTGGTGTTAACTGCTGAAAATACTGGAATAAACATCAGAATTAAGGAACCATACCCTGAGTTATAGGCGTGTAAAAAAAATTCGCCAAAATAAAAAAAATAATTCCAATCTACAAGTCAAGAGCCTGGGGAACACGTGCTGTAAAAGACCCCAGAAATTAAATGCTGAAATAAATTGTGTCTTAAAGAATGTTGCCATATTTCACCTGAAAGCATGAAGTAGATAAAAATCCACCGCATTCCACATTTCTCCAAGGCTGAGCTGTGATGCAACTCGAATGAAACTGTCTTAAGCATCTTGGTCGAATTAAACACAGACGTTACATCGCTCTCAGTGCTGCTCTACTTTGGCATGCACTGATGCAGTTTTATGTGGTCTGACCTACTTCCTGTTTTTTTTTTTTTCTTGTTTATAAGCTACTAATAGGCTACCAGATAAACGTGAAGATCAAGTTAATCAGTTTCTTGTGGCTCACCATGTTTAACTGGTGATTAAACGGATAAATTATAGGTTGAAAGTGAAATCGTGGTGAAATGATTATGGTTTCAAGTCAAAGGGAGAAAATAACAGGCCTGAACAGAACAGATGAGAGAGGAGACTAGAATAGTAGAGTATATTCTACTCACTAGAGGGAAGCAGCCCCTGCACTTTATGCTTTTTTTTTTATTTGTAAGATGAAATTTGAGAGATTTAATTTAGTTAGTGCTGCTCAGTCTCTGTTGTAAAGCACACTGTACTATAGAATAGAACAGAATAGAGTAGAGTAGAGTAGAGTAGAGTAGAATAGAGTACAATAGGACAGCGTCTTTTCACAAGCACACTGAGAGGTAAAACTGTTATTTGGGGTATTAACCTGTCACTTTTTCCTGTTTCAGGACAAGCTCTGCTGCTCTTTAAATAAAACCGCTTTCCTCCCAGTTGAAGCAGAGGGCTGGTGTTTAGATGGGGGACAAATTAAAGACAACAACAACAACAACAACAACAAAACTAATAAAAAAACAAAAAAACAAGCATCTTAGTAGGATGTTGGGCCAGCTGAACGCTGTGAGGGATGCTACAGCAGGACTGTGGTGCATAAATCCCTTGTTATAAAGACAAAAAAAAAAAAAAAAACACATTTGGGAGTTCAGTGATGTACAGACATGGAAAAAAAAGGGATGTGGTCAAGTGAGTCATCTGCCACCATGTTCTTGAGAAGTGGGCGAGGACCTCTGTGTTGGACCCTGTAGTGACGTGGGACATTTTCCACATGTCGTCCTGGAAGCGAGGCTCACTGCAAATCAATACAATTATTATTGATCACAGTTATTGATTACAGCTATTCTTCCTTCACCCTTTGATACACTACACATGTATACACATATGGATCTAATGTGTCTATTTTTTCTTATTCTACCTTTTCTGTTCTTAGGTGTTGATGTACATATTTTAATTTCTAATAGGGACTCAGAAATATCTATTTCTACAGGGATATAGTGAAAAAAAATCTTGCCTCGGTGTTAATTTCTTGCTTTGATGTTAACTTTGATGAGAACTACCGGTGCTGCATGTGTCATCTGAATCTTCCCCTTGGGAATCAATGAATAAATCAATCTAGACCTATCTATGAGGAGGCATTTGTAATCTGATGGGAGCGGTGTCCTCCAGGGGCACGAGGGCTCACTGCAAGGTTTGATGAGGATGAGGATGATGGGGATTATGTGCTGTGGCCTTCACCAGGTCACCAGGTCGCGACCCAGTTCAACACCTACAGGAGATTTAGGAGTGATGGATTTATCTCTTGGAGGAATGGGGATCCTATTTTAGCCAAGGAGCATTGAAACTGTTACAAATACATGCAGAAAATGCTTTTTCTTTTATCTTGTCTTCTGTCCGTATATGCATTTCTGATAACTGGGCTGTGTATTTTTGAAACGCTTTTCTTTCAGTTCCATCGACTGTTGCAGCCGAGACACACATGCAAACCAGGCTCAAAATGGAAAATGAGTAAGAGGAAGGCATGAAGTGTGAAATATATCTTCATTTGCTATAAACCACCAACAGGATATAGCGCTCCTCCTGCACACCTCCTGCATGATCAGAGACCCCCTGCACCGACACTTCCCTTGTTTCACAGCTGATATCAGACCACATACACAGGTGCTAAAAACTGTCATTTAATTTGTATTGTCTTTGGAATTAAAGTATTACTTTCATGTAAATTACACCGGTCTTGCTCCGTTTTTCCATGTCATATGCCATGAATTTTGGGAAGAAATGTGTGTTTGTCTTTAAGCTGCTGATGCTACAGTTATGATTTTATTTTGTTTTCTGTTGGCACTCTACAAAAGAGCAGGAGAATTACAAGCGATGTGATCACTGTTTTCTATTTACTTTTCAGGTCAGTTATTTAAATTTAATTATAAATCATCAGAACATAAATCATTATAAATATAAATCATCACTTTGCAATGAATCCATACTTGTATTCATTGTGCATAGAGAAGACTGCTGTGTTGGATTGTGCTATGTACCCCAAGTTGTTTGTTTGTTTGTTATTGTTTTGATGTTTGTGTCCAGGATTTTAAAATTAAGTTTTATTTGACGTTTACTTTACTTGAAATTCTCAACTTGCCATAATTAGTTGCATGTTGGGGGGAGGAGGAGGAGGAGGAGGAGAAAAAAACTACATTACCCACACACCCTTCTTTCCTACGTATTACGTCAGAGCGTCGCCGTCAGTTGGTAGACAAATTCAACATGGAGGACATCGTTATTGGAGAGAAGAACCCGGTATGAATCAGTAAAGATTGTTTTGAATATCAACATTTATACAGATTCGAGTCAATTTAAGAGGCTTTTGTTCGTAGTGTGGGTGTTAAGGTGTTGGTATGAATAACCGTTTGCTGTTTTCTCTTGTTTTACGTTATTTATCAGTACGGGACCGTAAACGTGCCAATTCATTCTCCGCTCGGTGCAACTGCTATGTCATGCAAGTTAGCTACTAGCAGTTAGCATGATGCTGGATATTTGTTGTCAGCCGGAGGAGCGACATATCAATTTAACATTTTATTATCTTGCGGTTAATCTTGAAGGTTTTGGGCATCTGCTTGTCGTTATTTAGAGATTCATAATTTTGCCAGCTGCTGTTTCCTGGCTCTAGCTTGCTCATCCAGTTAGCTGTTAGCTCTGTTAGCTAAAGGTATTTGTGTAGCTATGTTTCTGTCTGTCCAAGTTCATGGAAGTGATTCAACTAGCTAGGATTATGTGTTTGTGTTGTGTTTTGCTGTCACGTTTACTCGTTTACTGTCCTTTTTTTCATGTGCTGGAAATAATAAAATACGTAAAATTGACTGACAGCTCATAAGGGTGCAACAAGCTTTTATTATTTTGTGTTACACTGTCTTGCTCTTGTTAAATGTGTGTTGCATTAATGTCATGTTGCCCGCAGGACGACGTGCCAGCCATGCTGAGCTCCAGACCTCAGACCGGTCTGTCCTTCCTGGCACCAGAACCAGAGGATCTTGAGGACCTTTACAGCAGATACAAGGTATGATCAGCTGCTCATGATATGCCCCACATTGTTTCTTCATGAGCACACTGTGTTCATCGTGTTGCAAGTTACACCACACCTCACCTTGTTTTGAAAGGCCTGTGCCACAATAAGGACACCGCTGGCATGACTTTGAGTGGTGTTGTCCTTACTGACACACATGAAATGTTTCCTCTCCTCTTTAAAAGTTACCACCACTGCTGTACACAAATTATTGAAATGTCCATATATTGAGAATTGATGTTTGGTGATAAAGTTTTCAGAGAGGAAAATTTCTTTTCTGCATCTTTTGTTAGAATTGTAAATGGGACTAAATCAGGGATAGGCATAGAACACCACTTAAAAAAATAAATAACCCCTAAACACCACTATTATATCAAATTACGGAAATTACCAACACAGTTTGACCAGACCTGAGCTTTCTGCTGATATTTTTAAATTTACATTTTTGCAAGCTGGTACTGATATGACTTTTTGGCTCGAAGAGAAAGACAGTTCTGCACATTGATACTTTTACCATTGAACCATTTTTTGAAAAAACATTTCTATGACATTGTGTCGTTGTTGTATTGAATGGTGAACCTCATCTTGTATCACATCTTGAAATAAGCGTGTTGTCCCATCCCTGTCACTTGCCTCTCTGACACGCTCTCACCCCACTCTGCTGCTTTCGTCTGTGGTTGTAGAAGTTGCAGCAGGAGCTGGAGTTCCTGGAGGTGCAGGAGGAGTACATCAAAGATGAACAGAAGAACCTGAAGAAGGAGTTTCTCCATGCCCAGGAGGAGGTGAAGAGGATACAGAGCATCCCTCTTGTCATTGGCCAGTTCCTGGAGGCTGTGGACCAGAACACAGCCATTGTCGGCTCCACCACAGGTAATGTTAAAACAAAAAATCAATGTAGAATCCTCTGAGCCTGGCACTGTAGATCTTTTAGCAATACTCATAAAAAACTGTTAACTGCCTTGTACCAATTCTGAGTAATAAACTTAAAGCGGTGCACTGCTGACTAGCAGTATAATAGAGTATAATACAATATTGTTTCAGTAATGTGTGAAAGACAAAATAATATAGAAAAAGAAGAGGCATTGCTTTGTGTACTGATGCCTTACATGTTCCATTTGGTAATTGATTTTAGAACAGAGAAATTTCTGATGTACCCTATTGCTATTGCTGCATACTGTCTTCATGGTGTGCGTTGACTCAGAATGTTATTACCGTCAGTGTACATTTAATGCAGCAATTTCCACAGAGAATAGTGGTCAGATAACTAATTTATGACACAAGAGTGGAGATTTAATTCCCTTTGAACTTGGCTGCAGTTCACATAGAGCAACACATGTACTGCTCCATGGTTTTAATAGGAAGGGCGACACTGTTGATGTTGAAATTTGAAGGTTTTGTATGAAACAATTCAGTTTGCACCCCCAAAATGTTAAAATCGAGTGTTTTGGTAGCCAAAATTTTTGCTGTATGTGTGACAGGCACACATTCAGGTAGAATCAGAGCTCAACTTCTAGTTTAGGTTCCAGGTTTTATCCACTTCATCAGCTTATAATAAATAGCTTACTGGAATGCAGATTTCTCAGATAGGTATTATCTAGGGGGAAAAAAACAATGCTGCAAAAAAATATCAAATTGGATTGAAAAGTTAAGAATTAATGCAACAGCAGATGGTGCATACTACATACCAGCTGCATATTTTAATGCCTCATTGAGTTCAGCTGTTTGGTGTGCGCTGAGAGAACCTGGAGGAGATGCACTGTCTGCATAGTCAGATTTAAATTATTCAGTAAGTACAGCCAGCTTAGACATGTGGAAACATTTGTATTAAATCTGTAATGAGTTCTTCTAATGTGTTCCTCCTCCTTTTTTTCTTGCCTCTCTCAGGGTCGAACTACTATGTGCGCATCCTGAGCACCATCGACAGAGAGCTGCTGAAGCCCAACGCCTCGGTGGCGTTGCACAAGCACAGCAACGCCCTGGTGGATGTGCTTCCTCCAGAGGCTGACAGCAGCATCATGATGCTGACGTCAGGTATAACACTCACTACTGCTGTCTCTCTGAGGATGAGAGGCTGCAGTCTGTCAAGATTAAACAATCAGGGAAGCAATATGCCATGAAAAGCAAGGAGGTTCAAATGAAGGAGAGGACACAGGATCATATTGCGTCAAATCATTGGTATCATATCATCGATCACTTGGACTGTAAAGTCTGGTCTGTGCTTATGGAAGGGCTTAATAGATGGCGCACAATCATAGAACAGCAAGGCTACCTTTGTTGGAGCGCATCCCAAAGAGCACCTGAGCAGACACTATCCCTTTTATTTTTAGCATCGTCTGCTGTAACCCTCCAGTGTCCCAGCTGCAGTTACATTGCACATGTCAGAGGCCGTGTCTCAGCCTTCCTCTCATAGCACTGATGGAAAACATGAAGTACATGGCATCTTACTTAAGGCATCTTTTTAATCTATGCTTTCTGGTGGACAAGGAAGACACCATTTAAAGATACTACTTTCCAAGAATTAAAAGCAATGGGAGTTCATTTGAGAATGCATAACGCTAAGCTTTTCAGTATAGCAGACCTACTGAGTGCAACTGTGTGATTTCACATTTTACATAAGAAACAAGAAAACACAAATGCAATGATTCATTCTACAAAGCTGTGAAATCTGGTTGGTGATAGGGAGAGCTGGCAGTGGCAGAGCTGCTATAATTTTGTTAAAACTGTAGTTACTCTGCTCTCGCCTCTGTGCTGAGTTAATAATAATCTCGCTAAGCCATGGTGTGATCAAAGAAAAAGAAGTGATATGAAGAGCTTGTTTTGGATGCATTTCCTGAAACTAAAAATACATCTAGGTGCTGTCAGATAGATAGTAAATCCAAGCTGAAAGCATATGAATGATTCAACATAGAAGTGGATACACATAGAAAGTGGAATGATTAGCGCTGGAATAATTCACTATTATTTTGGGTCTGTAGATACTGACTGTCACTTTTTACTGTTTCCTTGTTTATTGCTGCGCACCCATTTCTCTCTGGTTGTATTCAGTTAATGCTAGATGAAAGGCTCTATATGTCATATGTAAACACCAGAACTACTTTGCTTTTCCCAGACCAAAAGCCAGATGTGATGTATGCTGACATTGGCGGCATGGATATTCAGAAGCAGGAGGTCAGAGAAGCAGTAGAGCTGCCTCTCACACACTTTGAGCTCTACAAACAGGTAAGATCAGTTGTGTTCACACTTCAAAGTGAAGTGGCCCAAATCAGATTTTTTTTTTTTCCCTGCACGTGACACAAATCAGATTTTTTTTTTCAAGCAGTGAGAACACAAAAATCTCATCAGGTCTTTGACCACTCTGCAGTGTTGTATTAAATCAGATACATACCTAGCTCCCGCTGATGTGATGGCTGTGCAAACGCCCGGGGGAAAATTCATGTGCTTTTTTTCCGCTGAGCAGGCACACATCATTGTCAGAGCATCATCACTCATGCATTGTCAGCGGTGGTGGCACCAAAAAGGGGTGATAGCTACATGTTGTAAATTTAATAGATATATGGGAAAATGTTTCAATCAAAGTCCTTTTCTGCCTTCTTGCCCTAAGTCTCAGCAGCTGATAGACTGTCACCATGCCACAAACAATTTGAGAAATGAATGCTTGGACTGTTATTTCATTCACTGTGATAACATACTGTTGTACTAATGATATTGTTGGTGGTCAGCAGCATACTGTGTATTGTAAATGTGAGCATGTGATGTCATGGAAGAGATCTTTCCACACTGACATATATGATATGGGCATACAGATATGGGTCACATAGTGAACAGTAAAGGAAAAAAGGTTGAATCTGACAGATTTGGATGCAGGTGTGCAGAAGTATTTTCTTACTTCCACATGAAGATATAGTAACCCGTATGGCAAATTTCTTCCAAAAAAATTTATCTCATCCAAACAGGATCTGGGACATTGTGCACTATGGCACAGTTATGCCAATAGGGAATATGTTGAGCAAAAATGCTAGATATTTGATAACACTGTTTGTCATAATTTCCATATCAGTGACGGTCTGCTGGAGGCGGACACAGAACTGAGAACTTTCTGTGAGTTATCTTCACCTATGATCATTTCTTTTCTCAGATTGGCATTGACCCACCCAGGGGTGTCCTTATGTACGGACCTCCAGGTTGCGGCAAGACCATGTTGGCCAAGGCCGTGGCACACCACACTACAGGTAGTCTGCCATCCCAGAAGCATGAAATGCATTTGACACTGCTGTGGACTTTTCACATGATACTATGATAATATTTTAATAGCTATGTTATGTACTGATGTTTTTTGTACAGCAGTTGAAACCACAGGACAGTTTCCACCTTGTGTGCACAAAAACTGCCCTCTATATGAACCATCTCATCGCTTAAATCAATACTTGTTTTCCAGGTGACACCTACAGTAGATATTCTGATGAGTGATTATTGACCAGCAGTGTCTGCAATAGACCTGTTGTCTCATCCATCTCTGATCTCTGTGTCTCCCAGCGGCGTTCATCCGTGTGGTCGGCTCTGAGTTTGTTCAGAAGTACCTGGGTGAAGGCCCTCGTATGGTGCGCGACGTCTTCAGGCTGGCGAAGGAAAATGCCCCCGCCATTATTTTCATTGATGAAATCGACGCCATTGCTACTAAGCGTTTTGATGCACAGACTGGAGGTACGAATCAACGCTTCACTTGTAGCTCACAGACCGTACATGAAGCAAACCAGGAATTGTTGAAACTTTCCAAACAGCCATCATACTGTTGTTGTTGTTTTTTTTTTAACCCTAAAAAGGTTAACTCTAAAAGTCAATCTGCCATCCCCACAACGGTCAGTTTAACAACTCTTCTGTATACTAGTAAATTCTGTTGACATTGGAAATGGTTCAGATGCTTCCACTTGGAAATGCAAACACACTTGAACACGTGGATCATTCATTCAGGCTGTTTTTAAACATAGTCAAGCAAATTCATATAGGATGCAGTAGGAGTCTCCCATAAACTAATTTCAAGCTGCAGTAAAAGCTGTGAGATGTT
The DNA here is from genome assembly GCF_902150065.1 of Myripristis murdjan. Classification (NCBI taxonomy): domain Eukaryota; kingdom Metazoa; phylum Chordata; class Actinopteri; order Holocentriformes; family Holocentridae; genus Myripristis; species Myripristis murdjan. The sequence goes on along the minus strand of NC_043995.1, from coordinate 25,716,233 downwards.
TTATTTTATTTTGTTTCCATTTCAGTTTTCCAAAGCAGTTTAATTAAACTTATTTTAATTTAATTTTGTTTTATTTTAGTTTATTTTACTTGTCCCAGAAAGTTAGGATTTCAGTTTTTGGGAGCAAACGATGCCTGATATTGTTCTAATAAAGATTGATTTCAAATTCCAGATATTTGTGAGCTGTCCTGATTACGTCCCTGTTTACGCAGTGGTGTCACAGTAAAAGCTGACAGACTAATCTCCTGCTTTTCCCCTGCAGCTGACAGGGAGGTGCAGAGAATCCTGCTGGAGCTGCTCAACCAAATGGACGGCTTCGACCAGAACGTCAACGTCAAGGTGAGCGAAGTCGACTTGTCTGAGACAGCGGTTTGCTGTTCCCCTGTGGCTGCACCATCTTCTTTCCGCTGACTTACTTGCTCATTTATTACTGTACTATGCCTCTAAGTGTACGTCCACTCAGATTAGAAAGCACTTCAAATGTTTATGTGGGCGCTCCACTGAATGGACTGTTTGAATGTTTTTTTTAGATGCACTACTACTCAAGCACACACAATTAAAAGCTGCACACTGCTTATGTCTACAAACTATTTTTTTCTCAGATGTTTCTTCACAGGCTTCAGGAATTTCATTGACAAACCCTGTTAACTGAGCTGCTGTGAAGTTAATTCCTGCTGCCTTAGATAAATGGCTCTCAAAGAAGGGTCTGGACCCAGAGTGATTTTTGTAGTGGCATTCCCCTTATTAACTCAAAAACCGAAATGTCAAAACTGCATCCTCTCAAAACAAAAAAACAAAAAAAAAAGTTTCACAAAAGCATTGTGAAGTGCATGCACAAACAGCTATGATCAAATTACAACTCGCCATGCACGAAATGGTGGTTAGATCAATAAAAGTCAATCATTACACTGGCTGGTCACTTTTTGAGATGACAACAGTTGGATGACTCAGTTTTTTTCTTTTTTTATTAGTTTTATTTATTTATTTACCTGTTTCACATGTCACTGCTGACCACTGAACAGAATTGGGGAAATGGCAAAGATGACATATTTCTATGGAATAATAAATAAATAATTATTCATTTTGGGTCCCTGCTCACATTAAATTTGAATTATTACAATTTTTTAACCATCCTTTGTTACTTTCAGACACTGTAAGTAAGCAGGTATGCAGTTAAACACAGTCTGTACTAAATTGCAAGACACACAATATTCTCCAGTGAATTTCTAGGTCTTTAAGCTTACTATATTAAACATTTTGAGAAACCCTGTCCTAGAGACTACATCAGCTTGTGTTTAGAGTTTACCACCATGATCACATGACCTCCCCTGACATTTCAAACCCCCCACATCTTCCCCATCAGGTGATCATGGCCACCAACAGAGCGGACACGCTGGACCCGGCCCTGCTGCGTCCCGGTCGTCTGGACAGGAAGATCGAGTTCCCCCTGCCTGACCGCAGGCAGAAACGCCTCATCTTCTCCACCATCACCAGCAAAATGAACCTCTCTGAGGAGGTCGACTTAGAGGACTGTATCCTTACGACCTGACAGTGTGTATGTGTGCATGGGTACACCAAAGTAAGAAATTAATCTTTTCCTCATACGTTTTTTACTATCTTGATCTGATTTTTTTTGAGTATGTTTTAGTCAGTCCTCAGTGCAGTGTTATACAAGTCTGAAATAATACAGCAGTTGCTTTGCATATTGGCAAATAAATGCTCATTTTATTGCTTCCAGCTGAAAAAAAGACACTCGAAAGACAATCCATTGCCATCTGATGTAGCTTATAGTCTGCTGTGATGGTGACAGAGTGAATGTTGAGCAACATGTGACAATTTACCCTTTTCAGAGTATATTTTCCAGTTAGAATATGGAGGAGCAAGCTGGATCTAACCTCTTCTTGCAGAGAACAGTGAGGCAGGTGACAGAAACCCAGCAATCCTATTCCTGCGTCTTTATTAAATATTTATGTCGTCGTTTCCTGCTATTGTCCAGCTCAGTTGTTCTGCTGCAGACTAAATGAGCCGTGATGTGAGGCTTTGATTCAGATGGTTGACTGCATCATTATCACGTTTCACCATGCAACTTTGATCATGCACATAGTTAATGCTTTTTCCCCTGACCTTTGCTGGTTTATTTTACTGTAGTGTCACAGCAAAGGTGTGAGACACACAGGTAATTTATGTTTTTAGAGGTTACAGCTTGTTTGGTGATGCTGCCAGTGTCTTAATTCCTTTAACCATAATAGTTTTTCTTAACCATTTTCATTGACAGCAGAGTCCAACAAATAACTGAAAATGAACACTAGTGTCACAGTGACAGAATGGCATGCTAATCAAAATACATAGATTTGTCTCACTGATAATCCAAAAATAGATTTTTAGCTGTAAATTTGATCTTCTAGTGTTTTCCAGATGCATTGTGTCTGTATAAAATAATTTATACACTTTCCTACAGTTCTTAAAAACCTGCCAAATTCGTTGCCTTTTAAAATAAATTTCCATACCTGGAAATGTCTTGGCAAATTATGAAGTAACCTTCATTTTTTTGCAAGGGGTCACAATGATTGTAATCTTCACAAGCCAAGCTAGATACATGATGAGACGGATTATTTCCTTGAAATCGGATTTCCTTTTAGAAAAACAGCCTGTCAGAGTCCAGATGTGGTGGTTGCTATGAGATGACAGCTAAGGTTGCCTGGTCTCGTCAGTCGTACCGGGAACAAGGGGCTCAGTCAGCCCGGGCTGAGCTCATCGCAGCTCGGGTGGTGCTTGTTTTTGCTAACGTTTCTCAGACTAGAACGCTAGCTAGTTGGCAGCCACTTGGAGTCATCGTCAGAATGAACAGCAAACATTACTTAAATAACGTGTGGCTGGCTGCTGAGAAATAAAAGTTATGGCTGAAAAAAGACAACCCAGGATGTGAGGGTGTGCAAAATTCTGTGATGCTCATTTATTTATACATGGAGTGTCTCTCAGACTGCTGGAACTGCAGAAAGCACTTTTAGGAATGAAAAATTACAAGTTTGTCATGCTTCAAATTGCAGTTTACAATGTCATAATGATGTTTTAAACTCCACCACAGAGGTATAGCCATGGACGTCTGTTATGTATTTACTGAAGAGTCATGAAGAAGTTGTGTCTAACTTCATTTTCATTTTGCATGTGGTAAACTGTTTTTGGCAGTGTAGTTGTCCTTAACTGATTTGCAGATGTGGCCAGACCAGACAAAATCTCCGGAGCTGATATTAACTCCATCTGCCAGGAGGTGAGCCAGAGCTTTAACAATCATATGGATATTTCTTTAATATGATTTCATAAAATGCTATCTAAATAATGTTTTTATTGCATGTTTATGAAATAGTTGTATGTACACAGTTGTTCATTTTTTGCTCAATGCCTATTTACTTTTTGCTGTCTCAGGCCGGCATGTTGGCAGTGCGTGAGAACAGGTACATTGTCCTGGCCAAAGACTTCGAGAAAGCCTATAAGACCGTTATCAAGAAGGATGAGCAGGAGCACGAGTTCTACAAGTAGACAGAGAGTACATCCAGACCCCGGCCTCCACCAGAAGAAAAGAGATGTTCAGACACACAAGTTTGTTTTTGGTTGACGTATGTGTCTGTATTTTCACTGTATCTTGTATGGATTTCCCAGACCCTGACTTGGACTGACACTGACCTTGGACTAAATTTACTCACTTTATCACAGGGCCAGCTTGAGCTCTGAGATTTCGCCCTTGAGAAGACGCACTACTATATGATGAACTTTTTTTTTTTTTTTTTTACAGGCACTCTGGACATTTGACTATATTTGACCCTGACTGTAGTTAAGACAACAGTGGAGCATTTGTATCTATATGTACCAACTTGACAAAACATTACTAAAAAAATATCCATTAAAAAATGTTTTCAATAAAAAAGCAAATGGCCCTCATTGTTTTTTTCTGCACTGAAATATGACTTTTGATTCATCATAATGTACTTAATTAGGAAACTAGTATTCTGTCATGATCATTTATGCCGTCATGTAAATGGTTTGTGAATAATGTGATCATTGTTAGAAAGTTGTGGGTGTAGCAATATCTGGCATGCTTTTTGGCAACAATGTGTGAGGTAAAAGTAATGATGTTTAAGCAACTCCTCTGGCACTGTTGCCCAGTGGCTTGACGTAATGGATACGGGCATTGTTGTCCTCAGAAGCAATTGAAATCTGTCACTGGGAAAAAAATCAATGTTGATGAAATGGTGGGTCATAAAGAGCAAAATATAATCTGAAAATTATTTATTGCCCACACCTGTCGAAACATTTTCCATGTTGTACAGGCCAAACACTCTGACATCAGATGTCCACTCAGCAGGCTGACCTTGGGAGGAACACTATAATTTGTGGCCACTTGATTTAGGGCTGAGTAAGAGCGTGGCAGGTGATCTTAGCCGTAGTAACCATACATCTGATGAAGATATTCCTGTGTGGATATGCTCCCACCAGTGGTTGGATGTTGTAACTGACAAAGTTGAGACATATAGGTGCTGTTGGCGGGACTGACGGAGTCAAGAAGCCTACAGGGTTGTCTCTGCTCCCTGTTGAGGGCTCGCTGCTTCTCTTGCTCTTCGTCTGCCCATGAGTCAAAGCAGTGCAGCCTGAGGTTGTAGCTCTCCCTGCAGACCACAAGGTGGAGGAGTTCATTAACTGCAGCAAGTGGATCACACTCAAGCTGCAGTATTATTAATACTAACATACAGGAGACATCACCTCTGACCTCTGTCCATGATCCCAGTGGACACAGCAGGGCCTCTTGTGGTCCCTCAGCACCACAGCACCCAAAGGAGGCTGTGCATAATCATTCAAGGTTAAAAGTAAGCAATAATGTAGTTTACCCACCAGTGTTGGCCTCTCTCAGGAAGGCGGCCTGTGACTTGGTCAAAATAGTAGGGGCACAAGGTCAAGGTGGCTTGTTCTGGGCACCAGGACATCCGGTGAAAGACATACTCCAGTCTGTAGTTTGGCTGGGGACACTGGCCAGAGAAAGTGTGGTACCACTGGTCTGCCACCAGTTTTCTCATGCTGACTTGAGCCGCTGAGCATTTCAGTGGAAGGAGCTGGTACAGGGCTGGTTCATTTGACATGATGGAGAGAGCTGGAGAAGCGGCTGACCTCAAATTCAGGGGGTCAAAAAAACATGGCACGTTATGTTACATATTCACTATGTTGCATCCACGAAGTGTTTTTTAGACTTAGAAAAGGACTTCAGTTTGTGTAACATATAAGCTATGGTGTGTAATTACTGTAGTAGTCTCTTCCCCATTTTTTTGAAATCAAAACCGAAAGATCTTACCTCGATTGAAAAGCAGCTTCAGGTTGAAATGTGGGCTTTTCTTTTTGTTTGTTTACTTTCAGTTTTGGCCCAGAATACGAATCCCGTTCCCGAACACATCATACTCATTTTTGTTTAAATTCCGACATCTGTTAAATAGTATTGTACTACTACAGCAGCCTATGTTGATGATGATGATAAAGCAGAGTATGATACGACATACAGCCAGGCATAAAAAATAAATGTGATAAATATTAAATTATATTTTCCATTAATTAACTTATTATTGCCATTAGAAAAAAATGGGAGCGATGAAAGCCAAGGAATGAACAGCTGTAGCCTACTGAAATTACATCCGATGCAAGGTGCAAAACACAGAAACGTGTGTCCGTCTAAGATATATTTACATTATGGAATAAAACAGCTTATTACGACAACTTTTACTATTTTACCTCTATCATAGGCCATTTCTGTTGATATCAGTAGCCTATCGGATTTTAATTGGCCTCTTCACAACCACTGATTAAACTCATGGCTACACTACATGTGATTTTTTACTATTTGTTTGTGCATCTTTTTATTTACATGTTTTGTTTCTATAGTTTTTGTTTCATCCATTTTGCTGTTGATCCTTGTTATCATTTGTCAAAGTTTGAAGCCATTTTGAAAAGTGTTATATAAACCTCGATCCACTTAGGCCAGATGAGCGACTTTCCTCTTCCACACTTTTACTTATGCAATAACTATGCAGAATAACTAGGAATCAATTCAAAATCTGATGCAGTAAAGTGATTTGTGATTCCACCTTAGTCAGAGCACAATAAACCGAGCTAGTCCATGAGGCAACTGGTTCAAAATCAGCATTACACTTGCTTATACACAAATTTATTAACTCCGCCTATTGTAGGAACAAAATCAAAACCTTGTCCACCAATTTTATTTTTTTACACTCAATAAGAATTTTTCTCACCATTAAAACTTCTTAATCAACATTTGACTTGTAGCCTTTAATGGTGTTTTGGATTTGCACCCCTACTAAAAAAAAAAAAAAAAAAAAAAAAACATATTTAATAAAATGAACACATCATCAGGTTACACATCACGAGTACAGCCTGGATAAATATATACTTCAGTAAAATGATGTTGCACAGACTCAAACACATGCTTCTCATATAGCTGAGCTTGAAACAGCCCTGCTGGTGTAATTTGTTAATTTTACATCCATCCGCCCACCCGTGACCACAGCGTGTTTCCCGGTGACGGGCTGGAGAAACGCCGCTGCGGTGCCAGAGACACAATATGCTCCGTCGCTCCTGACGGTCCCGCACTGCACAGCATCAACTTCAGCAAAACATATCGAAACCGCGGAGGAGGGAGCTTATTACCGGGAATACTGACCAACAACTTCTACCCTAACCAACTATAGAAGAAAAGAAGCTCCTCTGGTAAGAATAGAAAGGGAAATTAAACGTTTAACCCCCGCCGAAAACGCCACATCGTGCGCGGCTGGTAGCAAGCTATCTAGCTAGCTAGCTAACTAACGTCATTTAACCAGCAGCGGCTAGCTTGGCTTGGCTTGGCTTGTCTTTTCTCACAGCTGGAAGGGATACGGTTACAGATGCGGGAAAGAGCACAGTTTTCTTTATGGCTTTATAGTATGACACATTATTTGTTGTTCTCGTTAAACATTGTGTTAGTTATACAACAACTCAGACGCTAGTTAAGGTTAGCTCAACTTAAAAGTAAAGTCTAAACGCCCCCTTCCCCCTCTCGATGGATGTTAAACCGGCTGGTCTGTCTGCTTTTCACAGACAAGCCAACATCGCTTTTTTTCTGTTTTTATTTGTATTTGATAAAATGTGGAGTTTATTTGTTAGACTAAGTATGTTCGTTTTAGTTAACAAAGTCAATACTTGTCATAATGTTGGCCCAACTTATTGCCCAGTCCCATAACACACGGACGGACCTATTCAAAGTCTGGTCTGTCCACCTAAAGTTGGTTTCTACTTTGTTGTTGAAACGAGGCAGATCATGGTAGTTTAGCGTGTTTGTTTTGGTGTAGCTGAGTTAGACCTTGGAGTTTGGTCCAAGGGCTCAAGAGTCAATTTATTTATAACAGTGAGCTGACGTTGAGGACTTTCGGGTTGTGACAAAACTGTGACATTTCGCGTTCAACATCACGGAGTATGGATGACGTGTTGTTAACCGCGAGATTGAGATTTTACTTTGCTAATTTATGACGCTGTGTTCTCGCTTGGACAATTGATTGTAATCTGCGAGTAAGTTTTATCGCCTCAGTTCTTATTCCTGGGCAGAACAAAAGGCCCAGGCGGCCCCCTCCCCCTCTGAACTGTCAGATTGATTGACTCGATACTGGTGCAATGGCTGCTCCTTTTGCAGATGGAGAGGGTTATACGAGTTTTATCCTAAGTCAGCTGCGATGTTATCTTTACATTAAAACACGCACGCAACTTGTGCATGGTTGCAATGACCCAGGTGATGCCCCTCCGTGTGTTTGTGAGCACCGTTAGTGGAAGCTACTTGCATCCACACGTTACACTGTGTGTTAAGCAACTTATTGGTTTACACGAGTCCATCAAATTGAGGAAGTTTCTTAAGCAGAGGCAGTGGTTTACGGTTTACAGAGTGGGCTACAGTTTCCTTGTTGAATACTTTTCAAAGCACATACCCCACTCAGATGTGACATAGATCTGATTATGCCAGTGAAACTGACTTTGCTGGTTTTGTCTTGGTATGGTTGCGGCTGTACCAACACTGATCTTGTCCCATCACCATCTTTAATCAGTTTTTGTAAAAAAAAAAAAGAAGAAAAAACGATCAGGAAGGACATTGCAGTGATCTTAAAAAACATGGCTTCCTCTTTTTGGACTCCATAGTCTTGCACACCTTTCTTTTTCTGACTGCAATCCCACTTTGTCTAATCAGACCTAGCTGCTGTTTTAATTTTGTTCAAACAGGATTAAAATATGTTGATTCATTTGCTTGACACATAACCTGTTGTCCTGGTTAGGGTTTGGATATACAGAACTACATGGGTGGGGTGTTGTGTCCAGACATCGTCCAGAGTCGCTCTTTCACTCAGGTAGCACACAGCAGGAGATCTTGTCAGATGTGCTCTCACCTATTGGAAATACTCAATTTGATTTAGGTGAGGGGATGCAGGGCATGACGGAAGAAGTACGCTGAGGAAATCCAAGTGTTTTGTGTACAGCACGGCGAAGATGGTGGAAGAGGCTAGCAACTCATCTGTAATGATGACTGTTTTTGTATTTCTCAGTACTACACGTGTTTGGACGTACCCACAAAATCCTGCCTCTTCACCCTTGGATGTTTATAGTCTTTCGTTTTCGCACCAGTCAGGTTATAGAAACGTCATCAACATGCCCACTTGCTTGCTGGGAATTCTCCGGACAATGACAGACTCTGTTCACACATGGGCTCAATTTGATATTACACTGAGTTAGTGCTAGGGAGAATGGCGGGGCTAAGTTCGTTTAATGTTCGGTCCAATTTGTTCGGACGTTTGTGTTCTCATGTATAGCTGCTCTGGGTGATGTCTAGATAAGTTCAGAGTTTGCAGTGCATGTATGAAAGGGACTCATGGTTGCTAAGTTGTATAGTTGGCTGTCCCCGAGGTGTTATAGGTAGAGATGAGCAGCTGCACTATGGAAACTGCATGAGCACCAGAGGGAAGGGAGACGAGAGGAAAAAGTGGGAGGAGGGAGGATGTTTTTTCTCTCTCTCTCCTTTCTCTCCTCAGCAGTCTGTCCCAGTGGAATCAGACCTAAGGGAACAGCTATAGAGACGTGTACCAGCTGCACCCACGATGAATGGCCTGGGCGCTGGAGAGGTTGCCATGACAGGGACGTTGGCACTCGTTGTTATGCAGACACCTCTTTGCTCAGGGCATGTTTGCATATGATTTCATTGCCCAGTCTTTCTTAGCTGGTGCATGAGAGCAAAGGCGTGCTTGGGAATCCATAGACTGATATGACCTTTATTTTCGATATGCTTTCATGGCTGCAAGTGGTATTTGTGAAGAATAAGATATCCCTATTCTGTAAACCCCTTTGGCAGGCATGAAAAGAAAAATGGAGCTGTTGTGTAACACCGCACATCTTTTTTTGTGAACATTGATGCTCATGGCGTTTCACTGGTTGCTGACCCAAGACTTTCACAAACCATGATACCATGGACTGGGGCGGTGATGAGATTCTGGCAAGCTGTACACTGCATCTGGACCCCAGATCAGTTTCCTTCATATGTGCAGTATTACAATCATCCCCTGAACCAGTTTAACCACTGTCATGGGAGCCTGAGGGAACATGAGACGTATATATGACGGGGAGACGGGGAGGAACCTTACTTTTCTTGTTTAGTGCTTTTGGATAAACACAGACTTGCCTGTAGCCAAATGTTAACAAGCCAACATTCACCTGTTTGCACTGAATTTTCTTTTGGAGGAACTTTGAGGATGTATGTAAATAATTACTCAGTAATTTGAAATTGGAAACTCCAAACAATTCAAATGAATAGCTTATTTTTTTGTAGAAGATATATATATGTGTGTGTGTGTGTGTGTGTGTGTGTGTGTGTTTTATCATTTACCATTGAACACAGAGAAGACTAAAAGTTCTTATTTGTTTAATGAACCAGTGTGATGTGGTAAAGAATGAGGCCAACAAACCACTTACGGTCATTGCAGCACGTGTGTCTGTGAAAATTTCCGGTTACCATAATGTCAAAACTGTGGCGTATAACTGTAGGACACTAATAGATAAATGTTCACAAAATGAAATTGAAAACCAAACCTAGGCTATAATGTGATTAGTTTAACCCAAATCACCTTGGCTTTCTGTTGTTTCTTTTTTCCCATGAGAACACTGGTAAAATGAGATGTTCTTGAGTTACAAAGAAATTCTTCAGTGCTTAATGTTTAATCCTTAATGTTTTTGGAGTTCTTTGTTTACAGTATGCTTTCTGACAGACACATTTGTACAGCCTTGCTATTTACGGTACACACTGCAAGATATATCGCTGTGTTGCAATACATTTTTAGAAGAGGGCCTTCAATGACACAATTTAATTAAAAAAAAAAAGTCCTAACACAGTTTAAACTTTACTAAAGTACACAGTTACATAAAAAAGGAAGGAGACCAACAGAAGCTCACAACTTTACAAACAAGAGTTATTGCAGTCTCAAGAGAAAATAGCTGACTAGAGGAAAATAAAAGAACTGTGCGTGAAATCTGGTAAATATTAATTATATAATTTTATTGTTTCTATTTGTTGTGTAATTTAGCTAAATCAGTTTGATGTGAGGTGGCATAATAAACAACAGCTGGCTGAGTGATGGCTGATCATCATCTAAGTCTGTGGTTGCCTAGCAATATCAACACAAAAATGCAGCCGGCTGTTCTGCTTCAAAAAAAAAAAAAAAAAAAAAAAAAAGGCAGAGCAGCATGCCCTCCATCTTCAAAACACATCCTGTGTGATCTGACCCTAAAACTGCTCACTGCTACACAGTTATCATTATCGTCAGTGTTTACATTGCTTCCCACAACATTGCCAACTGCACTGCCTCTGCTGAATGAAGTAATGTCAAATTAAGCAATGTTGGAATCATTTCTATATTTATTCCCTCTGTGTAGCTGAGGCGGGCACTGGGCTGGAATATAGGCTAAAAGTTAATGCTAACTGCAAAAATGAGTGGGATTTGATGGCCTTTCCCTTGAACAGTAGTGGCTTTGAGCGGATTTGCAGGTCATGCATTAAAGAGTACAGAGCCCTCGCTTAGCTTGAGCAGGCCGATGTAAGGGGATGGACATGCATAGACCTGATGACACACTCCTGAGCAGATGTGAGATCTTCATCCTCTGATGCACTGCCTTATATGCTACGACAGGGTTGGGAGGTTAAGTCCTTGACCAATATAGCATTCTACTTCAGCTTGAATGGCAACCTTTGCTATCGTCTGCTTCTTCTTCTCCCTCTCTTGTGGGACAGATGCTGGCCAGATGTGCTCAGCTTCCCTAAATATTTTCATACTGCTTTCCTGACAGCTTATAAAGCAGTGGGTTTTGGCTTTCAGTTCATTCAGCTAAACCACATATTGCCTCTGAGGACCATTACTCAATATACTCAGTTCTTTTCAGCCCCTGTTCCTCATTGTCACAGCCACACTTTGCAGAAATATCAATTTAAAGGAGGATGCAAATCATGCAACCCATTCTTGACAGTAAAATATGCCCTTTGTCTTCCTTCAGTGGAGTACTACATTAGTCGGCAAAATCTGTTCCAGAGCAAGAATTGCTAGGGCTTGCAGGGTCAGGTGACAGGTTACATGAGCAGCTAACCCATCTCATATGCCCCCCCCCCCCCCCCCCCCCCCCCCCCCCCCCAACCATAATGTCCCCACCGGGAGGGGGGGGTTAGGGTTAGGGTTTGGTCCTGAGCCACCAGGACCAAATGTGTTAGCATGTAACAGAAACACATTTATTTACATTGCTACATATTGCAAGACTGTATTATTGGCAGTGTGCAGCCTGGCTGAGAGCACTTCATCTTTCTTTTTTTTTTTTTTTTTTTTTTTTTTAAAAAGAGCTCTAAGGCTCTATTGTAGTTCAACTCAGCCAGAGGTGGCCCATTGATGCTGAGAAAAACCAAACCTGGGTGGGGCTTGGGGTTTACTTGATGCTGACTGGATTTACTCACAGCGCGATGTGGTGTCAACAGAAAGCAAACAGCCGGGCACTAGGCGTCCCTAGCAACACGACCAACACTACCAAGCTAACGCTAACGTGCTAGCTAACGCTAACAACACACTTTTTAGCCGGCATTTTTAGGGACGCTAACGTCAGCTTTAGCGGACGTTAGCTAACGCTAACAACAGGCTTTTTTAACAACACGCATTTTGATGCCCCGGTCATGGTCGCGTAACTGCCCGGTAACTTTACAGGAACGTCCTCTCACTCGGCCTCTCAGTGGAGTCATGGCAGGTGAGAGGGCCGAGCCAGAGGACGTTCCTGTAGCAGCTCCTGCCCCCCAAATACTACCAGGAACACTGCAGAAGCCCCAGCCGCAAGCCATCCACAACCCGAAAAAGCGCGCAGCAGTAGGACAAAGCAGGGGGGTGATAACTCCGGTGCGTTTTCAAAATAAAATTAATTGCGGCGTAGTGTAACATGTCGTGATATTTAATGTATCATTTAAAACTCTGATCATAGTAAGTATATGTGCGCAAATATATGCTATGTGTGTATGTAGGGTCGTTTTCACAGGTCATTCATACAATATACTTTAAATTGTGTTAACACCCGAAAAAAAAAAAAAAAAATCATCATTCCCAAGCCGTGGCGGCTTTTATTTAGCCGTGGCGGTGCGCCACGATCAATTACATGTAGCGGAAACCCTGGTGTCTTATGAATATCTACCAATACTTTCTTCATTTCTACACTCTAGGCACAGAGATGGTCAGTGATGTGCATCCACCTCTGTATACATTTATTTATTTCAAATGTTCCTTCACATTCCAGCAAACAGTAATTTAGAAGGGGTGCTAACAAATTAGGAAAAAGCATGATAAAAGTATAGGCTAATCCAGGGAAAAATTTCCATTAATCCACTAGTCAGGGGTGGTAAACCATGCCCTGTGGAGGCCCAAGAGTCTGCAAGTTTTCATTCCAACCAAAAACTGCATAAGTTGATGTCAGTGACTTCCTCACCTTCCAGCAGAGAGGAGGGACTAATCACCTGGTGTAGTTTTTGGTTAGAATGAAGACCTGTAGACTCTTGGCCCTCCATGGTACATGTTTCCATCTTGAACAGGTGAACTGCACCACAGAACTGAACCATTTCACCCTCACAACCTCTTGTGATGATGAAAATGTAATCATTTACAAAAACTAGTCTATTATTTTAAGTTTTTCCCTTTATTTTATTTTATTTATTTAACTCTGTTCGCACCATAGATACAGAACCTGCATTCTGAGACTTGAACAAGGGCCTTTCCGTTCCTTCTCTGGAGCTCATTCAAGCATTTTGCCTGTGATCATGGTACTACGTTCATATTTCACCACCAAAAATGGGTAGCATTTCACTTTTAAGGCTTTACTTTTACAGTTCAACGATGGTAATGATGCGGATCAGTCATAGCAAAAGGACCATGTTGCTTAGATGTTGGGAGACCAACTTACTCCTGCTTTAAGTCGTCCTGGCTGCTTTTTCTTATCCCCTGGGGTTCCTTTGACTTTCCATGGGCTACATGTGTGCAAGGCAGCTCCCAATGGGAGCCTGAACAGCCATGCAAACTTAATTGCAATTCCTAGTCCCCAGATGATGATCTAAATATATATATATCACATCCTTATCTCTGACTCACCCCTCCCCCTGTTTATTCTATTGTCCGCTCCTCTCATCTCAACCCCCTTGCTAGCCTCTTTGGCTCCTCTCGCATTCATTCAAGTGTGTGCAAGCATGCATGTGGACATACCGTCAAAATGTAATATTAATGCCCCACAGGCAGGAAGGGAAATGTCCCATTTGTTGGCTGTTATCTGCCACCACCATCTGAAGCACATACTGCACAATGGAGTAAAAAATAAAAGAGGAGTGGGGATGCTGGGAGGAAGACCAGAAGATGCTTGCTTTGGCGTACTGGAGCCTGTTATGTCATGCCAATCCTGCCTCTTTTAAATTTCAAATATAGGAATGAGGGATATCCGTGCGGGAGAGACAATGAAGTTGAAAGCACATGGTCTAACCACGCTCTTGGCTGCCTGCTCATCACTCTCTCTCCCCCTCAAGCTCCTCTTAGTTTGCTCTGTCGCCTCTTTGGCTCATACCTCATCTTGTGTATTTCAGCTCAGCCTCAGTTAAACAAAAAAGAAAGAAAAGATGCCTCTAAATCTAGTCAGTGGGTCTCTTTTATATGCATGTTAAGTCAAGGTTCCTGGTTTGTTGAAGGAGGTGCCTGCTGCCAAGATCTGCCACTTTATACCCAGCTAAAGTACAATATGGTACCTCCGGCACTAACACAAGCCTGATTGACTGCTTTCTCCCCTTTCTGTAAAAACAAATATACAGTATATCCCATTACAGATAACGTGAAACCTTGAACAACAAGGATGTAGAGGGTGTAATTCAGGAACAGAAGCACACTTGATAAACCATGTTTTGTATTTGAAAACCTGGGAATTTTTCCAGGTTTTTGCCCTATTCCTCACAAGAGATTACTACTTTTCTATTTTTTCCCCCGGTATGTGCATTCCTGATCAGTGGTGATCTCTAAGCGGTGGAGTTTAACTCCTTTCCTGCGGGATTAACCAAAGTCTTTATGGCCTTATCTGTATATAACATATCCATCATCTCTGAGATTGTTTATACGGGGCAAAGCAACAGGGTCAGTCCCCCATCTGCTAACATTTCCACACACAATCAGATAAATATCATCTGCAGTGACAAGCGGAGGCCTTCGCACCTCGATTTTGTTCTACAGATCTAATTGCATATAACCATTTGATTTTATATTTCTCTTAGCACACCTGCTGTAGTTGTAAATTGTCAGCTCATGGTACTTTATTGCACTGAAGATATGGCCAATATATTATTATGGTAAAATAAGGTTGGGCGATTAATCAGATTTTATTTTCAATTATGATTTTGGCTTCCGATGGCTTATGAAACAAGATTATTCATAAAATGATTCTTATGCCACACTCTTTTTCACAATGATGCTCTATCTTATGTTTTGTCTTGCGTTATAAATCCAGCGCAGCCCTTGGCTCTCACCCCTCCCTAAAAACCCAAACTCACTCTCAGCCAGGACTTGGCACGTTTAGCTCAGTTTGAGCCAAGACGACAGTCGACAAGAAAGGTAAAACCATTCAATTGTTTGGAACCACTTTATTGTTGCTGTTGATGAGCAGCAACAATAAATACTTGGTAAGATTTGCGGTTTTGGGTAATAGCAGCACTACCAGCTTCGCTACATTTTTCATTGGCTTTGGAATCTGACAAGGAAGACAACACTCAACTGGCCAGATCATGGCACTTTTTTTTTTGTTTGTTTGTTTGAAAACAACACTTTGTTGATTTCTGCAGCCTTCCCGGTCAGTGGTTTCCAACTGTGGATAAAATAGCCCAGGGAGTAGAAGACAAAGTTTTGATTGTCTTGACTTGAGATAACTTCTTTGTGGCAGCTCTGATTATTGCAGTCAACAAACTTAAACACTTCTTTATACCGTGCTCAAATGTCCAATATAACTAGAATTCAAGTTCAGTTACGCTACAATTACTTCTGCATTTTGTACAAACATAAAACCTGTGACAAAAAGCCACCCCACTGTGCATCAGAACGCGAACATGCAAAGTCTATGCAAACCTGCAATATTACAAACTACATGCTTTTCATAAAAAGAACAGGACATCACTATGACACACAGGGTCATTTCAGGTGGTCTGAAATTGCTGTCCAAAAAAGATGGAAATTTTTTTTTTTTTTTTTTCAAAGTTAAATAAATTCATGTTTTTTCCAAAGTCATTGTGTAATTGTGTTTTAAAAAAAAACATGATCTCAATGTTGAACAAAATAATTGTGATCATGATTTTTGCCATAATTAAGTAGCCCTCCAATAAAATGTTTCATATCAGTCTACCACAAGAGTATAGTGTGTACTAGTTCCTGTTTGGGGTGTGTATCTATTTTATTGTTATGAGGCATGCAGCCACACATTTCTCAATTCCTGCTGTGTCATTCATGAAATACAATTATGTTAAATTATTGACTTTATATATTTATATTGAGGAAAATATATTATTGTTTCTCGACTATAAAAATAAAAAAATTCTTGGGAGACTAAACTTTAGTTTGACCTAAAAATAGCATCAGACTGGAAACATCCCTTGTGTGAGACAGTCCAGTAATCTACAGTTGTATAGCTGCTGAAAGCCTTTTAAAACACATCAGAACGTACTACAGATTTTAAGTGCCGTTGGACTTTTGGGACTAAAAAACTGTAGCTGCAATATCTATAAGTACTGGCAATATAATATTGTGCATAATGTGAGAGTACTGTCTCACCTTGCCACCTAAGTTGTTTTTGAATTCATTCTCCCTCTCTCTTTCTCGGTCTATATGCCATTCTCGCAGTCCTCAGTGGGATTAGGATTAGTGGTCTGTGGCTGTCTACTTTAACGAGCCCTAATTGATTTGTGAGTGTGGACGTGTCAGATACTGCAGCAGACAGCAGTAGAGTGTCTGGGATTATGCAACACTGGCGAACACAGCACTTGGCAGTCGCGGTTCTTGGCTCAAGAGGTTGGAAGTTTGATCCACACTGCGATGCATGTCTTCCCGTCTGTCCTCCACTGTGGGCAGCAGGCCTCACTCTGGGGAGGGATCTACACTGGAGCCCACGCTGGGGCCAGATTAGCCCATGCTGTCCAACTGTGCCACTGATTCGCCATGTAAACAAACGCAATGCATTTGTTGGCTCTGTATTGTGTGCAGTTAGTCATTGTTTGTGTGTGTGGGGGGGAAATGATTGCTGTAGGCAAAAATTGCTAATGTCAACAGTTTGTCAGTCAGCGTAACTCTCCCTCCTCCTCTGCTGTGTTTGTCTTTCAGAGCCCCGCTCGAGCGATTGGTCCAGATCCCATCCATCCAGTGGGTCGAGTGGCCCTCCTCCTCCCAGTCAGCCGTTCCTTTGAGGTGTCTCGTAGCTGCAGATTGCGTCATGATGGGACAATAGCAGAGGGCGTCAAAGCTCTCCCCCTTCCTCCTCCATCTCCTCCCCCGTTTTTCTTTCTCTCAGCCTCAACCTCACCACAGCCCTCCCCCCCTAACAAACATACAGCTACACACAAACACACACCACAGCCCTCTGACCACTCCTCCCACGCTGGTCATGGTCTACTCCCCCTGTTTCCTGATCCAGCCAGCCAGTCTGCCTTCCAGTGAGTTGGTGGAAGCTGTAATCCTCTGTAAAGTGTAGAGCCTATACGGCTGCATATGCTTGCTTTTGTCGCGGTGGCTGTTGTTGTTGCAGAGGCCTCCCTCAGGAGAGAACATGAGAGAGAACAGAAGGCAGCGTAAAGCACACAAAGGGAGAAAGAGAGAGGGGAAAGAGTGAGTGAGAGGGAGAGAGAGACGGACACTGACACTGCCATTTATTTGACCCGAGGAGAATGAGCTTTGCATGGCAACTGATGGAATTCAGCGGGGGTGAAACTACATGATGTGGGACTGGCATTATCACCCAGCCAACAAGAAGACCAGCACTAAACTTTGGTGATCTTTCATGTCCTGTCTTGGTCTACAGCAGGGAATGCAGTGATTAAACAGAAAAATATATAAGCCTTTTTTCTCCCATGATTAAGTTTTTTTTTTTTTTTTTAATTTAATTTTTATTTTGCCTTCCTTTTGGTGTGTATTTTTTCAATTTTCAGCCTACCAGAAGTGCCTTGGTATAGTTTTTTTCATACAGTTACTTTTGCATATTTTTTTTTCTTCTCATCAGCAACATATCCTTAGAATATTGCACTTGACTTAATATACAGTAACCTTCCTATTCACTGCCTGTTGCCATCATTAAGAGAAGTTAAATATTCCAATTTGGGTGTTTACAGCAACAACGCAAGCCTTCACAGAATATAGAGTCAATGATCAAAAACCTCGCTAATTTTTGTACTCAGAAAAGCGTTGATAGTCCCAATTAAAACCACTAACCCAGGACCAGCGAGACTCACTGTCCCGCCTCCTGAATCCTGTTGCTGTGACGACGCAGAGCCGTCACCATGTTCAGCATCCAGTCCAAATGGCGCTACCTGTTCATGTTCCTGGGCATCCAGCTGGTGGTCATGGCGCTGCTGTCCCGAGAGGGCTACCACAAAAGGGTCACCTACTTCATACGCATCTTCCGGAAGACCGAAAGCACCGTGCTGATGGCCCGCAACCACACGACAGGTGCAGCCGTTGGCGCGGACGTATATGCCAACCTGTCCCGCATGTCCAAGGGTCATAACGGTGGAGATGACATGCCCTTCTGCCCCAAGACATCTCCTTACATAGGTGAGTTCTCCTCTTTAGATCTGGGACCTCCTATAGTCCCTTTTCCAGAATTTGGCGTCCAAGTTAGATTACTCTCCTCCCTCTCAGCTTTGCCAGCAGGGCAAAGGTGAAGGCTTGTTCCATAAATCTCTAAATACTGCAGTTTGAAAAGTGTGACCTGTAAACAATTGGCTAGAGAAGCTAGTAACTATTTTTTATTGCTCCTTCATCTTTTTCAATGTCCTTAATTATGAGGACCCCCTGTCCCCCTGTGAGTACAGCCTCTTTCTGTCTAGCTGACTCATTTGAGCTGCACAATGTAACTCGGTTGTCATATTTCAAGTAAAGTTACTAGAGAGGTGTTGAATTTTGCTCAGCAACAGCAGCACCATTGTGCACTGCAGTGATAAATAAATAACTTAGATAAGTAGGTGGTTGGGCCTTCAATGGGCCATATGAATGGTATGCATATGAGGTAATGCAATAGGTAGGTAGCGCAATACTCTACAAAATTTACTGAAAAATGTATAGAGCGGATAATACAAGGTCTGCATAACACGTGAGTAGACTAGCAAAATATGCAGTATAATAAGATAAATCAGGTGGCAAACTGATTCAACACAGTTGAATTCGAAATTCCCATTCATGACAAAGCACTTAACGCTGTGCTGAAATGTAAATGTCCTAACAGCATATGAAAATGGAGTTTATTTAAATTATATGTATTGTATCAATACATATAATTTACAGTATAGTGTTGGAAAAAAAGGTCACAATACTCACAATATGCAGTATTGATTTTTTTTTTTTTTCCACAGCTACATTAACTTCCAACATGCTATAATTATATTTGAGAGGGTTTTTGATCATCTGATAACTTTTAAAAATAAAGGACCCAGTCTTAAAGTGTCAGCATTCATATTCTGTGCACCGACTATTTGTTTTTGCTTTTTTGCATGCTTGTCCGTACATTGTTTATTAAAAGTGTGTTTGCTGGTATATTGACTTGTCAGCATGTTGATATTGTGGATTATTTGGATTTGTGAGTTTATTCCATGCTTGTACAGACATTGCTCATTTGTAGTCAGCTGCAATAATTCCTAACCTACTGCAAATAAGTGAAAGTTGATAATAGGTCTTAGGAAATAGGAAAAAGCCTCAGTGTAATGTTACTGAGGCACAAAAGCAGTACCAATCAGCATTCAGAGTGGCCTGTCTTTCTTCTTTTCTTGATGAAAATGATTATAGTAATTAGAAAAAATTTTGTGTGGTAAAGTTACTCTTTGTTATGTAATGGGTTCCAGCTGTACCCGTTCTGACTTAATTTACAGCATTTTCCAGATTATTTAGTCAAGTTGTGCTACCAACCACCTGACCAACAACTAGCTAGTTTGTAGGCATATTAAGTTTTGATTATAGTAGTTGGCTTGCTTCTGTGCAGTCAATCAGTCTGATTATGTAGGGTCAAACTACAGTAAGACACTTGAAAACATTATGTGACCCCTGGAAAGAAGATGTTGTGTATTTAGCATGCTAAACACTGGCAGTCCAACATTGGCACTTACAGTTAGGCGCCTTGTATTACTTTGCTCTGCAGCCTTATTTACTGTCTTCTGTATCAGTAATACAGTAATAAAACGTTATAGAGCAACCTTATACAGAAGATATACAGTTCAAATTCCTGTGCAGAGCAAATTTTAAAAACAAGACAAACAATAAAATTATGAAAATGCAACAGAGAAAAAAAAGGAAAATAATTTTTTTTAATCACTAGTAATGAAAATTAGGAGTCATAGCATGGTTTATAACATTATATAGGTAAGTATATGCCCGAAGTAAGAGTCTAAATTATCCACTGAACCAGCCTCTCAGTGATGTTGAGGAGAGGGAACTCCCAAAGTGCAGGGGCAAAAACACTAAAAATTATCGTTGATCATTTTCCTTGCTGTAACATGGAACATTTAAAGGCATGTAGAGACCCAGAGAATGTCTGAGGAGACAAACATGCAAGATAGTCTGCAATACAGGAACCATATAAGCTTCCTTATAAGCTTGTGCTTTATTTAAGTATTGCATGTTTTTTTGTGTAATTCTCAAACACACAGGAAGCCCATGTGGCTCACTTAAACAGATGCCATGGGTTCTTTTAATACTTTCATGTTTTGCAGTCGCAGCTTTTGGAAGACATATACAACGAGTGTAACAGCAGTCAAGGTGGCTGTGTTCTCACATCTTTTTGGTTTTAAAGAGGTCTTGTTTGAAATTTAGCTCATATACCTCATTTTAACCGTTTTCGACTTCCTTTTAGTTGTATTTAGTGTTGAGGTGGATGATTGTGGGACACCAGGTTGTACTGTTTTGCCCTGTGAAGATGTCATTGGCCTATTTCAAACATCCACAGTGGGAGCAGAAAACTTGATAACCTCGGTTGTATAACCTGCACTGGCACACAGCCGTTTAGATAAGTTAGTGTACAGCCTCGCATGCCTGGTTTATGACAGCTGAGCCTTCATAAGTCTATAGGATGACTTCAAAAACAAAAAAAAGAATAGAGTTCCAAGCAAAACCAGTTTAGTGCTGTGGTCGTGCCTCTATAGTAGATGACATGAACATGTCACAGATCTATAGGTAGTTGCTGTCACATAGTGTCCCAATTCTGTTTTGGCAGTCATAAAAGTACAGAACCATACAATATAATCACTCATTTTCAGCAAAACCCCAAATAATAACAGCACTTTCACATCTGAACTGCTCTTGTGTGTCGATGTTCACCCTGAAACAATAAATGAAGAGGTCCATTTAAATTGGTCCACTGTAGAGGAGTTATTATCCCACGCTCAGAGTGGCTAATCCTGTCTAGAACTTTGATGTGATGGTGTCAAAATAAGATGTCTCAAGATGTCACTTGTCATTTTCTGTCGTCTTTGTTCAATAACTCACTCAGACACAGAAAGTTAAGCGTGTGTGTATTTGTGTGGTGAACGGTCTTTCTTCCCACATCGCCTGTGTTGCTGATATTTAGCTGATACACACGAACAAAGAACGCAAATGGCATGATTTACATTATCATTACTCATGTCAAACGAATAGACAAGAGCCACAGACAAAATGTCAGCTGTTACTGTTTTCCCGTTTTCCTCCTCTTTTGATGATATCCTCGGTGTCCCATGTTGTTGTATTTCCAGACATGGCTGTGTTGCTTTGTGTGATAACGTCAAATCATAAAAAGCAGGCAGATTGCGTCATGCAGGTAAAGTAAACCACAGCAGCTGGAAAAAGGCAAACATAATGTGCAGCCATTTATATTATAGTAGAAAGGAGATATTGATATGTGCTAGAATGCAAATATTTAGACAGTGTAATGTGTGGGCAAACACACTGTATGGACAGTGGAGCAGACAGTCAGAGATGAGCAAAAACAATTTAGCTTGTTAATATGAAATAAGTAATTACAAGCAGACAAGGCTGTTTTTTGTTGTTTTTGAGGCAGGGTTTAAACATACTAGTTTAGGTTATTAGGGTTAGGGTTAGGGTTAGGGTTAGGGTTAGGGTTTCAGTATGCAGTCATATCCTCCACAGCACCAATATATTGATTGTGTTCCTCTGTTTAAAACCTATACTTGTTTCTTCTATTGCTTTTGCCAGATCATCAGATCCTGCTCAGTGTTTGATTTATGAGCCATGGTACACAGTCACCAGGCTCTGCCCTCTGCCCCTTTCCGCCTTCGTCATTAACAGAAAATTTAAACCACATCCTGATATCTGAGCCAGAGGGTGTCGACTTTTACTGGAGGGTTTTCCGTTAATACTTCAAGGAAACAAAAGGACTGATATTATATTCCCTCACTAAAGCAGGTGTAGAATCTAAACAGACTGGTTGTGCCAACTCTAACAGGTTCTTTGGCCTTCACTCTACTCATTACAGTCATTTGTTAGCTGTGTGTTTCAGGCCTCCTCTGTAAATCTGTTTTCACTGCTTTGTGATTATTATATTTTTGTCACATACTCCACTTTTGGAAAAGTGCTGTGTGAAAATATTATCCACTATTGGTGTTGTGTTTAAACAGCATGGCTCCCCTCTTTACAGCAGTACACTGTGACTGATTGTGTATTACACGCACTCACAGTTGTAGCAGAGAATAGCAAAGTGGAAATGATCAGGAATGACGACATCAGGAGGGTGTAAAGCAGTCTGTGGTTTGTGTTACAAGCATAGAGGAAGTCCAGCATAAGTTCTGCTGAATCCTGAAGCAGCTGCAAATAAACTGTAAACACCTAAACACAGCCTCGGTTACACACATCTTAAGAGATGTGAGTGGATAATCCTTGAAAAACAGTATCTGCCAGAACTGAACTAATATTTGCTATCTATGTAAATTTCAAGTCCAAAATTTATTTATTCATTCATTTATTTGCACAACAAAATAAAAAGGAACAAAGCATCAAAATGCAACAGATTGCACAGGTGAGATTAAAAACCCCATGAGGTTTATAAGATTATCTCACTTCCAGACGAATCAAAAGTTACAAACTAAGCACCAGTAAATAAAAGAAAAACATAACCGATAAAATGTGATAATAAATCATTCACTGAAAGGCATGAAAAAGCTTCAGAATGTTGAATTCCCACAACAGGAACAGCTCTCTTGTCGATGGGCATTTGCACTGAGGAAGTAGATCAAATGGTGCTTGTCTTTTGTAAAGAAGAGCAGGTGGCATGTATAGAAATAAGTTACCGTATTGCATACTGGAATACGGTTTAATTGTCAGAACTTCAGTCAGTGTTCAAAGACCAGGCACACCTTGATCTGTACCTGTTACAAAACATTGTCATCCTGCGGTCACCGCACACAGCGACCTGGGTTTGAATCCGGCCAAGACCCTTTGCTGCATGTCATCCCCTGTCTTTCCCCTCAAAAAGCAGAAAAAGCCTAAAAAAAGAAAACTTTCTTATCTCCAAAAATGGGATCAGTTTGGCATTTTAAAACAATTAGAAACCCTTTCTCTGAAATCTGGTTTACCCCTTAACACATGTTCCACTGTCACATCTACCACGAGGTCATGTGCACAGAGCCTCGCACTTTAACCAAACCATTTGCATTCATGCCATCAGAACCTACTTTACCATGTTCCAGTGGGAGTCACAGCGTTTGTAATCATCTCCCATGGAGTGGCATGTAAATACAGGCCCGCAGGTGGTAAAGCTACTTCCTGTAGGGAGCTGTAGATAAGCACAGTTCACAGTATGCTAGAAGAAATATTCATGTGTGACATAAGTGATGCAAAAAGTGCCATTTTGTGCTAATATTCTGCATTTGCTCATTTACTAAGCTAAAATCATAATACACCATTATAGTTTATTTATAGGGCCCCTATAGGACTGTAAAAGGTGATTTAGCTCTAAATCAACTACAGCATATAGAGATAGATTTTCTTTGTATTGAAAACCTACAATTGTCCACACTCCTTAAAGTTTATCATCACTCTGGCCACATTTAGACATCCTGCTTGGTATTCATTTATTTATTTATTTTTATTTCCACAACATCATATTGACAGCATGCTAGAAGAAATATTAATTTGTTAGAACAGTGATCTGTTTGTTGAAATTTTGCATTTTGTACACAGGAATAAGACATGTAAGGATCAGTGTTAAGTCGGACAGATACATTTGTACCAGCTAATGAACAAAGCTTAAATGAAAACATGCACATACAAAAAAAAGAGAAAAAAAAACAAGAGACATGATGATAATCAAATAATGAAAAAGTGTGGTTGGTTTGGTTAGGCCAACAAAATAAACACAGGATTTTGTTCAGTAAGACAAGGCAGCTCTGCAGCAAACATGCAAAAAAGAAGTCATGTATTTTTTTTTTTTTAAATGTGCTGCCCCTCTTGGTTTCTGCTTTCAGGTGGGCCAATCCATGTCAGTTTTCCGTCAGGGCTCACTCTAGCCGAAGTCCAGAGGAAAAACCCAACAGTAGTACGAGGAGGGCGCTACAGGCCGCCTGACTGCGAGGCTCTTCATCGCACCGCCATCATCATCCCCCACAGAAACAGGGAGCACCACCTCAAGTTCCTGCTCTACTACTTGCATCCATTCCTGCAGCGGCAGCAGCTCAACTATGGAATCTATGTCATTCACCAGGTAAAACACACACACACACACTCATGCTCACACCATCTAGTCATTAACTATATTCAGCAGCTTTAAGAGGCTTATGACCGATTGTAAGAGATCAGACTGTGTATGTTTAGTAACTTTGCTTTCTTACAGTAACATTATAGTTTGGTAAAACCGTTTGTCATCATCTGTTTGGTTGTTCACTTGCTTTTAGACATGGGATGCTACACATACTGTACTTAATCCATGCAACATGTAGCTCTAGGTCACATGCAGAATGTTTGCTGTGGGAGTGTCCTGTTCTGCCACCTTACTTTGGCAGCTAC
Organism: Myripristis murdjan; assembly: GCF_902150065.1. Taxonomy (NCBI): domain Eukaryota; kingdom Metazoa; phylum Chordata; class Actinopteri; order Holocentriformes; family Holocentridae; genus Myripristis; species Myripristis murdjan. The sequence goes on along the minus strand of NC_043995.1, from coordinate 25,691,397 downwards.
ATGGATTTCAGGCTGGATCAACACTGCCCTCTAGTGCGCTTTCACTGGACATGCATGTCTAATGAGTGAGAGTGCTCAGGTGATTTGAAGGGGTTAATCTCCTTAACCTCTTATAACAATCCATTCATGTTTACTCTCCGGCGTTTCAACTCTCACACCTCTCTTTGTAATCTCACAAATCATATGCTGATGCTGTGTGGTGTCTCAGTTAAGTCAAAAGTAAAAAAAAAAAAAAGCTTAAAAGTGCTGCATGATGTGTTGCTTACTGTGTTTTGCCTTCGTTCTCAGGATTGATTAAAATCAGGAAAATCACATTTGTGCAGCAAACACCTTAGGAAGAAGATGTACCTTCTCACTTAGGCACAGACTGAAACTTTGTTTTTAGCATTTGCATAAAAAGTTATCAGTGATGTGCAAGCACAACAATGTAGCTTGGTCCCTAAAATTGACAAGTGAATAAGTCTTCAGAACAGATCTGAGGTGTTAATGCTCATGCACACTGTATTTCCTCCACAGGCAGGAAACTACACGTTCAACCGGGCCAAGTTGATGAACGTGGGTTTCCGTGAAGCCATGAGGGAGGAAGACTGGGACTGTCTCTTCTTCCACGACGTGGACCTCATCCCTGAGGATGATCGCAATACATACACCTGCGACTCCAACCCAAAGCATGCAGCCATCGCCATGGACAAATTTGGCTACAAGTATGTACTTTCCCGCCCATTTATTTCTTTTTGATAGCTCACCCTGTCACAGATGTACGTGCAATGGAAGAACTGAAGAAAGAGCAGTAAGAAGCAGCAGAACAATCAATCATAGTTCACGTATATTGTTTATAGAGCAAACACATGACTATTATTGAACCACTGGGTGTGATTGCCATGTGCCGTCTCTTCAAACAGTGAATAAGAACTAGAGCTCTCCCTGTACACAGCCGATGAGTTAAACAGCGGTGTATTCCCTCAACTTGGCACTGTAGTTCACATCTAGTTTGCTTCCATGGCAACGCTCCTTAGTTTAAATGCCGTTTCAGTGAACCAAAGCCCTAACACAGCATCGTGAGCAAGAAATATAATGTAAGGTGTGTGTATGAATATCAGTGTTGGGTGTCTGCTTCATCAGGGTGTTGCTGCTTCCCACTGTGCGATGCCCCGTCCAGTTCACAAAAAGTGTGTAGTCGGTACCTCATAGATCAAGACTACATGAAAGAAGGCATAAAACAGGAACTGTCCCTATTTTTGTTTGAGTGGCATAATTTTATTATACATCCAGGTCACAGAGGGGTATCACAGTGACTAGAGAGACTGGTAACCACAACAGCCAGAGACAGACACATTCTGGATCATAAATCAGTCCTACTTGTGTGATTGATCAACGGACTGTTATCACTTATGATATATATGTGTCTGTAAAAGCTGTGGAGATGTGTTTGGTGTTTATGCCCTAAAGCAGTTTAGTCAACTTTATTTATGAGAATATGTTCAGGGAGCGTTGCTTTGGGAGCAAACCAAACCACAGTACCTACCTGCGGGAAGAGAGTTTTATATGTCATATGCAAAAAGAGAAATAGTTTTGTAATTTTATTTCAGTTTTTTGTAATAAGCTATCTTTAGTGCTTCTTCTTATCCAATAGCTATATTACTATAGGGTATTGATTTTGTCATTATAGGGTATTTATTGTTTTAAGTTAAATCTCTCAGCACCTAGATGATGTTTTAAGTTTGTCTTTAATCTTATGCTATATGTTGTTGTTTTGTGTGTGTGTACTTTTATTTTTATGGTCTATAATCATCTGCAGGCTTCCATACAAAATGTATTTTGGAGGAGTGTCAGCCTTGACTCCACTGCATTACCTCAAGATGAACGGTTTCCCCAACAACTACTGGGGCTGGGGTGGCGAGGACGACGATATTGGAGTCAGGTGAGGCCGGGTCAAGCCAGTTGATCTCAGGTTTAAGAGGTTTCTTTGTGGTCTGTTTGGACAGTATGAAAGACTGAGGGTTTTTTGTTTGTTTTATCCCCTCAGAGTGTCTTTGGGAGGAATGTACATCACTCGTCCATCACTGAAGGTGGGCCGCTACAAGATGATCAAACACAAGCTGGATAAAGGCAACGATGTGAACCCGAAGAGGTACAGTGAACCAGTGGCAGCATTTCATTTCAAATTGAAACGGCGCTGAAGATTTGAAATAGATAAGAGTCTTTTGAGGGAATGGGAAAACTCTGCACTGCTCTTTCATACATGCAGATAATAGGAATACAGTATTATGTGTTAATGTGTATTTACTAGGCAGGGCTCAACAGTACAGACTGCACGGGCGTCTGGCTATTTGTCTAAGCCTGCTAGCTGTGCCACAGGCCCACTGATTCTGAGGAGGGATGCGTCCTCAAACTCACAGAATTGTGTGGAGGAGACAAAGAAGTGCATGGACATTGTCTCATTGGGTTAAAAATGACTGATCAGTCTTTGTTTTATATCATTTGTCCCAAGTTTTGAAGTTAAGTGGATTAAGCTGGGTATTACCTTATCTGAATGTTCTGGTGGGTACTGTAAACACACTTTTGATGCCCATTACAGGAGCCAACATCACCTAGCCTGTGTGTTGGCATAGCTGTTAGCTGACAAGTCCTCTTCTGGTCCCTGTGTGCTGTGTCTTAACATTGTTTTCAGTCATTTTACAAAAGCCTGCCATCCACACTGAAATGCCTCAAGTGCTTAAAGTCTCCTGTCGAGCATGTGCAGACGTGTGCACATGGTCTGTTCATGTTTCAGCTGCAGCCTAGATCACCTGACAATCCTACATTAGCATTTTCAGGAAAGTAGCTCTCTAGGGGTGGGACAATAAATTGATAATGCAATATATCACAGTATTCTCCTCTTGTGATGCATTATCAATACAGTTGTGCCATGTTTAATGAGGTTAAGATTTAATTAAGATATTTAATTATGTTTTCAACTTGCACAGATGCACATTTGAGGTCCTTTGAGGCGTGTTTGTTCTGTGTTTATGCACCAAACTGGAACTGTTCTGTCATGTTCATGGTGCAGTTGCTATGCATATTTAAACAGTGACAACATGATTGATTCCTGCTTATTGGAAAATTATTTTGCCTTTTCCAGTGTGTTTTTTTCTTCTGTATTTACAGATATGGTGATGTAACATAGATGATTATCTTACAGTATATTGAATATTGTATAACAATGTATCAATCCTGTATCATGATACCATTTTTGTAGATAAAACATGGAGATAGTATCTGGTGATTACCTGGTGATTCCCACCCCTTGTGTTTACTTCCTCCACACTACAACACCTGACCTTTGTTTTTAAATGTACACACTTTGGAAAGCATTTTCAACACACCCTGTTTTCGTAGGTGGAAGACAGGGAAGAGGGTCAGCTAAATATGGAATGTAAATTAAGCTACGCACTCTGCTCCATCTTTGTTTCCCTTTTCCAGGTTCAACATGCTGGCCAAGACGCGTCAAACCTGGAAGCTGGATGGGATGAACACAGTTGAGTACGAGATAGTGTCACGGGAGTACCTGCCCCTCTACACCAACATCACCGTCAACATTGGCACAGAGGCCGGTCTGCACGTTCGTCCCCCAACGGCACCACCGCCAAAACCCCCAGCTGAAAAGCCGGCTAATAAAACAGCCAAAGGCCCGGCCAATCCCCCTGCCAAACTCAAAGAGGACCACAAGACCACCCAGTGAGCCGCCTCACTCTGCCTTTACTTCACCTGCAGTGATCGTTTCGGTGTGTGCTGTTGGATGGTTTAATTATTTCTCCATGGTGGCCTGGGGTTTCTCACACACCTGTAAACCTTTTCATCTGTTTCCTCTCCTGAATGTGACTCCCTTTTTGATTGGTGGAAGATCAGCTGCAGACCTTGCCACCACCTGTGAACGGTTAGGACACTCACTTGGGTGATTAAAGCACCCGTTTAAAAATAAAGACAGAAAATGCTGAATCTGCTCCAAGAGACTTCAGTCCTGTTATGCCACTGATTATTCTTTCAGCGGAGCGACAGCAGAGGGTGACCGTTAAAAGATGGACTCTATGAGTTTATATATCCACAGCGCTGTGGTCGCTGGTTAAACCTTGTGATGCCTTAGAATCTGATCTCATTTTTTTTTTTTTCTTTCTCTCTTTACTTTATGGTGTTTAGAATATCAGGTTCATATGAATCAATTACTGCAATTTCTAGCAGTCACATGCCAACATATTTGGACAGAGTTACTCATGTTTTTTTGTTTTTTGTTTTTGTTTTTTCTTGTTTTTGTTTTTTCAAGGCACTGAATATACTGTTAAAGGAGAGTGTCTCTTTTCCCAATAGAGAGTGTGAAGCTGCTACGATGAATATGGAAGGAATTGGCCAATTAGTGTATGATTAGTAGCGTAGAAGTGACACAAATATACTCTCCATCTAGAAATAACTGGGGCCTTGTTTATAAAACGTTCCTCACAGATGTCCTCCTGTCCAAATCAAAAGTGAGCTAGATGTCTAAAATTACATCAGTTCTACTGCAGTATATCAAGAAAAAGTGAACTCACAGTCTCTAATTATCAAAGGTGTGAATGCTGTAGAAATACTTTAGCTTTTTGCGGGGACATATTTTGTAAAATGTACAATGGAAAGTAGAATAAAGTCAAAGAGCACATTTATAGATGAGGCTCCAGGGCTGCAATACTGTACATAAAAGTCAAGGTACAGCTGCTCTGTACAGGTTTTATCTCGGTGGTAATCAGTGCATTCAACACAGCCTTTCTTCTCATGTTCTTAATATTTCAGCATATCCAATATCCACAACCTGTTGATTGGTATTTTTTACGTGTGCGGTTGTGTATTTGCCTTGATGAAGAGCGCAGGTCCTGGTGACAATGATCAGTCCACTGCCTTCAGATGAGCTGGCCGTTCACGTCAAAATGGAGTCTTTGACACTCACCATTTTCTACCACTTTGTTATTTTATTATATTTACAGTAGCTGCTTGTGTAAATGTATCATTAAAGGGTGCTGGTTTGCTGCTGCGAGTTTATATGCAGTGGAACTTAATAATCCGCTGTTTTTTTTTTCTTGTTTTTTTTTTTTTTTTTTAACATCTTTGACCCTTCTCCTGTCCTTCATCCACACGTTTCTGATAGAACTGAGCTACAAAAAGCAATTTGAATCCTCCATCAGAGGAGATGAGTGGAGGCAGCAGCTGTTTGAGGCTCAAGTGACAAATGAACCACTTTATCCATCAGGACTCACAAGTTCATTCACATCCTCGGAGGGGCTGGGAAATGTGACGACAGCTTCAACCAGAAGCAAAACAAAGCCAATATTTTTGATTGCTCTTCATGTACAGTTAAAGTGCATGTTGCAGTGTTCGTGGGAGACCCTTGAAACTCCAGTTTTGGAACTTCAACTGAAGGATTAAATCTTTGACAAAATTGACACTAGAGGTAGTTTATAAAGGGAGATATTCCAGCTTCAAGAATATCTGAGGCCACCTCCAGTGGGCGAGCTGAAGCGCTAAAACTGGGCTAAACCAGAGTAAAATTGAACAGTGGTCAGCTGGACTTGTACATAAAATCAGCTCTCTAAATTATACCCTCAACTTCACATTCAGCTTACAATTATGATGTCATAAATATTGGGCCATGCAACAATGACAGTAGAGGTCCAGTTACGGGTAAATATTTGGAATCAAAGGTAGTGATCATTTGTTCAGCCCCATTGATTACCATATCTTCTACTGTGTTTAACAAGTGCTCAGTGCTGAAACGGCCCCCGATTGCCAAACGAGTACTGCATAGTACTGCACTCCTTTGTCTCCACTTATTTCACAGCAGTCAATGGCCGTGATTTGTTTGAGAAACTGATTGTCATCAAGCTTTTCTAGCCACAGTGTGGAAAGACACGTCACAGCTGGAGGTTCCTGTTTTTGACTCGGCCATACAGTCACTACAAAATATGTCAGCTTCTTTAAAGTCGCTCTCCGTGACTGAGTTCCCAGAATCTTCCACTAGCGCCCGTGTACTGCATGTCACGCTCCCTCTCCTGTGCACTCTGACGAATGATTGTTTACACCAGAACACACTCACACACACACAAACACACAAAAAAATACCCCTTTACATAATGTTTGTGACCCCACTGGTTGGTGTGTACGCTGAAACCAAAGATGACTGCGTGGAAAGCTGTGCCCGCACACAGGAAGTGAGTGGGTGTGTATGTATGTGTGTGTATGTACATAAAGACATATTGTGAATGATATCTATCAAACATGTTGCCCTATCTTCACACACCGGCATATCATTCGTTCCTATCAGGTGTCTAATTTTCCAGCTGGTTTTGGTAGGTTTTCAAACAGATTGAAGTCAAAACACCATGTTATTCATGTTGACCAATATGTAAAAATGTCCTATATAATGTTTCTTTTTTTTTCTTTTTTTTTTTAAATTATTAAAAGGTTCAGGATATCTTCTGACATCTTTTAATGAGTTTTATGCTGGTAGAGACAGTTTTGTCAGATGCTTTTCAAACGGTGGAACAAGACTCTTGGATTTGGATGCGAAGAGAGAGGAAGTGAATCAGGCGGATGCTGGCTGTGGCTGCCTGACATTTTGTGTATTGTCTTTCTCATGTGAATTCATATTAATCTCCTATGGCCTTAGCAACACACTTAAAAGACTCGTAGTTGAAGACTCGGTCACTATGTATGCAATAGCATCTCACGCTGTATCAAGACTTAAATATGCATGGCACAAAACCTTTTTAGTGAGGTTATTGGAATGTACAGAGCACAATATAGACATGATACACCTGAGTTCTCATCTTGGTAACATGAAGCATGCTAAAGTGTTTATATGTTGTATGAAACTTTCTTATTGTGACATGAAATATATGTTTCCATCTGCTGTGAGTAGTGTCACCCAAAGAGGACCTGGTGTTTTTTTTTTTGTTTGTTTTTTTTTGTTTTTTTCCTTTCATAGGCTGAATATTTTTTGTTCTACATTTTAGTTTTGATTTGACTCCATTCTGATGTGGATAAGCTGTGAGAGGAAAAGTTCATTACAGGGTAGTATTGAGATAACCAAGGGCAATGTGACTTTCAGATGTATTTTTTTCCCCTCTCTTTTTGAATTCTGCACAGTCCAGAGTGGCCTTATCAGATCATTAATAAAACTGATTACTCAAAAGTGGAGTGTTTTTTTTTTCAATGAATATTTTGTTTAAACAAACTGCACCTATACAAACTGGGTCAACTAGACAAGTGAAACAAGACTGAGAATAGACTGTATTTGCATGTGTAAAAAGTCGCTCAATAAGTAGGGACAGTACAGTAAAAAGAATATGAAAGTACAATATGAGTGTGCTATTGGGAAAAAGGCAGAGCTTTTTTTTTTTTATCTTATTCATTTCATCTATTCATCATTAATACTGTATTACTGTCACTGTGTACTGTATATCAGATTTAGCATATTTAAAACACCGTGGTCCAGCGCAGGCAGATATAACCTACTGAATTTAACACTGACTGGCGGGACGTCCCGGTGGCTCACCTCGGAGAGAAAAATACACTAAGCTAAACTAAGCTTAAGTACAACAATTTAAAAAATATATATATTGAAAGAAAAGCGTTTGATGATTCTTAGGCCACACTGGCAATTCAAGGCTACAGTTGGTTTTTAAATGACTTGTGAGGATTAAAATGTATTTTCACCTCAAATGCAATCAGAAATAGACACGTCACACTTGGACTGAAAAAATAAATAAATAAATAAATAAACCTAAAACAGGCCTTCATTCCCCTCAAACTGCATTTGAAAGGATATGACCTCAAAACCTGAAAGCCTTCATCTTCATATCTCACTTCCATTCAAATCTTCTTCATCATCAACATCTTCGACTGTAACCCGCCAAGCATCGACCAATTTCCTGTGTGACCTATAAAACCAAAAATTAGTATCACAATGCCAGCCAGAATTTGTTTCTGTACCACAGAGAGAGATAATAAAGTCGTTTATATTACTCAAAGTGTTTAGCTGCATTTCCATATGATAAATAATAATAATAATAAAACTTTATTTGTATGGCACCTTTCATGCAAGAATTGCAGCTCAAAGTACTTCACAATAAAAAGAACATTTGAAACATTAAATAAAAAATAAAACTAAAAAATTAAAAAAGGAAAAGGTAAATAAAACAATAAAAGACAACATATAAAGTACATTAGACTCATATAAAGTACATTAGACTCATGAAGTACAGTAGATGCATATGAAGTACAGTAGATGCATATGAGGTAAATAATTCTACTTCACATTATAATAACAATAAATGGGTGCCAGCGGTCTCTCTACTGTATTTTTATGACCACCATTCATTTTTATTTTTGGAATCCAAGAGTTCCTGTCTGTCACCTGTGTAAACTGCACGCGTCATACCAAGAGAAGAGACGATCAGATAAACTCTCAGCAGCAGGAAACTCGACTCTGGGGTATCATTTCCCACTCAGTCTCAGCAGCAGGGAGGAATGCTGTCAAGCTGGTGCAGCAGGACAAGAGAATCCCCTCCTGTTCCTGAGAAAACCACCATTTTTTTTTTTTTTTTAACCAGCGAAGAATGCCAGTGGGATGAGATAATCCCACTTACAATAATAATAATGTTTCCAGAATTCTCGAGTCCAGTGTCATTTTGTTAATCTGTCTTTCCCTGCATGGTCTGAACATATACATTGGAAACAAGTGGGATTATCTCACCTCAGTGGCAGATTTTTTTTTTTTTTTTTAAACATATTTTAAGAAAAGACTGAACATGAGACTACATGACTTGTTAACATAAAGGTTTTTGCGGTGTTGGTGTGTTGCATGCATTGTGTAACAAATTAACAAATTACTTCAGCCTTCAAAATGAGCCAGTTTCTAATCTGAAGAACAGAATTCCATGAGTTTAAAATATTAATCTGCAAATTATTAATTTGCAGTAAACAGGTTGGGTTCAGATTAGGGTATAACATGTTACTTGGCATTAAAATGATGAAGATGTTGGCATTCAGGTGTCCACATATAAATAATGATGCCTTGGTCAAGCAAATGAGTTTTATTAACTAGTTTCTGTCAATTTAAAAAAAAAAAAATACATCCAAAACATTAACACAGTGCATTTTTAACAGTGTAACTGTAGTGTTTGTGACTTTACAAAACCGCCTGCATGGGCTTCGTACGGTCGTTTGTATGACCAACATCATGAGGAAACCACCCTCTGAGCCGTAAGAATGAAACTATTTTTGAATCCGCTGAAGAGCAACAAACACTCATAACAAAGATTCCTAAAACGTCAAGGAAGGTTCACAAGGCTGCTCATGACGATCTGGGACATTTCTTTGCAGCAGTGCTGACACGTCGACTGGCTAAGGATGACATTTTTTACTGAAATTCTCAGGATTTTGTAAAATCTTCCCCGCGTTCACAGTCACCTTGAAAGCCCTGCTACCTTTGTGACGTATGAGCTTCTTTAGGACATTCCTCACCATAAAAACAGTAGCAGTTCCGGTGAATAGACAACAGTGTTATCAGTCAACAACCATTCCTCTTAACAACAGGCCTAGGCTAAACTGGAGGATTAAAGATCAGCTTTGGATGATGGGTAAGCATACGAATCATTACAGTGTAGTTGAAAAGATTTAGTGCTTTGATCAAGTTAGTTGTTTGGAATTTACAGGACAGGACACTAAGTACAGAACAAGAATAAATAAATGAATAAATAGGCCTCAAATCCCATCGGACGCTCTCTGGCTTTTGCTTTTGAACAATGAGAATGAGGTGATGCATGATGACGTGATTATTATTATTTGGTTCCGCAATTCTGTGGAAATAGTCATAATTACCAGCCAAGTCATGCTTACGTGTTTCGGTCATGCGGCCGGACGGGACAGTCAGTAATCCTGCTTTCATCTTAATGTGCACCTCGACTCCTGAGAAATGGGCGAGTCAGCAGTGCTGGCAAACGGCCCGGTGAAATTTACCAGATGACGATGCAGGTTAGGAGCAGTTCATTACCTCGGCATTGTTGCATAAAAACAAAAGTACTGATCTGTGACACAAACGTCTCTGGTTTCAAGACAAACAGTAACACCATGAAACTTCTACTAATGCTAAATCTAAAGTAAATGTAAAATATGGCATGAAATTGTAATTAAAGTAGCAGTGGTGTTATACATAATACATTATATCCTTGTAATTAAGCATGTTGGTATCCTAAGTTTTATGTATAATGCATGAAAAAAAATCTCGGGGTGAGTGTTTTTTGTTTTTTTTTTAATTTGCTTTTCAGCTGTGATCAAAAATGCGATCATTACAAAAGGAACAATCCCTCCATATGTCAAATCGCTGTTTTCTGGTGAAAGTCTTACATCATAAAAGCATCTCTTCCTTGGAAAATAAGAAAAGCAGTTTTGTTCTTTGCCAGCCATGCTTTTTTTCAGGGTTTGAAAGGTTTTTGTCACTCAGAGGGTTGTAGAACTTAACCACAGAAGACCGTGTGATCCCCCAATTTCACATCAACAATCAGCGCTGGGGGTTATGAGGCTTTTACCCGACAGCCAGAATGTGAAAACGAGTGTTGCAGCTGCACAGCCTCTGCACACCAGGTCTGTCTGTGATGATGATGAATTATGAACATACATATAATGTGCTAGTTTTAAAATGCATGTGCCATGTTCACCGTCCTATTCAGTGGTTTCACACCCACAATTAAATAAGTCACCCTAACCCACAGTATTCACACATTCGAAAACATTCACAGACAGTTGTTCCTCATGCCTACAAATTCATGACACGGCCCGATATTGTAGCACGTTACTACATGACTGAAAACTTTTTCTTATACTCTTTTTATAACTTTGTGGTGAATCCCCTTTTAACTATACAACAACAGTTTAAAGTGAGGTCGTCACCTAATTCTGTGGAAATCACCCGTCTCACAGTTTTCGTTTGTCTTTGATTTTTTGGAGGTAAGAAAAATCTGAACTGACTTAAAATGCAAGTTCTCTCCTCTTAATTTAAACATACATCAACAATCCAGCAGGAAACGTTGAGAGAGGCTTTTGCAACAATGTTTTGTAAAGGTTGTGCAATGTTGCAACACAAAGCCTGTGTGTGCTCCTTGAGAAAAATGTTATTAGTCTTAACATTATTAATCAAAAGCAGTGTCAAATGTTCTACATTATGAATGTGTTTGTTGTCATTTCGCTTTGTGACCTACCAAAAAAAACCCAACAAAGAAAAATCACATGCAACATCTGTGATGAAAAAAGAAAAATCACAGTTCCTCACACATTACAGTACATTTCATTGAACAAGGATGGCAGAAACCATGTTTTTTTGGTTTTGATACAAAATCAATACACTCCTGAAGAAAATGTATCTTGTATGCTCTCCTATGTAAAAGAAAATTTCAGAAATTAATTTTCAGACCTCCACATAGCTTATCATACAGCCAAGCATGCACTCAGCATTTTACAAGTCACTGTGGGGAGAGTAATCCCCTGAATGGTATCTCCTTGAAATAGACCTCCAGTTCCTAATTGCTGTTAAACTTTACATTGTCGTACTTGACTATCCTCCCACCTTTCGTCACCACCTCCTTCTGCTCCCATGTTTCAACCTCCCCATTTTTCTCCTCGTAACGCCGCACCCGCACCATCCCTGTCGTCGGCAGGCCGCAGGGCAGATCCTTGGAAGCCTCTTGGTAGAGCATCATCTTCATAAAGTCTTCACTGAGGCCTGCTTTGCCTGCCGGGACCACGGCCTGGCTCTTGTCCTTGTCCCTGCCCTCTGTCAGGTGTGGGGACAGAGGGCGATGCACTGCGGCCTGAGGACGCAGCGCTGCGGTGCCCGGTTTGGGAGAAGGCGCGCGGTCCCATTTCAGCGGCGATGGCGACCTGTCCAGTGGTGACGGACCCCTGTTCATTGGTGATAGATCCCTATTCAGTGGTGACGGACCCCTGTTCATTGGTGATAGATCTCTATTCAGTGGTGATGGGCCCCTGTTCATTGGTGATAGATCTCTTTTAAATGGTGATGGAGACCTTTCCAGTGGTGATGGACGCCTGTTCAGTGGTGATGGATCCCTGTTAAATCGCGATGGAGAGGGGTCTCGGATGTTCGTGCGGGGTGCGGGTGGCTGGAGGTGGTCCTTTGGCGGAGGCCCAGCAGTGATTCCTCCACCTCCAGCCCTTCTTATGTCACTCATGACCCCGGCCATGGAGGCCCTGAGAGAGGGATTGCTCTCCACCATCCTACAGACAGCATGGCAGTACGGCTGATCCCGGAGCGTCTCCTTGATCTTGGCGGGACAGACGCTGGGGGTGTGCAGTCGAATCCGGGCGCAGAGCTCGGCGATGATCTTGCCCATGGCCCACACATCTGAGCGCTGGCTACGCTGGTTGCCCCGCTGCAGCACCTCGGGGGCCGAGTACGCCTCATTGCCCATGTCCATGGCAGAGTTGAGACCATTTCGGAAGAACTTTGCCAATCCCAGGTCGATTATTACTGCTCTGTTTGTGTTGTGCTCTACCTGGAAGACAACAGAGGGTTTTTGTTTCATGCTGAGCAGCTTCCAGAAGGATATATTAGTTTATTACAAAATTAAAGATCAAAATTAAAGGCAAAACTAATACAGTTTATGGTGATGTTTACATAATGGGTAATGTACAATCCATTGGTCAATCTGCTTCATCTCAGGGTCTTCACTTCACCCTGGCAGAGCTGGTTTTGTGATAGAGATATGCTCTGCATTGCAAAAAAATCTCAACAAGTCATCTACTCTCATATTCAATGTAATTTTTTTTTTTTTTTACAACAAGTGTAAAACTCAGATGTAATGTTTTCACTTGTTTCCAATGCAAATTCACTTGCTACAGGGTTTTTTCTTGGGAGCAAGTATAAATATGTCGAATCAAGACAGTATGAGGCAGATCAGCCCACTAGTACCAAGAAAATGACTCTTGATTCAAGAACATTATGGAAACAAGTTGATTAGCACTGGAAACAAGTGGGGATATCTCATCCCACTGACTTTTTTTTAAAAAAAATCTTGTTTTAAGAAAATCTAGACTTTGAGACTGAAGTCTTGTTAAGATGGAGATTTGTAGCATGTATACATTATCCTGTGAATTACATGGCTCCTACCAAAAAAAAAAAAAAAAAAAAGCAGGATTTACAACCATATAAGTATTTGTAGGTCGCATCATTGACTACACTGAAACCGAATGTAAACGCTGCAGCAAGTCAGGTAAGGTCAGCCTCTAACCTGCAATTAAAGGTTTTGTTTACCCTGTTTGCCCAGCTCTCGATGGGAAAACTCTAGAAGCAGGTATTTTGAGGAAGCTCTGGACGATTTCCTCGCTGGTAAGAAATTGATTGTAATATTCTAGTATGAGTCTTGACAAAGGCCTTTATGTTGACACACGATCGTCATTTTTAAACATTTGCCCACATAGTAAAGGTTTGATTTCTTTTCTTCACATGATAAAGAGTGTCTTGGCTTAATTTTTTTGAGCACTGCAAAATAGTTACCACACTAAACAACAGCAGGCGTCTTAAGATCTTGTTTGACAAAATGATAACTCCTTACTAAGCAGTCCTTTAACACATGGTCAAAGTTTTTTTCCCCCGTATTGCGCTTTGAAAATGAAAACTCTTTATAGGCCTACTGTATGTTGATGGTACTCTGCGGCCTGCACTCACCATGATGTTCTCGGGCTTGAGGTCTTGATGGACAATGTCTTTGCTGTGGAGGTGAAGCAGCCCCTCACACATGCCGATGATAATTTTGCCTTTGTTAGCTGGAGTCAGCTGCAGAGACAAGCGAGGAGCAAGGAGATCAGGTTCAGCCACACTGGCCACACACAACATTAAAGCCACGTTCCAAATACTGAGCTGCACACCGGTTTGCCTCAAGCTTCAACGAATCTGCCTCCACCCTTTCACACACCCGCCACTCATGACTGAGCTTACAGCCTCAGGTGAAATTGATAAAAGTATGAAAGCATACTTTATAGCTGGATCCATCTGGTTAGACTGCTTCATCAAAATAGGAAGTGGTTCTCATTTTATTGTGCACCCGGTTTGTATTCTAATCCTAATTCCCCCTTTTTGTCATGAATTCCCCTCCACCAAGATAACTGTACCTGTATTTTTGACTTTGCCGCTTTGAAGATGGTGGTCTCTAAGTCCTCGCCAAAGATAAACTCCAGGGGAATCACCCATTTTCCATCCTTGAGTGTTATGTTGCCCAGAAGCTTCACTATGTTGGGGTGCTCTGCCTTACTGTCGACCACAATGAGGAAAGATGAGTTATGTGATGAACTGATAAATTTGAAAAATGTTCTCTTACAAATGGCACAGCAAATCAAAAAATAATACTACAGCACGTGGAGAGAGACTAGAAAATTTAAAGTCTCGACTAGCAGAAATAAAAAACCTGTATTTAGATAGACATATCCCTGTCCTATGAAAAGAAGGCTTGCATGCCCCTTTGTAGGCTGAGAAATGTCTCAGACCTGCCTGACTTTGAAACTATTGAAAAACCTGCTGAGTAACGTCAGAATCATGTAGGTCAAGCTAAAAAAAAGACAAAAAAAAAAAAAAAAAAAAAAAAAAGCCAGCTGCGTAGAAGCCTACTTCCTCAAAAGCTGACGTTCTGGAAATACGAGGGTTTTACGCATCAGTTATTCTAAAGGTCATTTGTAAAATGACATCTTCATTTTTTCTTTATAATTCCCATCGTTTTATATTTGGCTTTGCAGTCGTTTTTGAGACAACAAACACTGACCTTTCTTATGAAAGCACTTGTACTTACTTGTACACATCACACTCTCTCTCCAGGTCCTTCCTGCTGATGAGCTGGTGAGGAACTCTCTTTATCGCAGCCCATGTGTCATTGTACTTTTCTTTGTAGACTTTCCCAAAACAGCCTGCTGCAATGGTGCCAGTGGAATACGCCATCTAGACAAAAACGATGTGGGTCGGAGGATTGGGTTGGAAAAGAGTTACCTTTTATGTTATGACACTGAGGTTGCGTAGAAAGAATATAATTATGTATCCTTAAGTCTCCCTTTTGTTCGGAGTGTCGACATTCCCCACCAACGCTCTTTAAGAAAAATATTCAAATGATAGGGGATAACCTTTCACAGGAAGGGCGTGCCACCTCGCTTGAGCAAGAGTGTGCCAGAAAGGGGGAATTTCATACTAATCATCTTGGAAGACAAGTTCAGAGCGGTAGAGCATGCATGACTCATCTCTGACAAATAAACTACATGAAAACAACATGGCTAATAAAAAAACGTGGTTTCCCACAGTGACCAACGAGTTCAAGCGTAACGGAGCTTGTTGTGTAAATACAGATCTCTTGGTGCTCAGGTGCACTGCCATGTTCACCGTTTTAAGGCTTTTGACCAAAATGGGGCCTCAGGTCAGCCGCTTGCAGCCTAATGCACATGACTCCTCAGACCTTTGAGCTGAGAGTGTTGTCAGAAGGGGTGATAAAAAAAAAAAAAAGCTGACAAACTGGTACATCAACCTTGGGAGACTCTGAAATAGCTACTGCGGGATGTTAGCAGCTGGCTTGTGAAGTAACCACATAAAAAAGGAACAATGGACCAACATGCTCCGAGTTACATTTGCATATTGCATAACAGTACAGTTTTTTTTACACAGTGCAGTCATCTTACAGGAACAAACATTCAGGACTCATTGCCTTGAAGCAAAACAGTACCAAATTAATGAAAGGGCAATCAGCAATTTATTCCTATTCAATAAACATTTTAAATAATTATCCATCATTGCACTGAAAAACAGGCCCTCTTCAACTAATATCTACTGTAGATGAGTTCAAGCCAAACCTACTGACTTCATTGCTTCATGGCAGTAGAGAACAGTAAAAGGCCCACTGCTGATTTTTAACACCAGACAAATCTGCAAGCGTCCGACAAACAGCAAATATCTCAAGAAAACCAAAAGCCTATGATGTTGTCTCGCAGATATTTTCTTCAGCACTTACCTTTATAATGTTGAGGCGAAGCTGCAATGTCAGGTCTGAACATGAGTTTACATAGTTGTGTCTTTAAACCTGTTCCACGCCTCCTCGTACCTGCTCCATGCCCCTGAGCTGGAGAGCCACGCCTTACTGCCGCAGCCATTGGCCTGGAATCCACCTGAGGAGCAGAAATACACCGCAAGTAGACGCTCAAACGCGAAAAAGGCCATTTGAATGCAGATTGCATAAGAGTAGGAAACTACACATACAGAAAAACACAGAAAAAGACATGACTCAAGGATGGAATAGGGCAGTAACACTGACAGAAGAAGGATAGTCCACTACCACCGTGACCACACATACAAAAAATAGATATAAACATAGGCCTGTGGAATTATAAGACACTTTGGATGAACGCACACAACAACAGGTTTATGTTAAAGTGTGCTATGGTGGGAAGTGGGGCATAGGTTTACACATTGGACGCTGTTATTGCAGTGCACAATTTAGAAATAGTTCATAAAACTTTTAATAAACTCTGACCCCCTCGGTATGAAATAGTCTACAGAAATAGAATCAGAACTGAATGATATTTACTTAAAGCCCCCATATTTTATTAGTTTTTTCCTCAGTAATTTAAAATATGTATTAGTGACCTTTAAAACATCTGTTTGTGAAAGAATATGGAAAAAAAACACCTACATGCAGCTCTTGCAGTGTAATTTTAACCTCCTCTGCGTCTCTTTTGTCAAAATCACGCCATTTTCTGCTAAAATGAAGAGAACAGAAAAAACCCTGCTCTGATTGGACAGTTTGGTTACCAACGGCTGTGACGACAAAAGCAACAGCCAGTGAAGCTCCAAAAGTGGCTAAGAATGGTAACCCCTCTGCCACGTGTTAGTCCTGCGTGATTTCACTAGGGTTTCAGAATCAAAATGGCGCTTAAAATAAGGAAATAACGATGAAAGAGGAGGAGTCTCAGATTTTACTTTTCCCTGTCTATTCATACGGCGACAAAATATATCGTAGGGCAGGGTCGTCTGAAGAACCTGTGAACTATGGACATGAATCAGGATGAAACTGAAAACTGGATGAGGCCGGCAGTGTTCACGAAAATACCAGTGTGTGTGTTGTTTCTGTGGCGTGGTCGTCTCTCTATTTGTCCTCTCTCTGTTACTCATTATCATCGTTGGCCGTTTACTGAAGCTCGGTTTGTTGCAAAATGACTCGCTCTTCACAGTTACATTACAGAGTCATTTTCCCCACTGAAACTGGAATTACTAGGCTACATAGAGAGCCAGGGACACTGCAACATTAAACAAACTAAAACAACAACTATTTCAGTTCGGAAAAGATGTGGCAGTTTCCAGTTTCACTTTCCCTTTTTTTCATGCACTGATAATTTTAGTCAGATCTCCCATGGAAAGGAGGCTGTTGATCTCTGAGATGAACATGGCTAAATGAAGGTTAAATCAAGATAAACGAAAAAGGTATATGGGACCCTGCTTATTTCTGTGAAACATACTCGTGCTGCCAGCCTGTGTGACGTCTGAGTCAGGCTTGGTGACAGCCAGTAGATGGAGATGTTTCCATATAGTCACTGACACATAAATCGACTCATCATTTCCTGATAGTCTCACAGAAAAGGACCCAGACAATTTCACTGCGGTGTTGCTGTTTATCTCGGCGACAATGTCTCGTTGCACGGATGATTTTGTTCAGCCTTGGACAGAAAGTAAGTTTGGCAATATTTTCCAGCTCATTTGAATGCATGAAGTTAAGATTATGAACTCTATTTCTCAACACCTCGTGGTCAGCAGGGCTGAGCGGGCGTGCTACACTTCTCATTCATTTTCACGCCGAAACAGAATTTCATGGACCGAGTTCCGTAGAGACTAATGATTTTGCATTTGATAAAAAAAAAATAAATAATAATAATAAATAAACATCGGCGTTATTATTTTTAGGAACAAGACAGATTAGCTTCCTTTTCTCTTTGTGGTTGCAAAACAGCTGAGTAAGTTAATGGACCGCTTAAAGTTTCTCCTGATACAGTGCAACAGGCCTTTGTCTCGTTCCGGGGAAATTCCTATAGGAACTTGTGTTGCTGTAATATTAATACACTATTCCTCTGTGGGATTATAATTATTTTTACTCTGGTGTAGTGTATTCTGCAAGAAAAAAACAAAACAAAACAGAATTTAGGCTGTGGTACCTCCTAAAAATTATTTATTTCACCTTTTTTTTGGAGAAATCAACTGTCTGCTTTTGAAGCTAATGACAAAATTTCTATTTAATCTATGACTTTAATGATTTTAACATTAAAATGGCTTTTTGATCTCCACTATGACACAATAGGGCTTATCTGTCGTTTACATTAGGAAATGACTGCAATCGTCATCAAATGATGGGAAAAAATATAAAGTATGAATGATTTCATTATTGATTATCATTGCAGGCCATTATCAATGTGGCCGGTCCCTCCATACCCAGGAGAGCGGGTAAGTGCGTTTAAAACCAGACACTTTACCTTTAAAACCTTTCGGCAAACTGTGGGCTAAACTGAATGTAACATATTAATGCAGTGCTCCCCTGGTTTGTTTTAATATGATGATTTTAAAAAACATATTTCATACCTGCACCATTATTTCTCAAGCACGAGTGGCACTTGTTGCTCGCAGTGGTTAAAAACTCTCCGTGTTATCTGAAATGTTGTCTCTCATGTCATTTCGAAGGGAGAAAAAACATTTCCTTTTTCACCTCACAGTTATGAAGGCCTGTCCTCAAACATGGTGCACTTCTGGAGTGAGGAGTACCGTACATGTGACGCTGGCATGCCTGTGGCCGACAGAGGCAGCTTGGTCAAACCCATTCCGATAGAGGGGCAGGAAATGTTAAACAGTGGTGTGATGGCAGAGGATTTCGCATCAGTGAAGGAATCTGCAGCTCACGACCACACCCAGCTGCCATCACCTGATTCAGAGAAAACTCCACGACAAGGAGGCATAGATGCACAGAGAGCATCACCTGGAGACACTTGTGATGCAGAGGAGGGGCCGGCTGGTGCAGAGCAAGTAAGAAACGGTGACGGGCCGTTTGCCACAAGTGGAAAGGGAAACAAGAGAAAAATTTCCAAGCTCATGCTGGATGCTCCCAATCAGGAAAAACCAAAGGCCCCACCAATACCTCCTGAGAGAGAGAGAAGCAGAAGTCGCTTTCACAGAAACAACAAAAGGAGAAGAGACATGTGGAGTGAGTACTATTGCAAATATTAAGTGTTAGATGTTTTGACTAATAGTTAACGCCTTCTCCTCTGCTCATCCCATTAACAACCAAGCGGTGTTCAAACCCACAGAGCTATTATTTAAATTCTAGTGGAGATCCATAGGATGGACTGTATGAAATGATGAGCAAGACAAGTAGATATTGTTTGTTTAAGGTAATGCTGCAGCCTTAAATCCACGACATCTGTCTATCTATATGTCTATTTTTGGTTTGAATATTTCACTCAGTATCAGAGGGGTGAAGGGTTGCAACAATATTTATGTACCATTGTACTATATGAAAGCATGTTTTCCTTACTTTAAAGCTACTTAAAGGGGGAAGTTAAGGGAAAACTGCAGTTCAAAAGGTCAGTATATAATTAATTTATCTGATATTAAGGTTCTGTTGGGTTTTTTTGCCACCTTAGCTAGATTTTTTTTTCCCGAAGAAAATTTGTGGGGGGAAAGGAAAGGAATCTCTACCCCTATACCCTATTTATGTAATAATAATAATAATGATAATAATGATAATTTTGTCTATTTTCCTCATGTTTAGTGTTTCAACTTTGTGTGGCTGTCGGGTTACTGCGTGTTCCAGTGACTCAGGCGCATGTTGGTATGTGAGAGACATTCATTATCACACCCTCTGTATGGTTTATTGAGAAAAGTCGTTTGAAATTTTGAGATACTTTAAATACCCTCAGTGGTGACTAACAGATGATCTTATTTAAAAAGCTGCAACATTTATAAATACTTTGGTTTGGTTTGACACGTAAATTACATGATAATCAGGATTCGTTGTTGATGTAATATTTCATTGTTGTCGTCTCATTTAGTGTTTCTTGTCAAAAGTACCTCTAAAACTAATTGATATTTTCCTTACATTTTAGCATTTCCCAGAGATGCTCAACATGCAGTGGATCAAAACCGTAAGCTGAATCATTCTGTATCAAACTGTGTAACTCTTGTAATTTACCAAGCAAAGACTTTGCTCAGCACCCTCTGTCTTTTATCGCCCTTATTCATTCTCACTTTGCTTTGTTTTGATGCCAGTGACCTGTTTTGCTTGCATGAAAGACGGATGTCAAAAGCTGGAGACAATCTATGGATCACACGATACTGTTCTGTACAGCAAAACCAACAACGGGACGTTCCCCGAGTGCTCCGACCTCCTGCCACCTCCTCCTGACAACTGCTCTGTGTGCCTTGTCCAAGGAAACACCACCATCGTCTGCTCAGGGACTGACAGCCGTTTAGACGTGGAGGATGCTGCTGGACATAACTACCATGCCTCTACTAGAGGTATGTCACATATATGGATATTTAAAATGTTAACTTCTCT
This sequence comes from Myripristis murdjan, assembly GCF_902150065.1. Classification (NCBI taxonomy): domain Eukaryota; kingdom Metazoa; phylum Chordata; class Actinopteri; order Holocentriformes; family Holocentridae; genus Myripristis; species Myripristis murdjan. The sequence continues at coordinate 25,670,755 of NC_043995.1, read as the reverse complement.
GAAACGTCATAGAGCTCTACAAGTTTTAATGTCGATATTGTGGCCGGGAGTGTAAACTTCCTTTTTCTGTTTACCTCTTCAAGCCTGCCGATGCCACAGGTGGGTTTCTCATTGCTGCATGGCCAAGCTTTGATCAAACCCACCGAGCTTTGTTTTAAATTCTAGTGGAGATCCCAAGGTTTCCAAAAATACCAAACATGTGCTACTGAATTAAAGGGAAATGTGTATAAATGGTCTGCAAGACGTCCAGATTTTTTTCTATTTGGTGTAAAGCTGCAGCCATGAAATAATGGCATCGCGGGTGTGAATATTTCTCACGGTCTAAGTGTGATGTACCTTCAGTGAAGCCTTTCAAGCAGCAGATATATTTCAGTGTCTTAACACTGCTGTTAAGGGAAAAATCAGAGTTGAAGGAGTAAAACATACCTTGCCTGTAATATTTTATTTTTTATTTACTTTATTTACTTTTATTTTAAAAAATATTTTAAACATCATTTGCATGAAGTTATATGTGCATATGTCAAGCTTAACTGAATTATAATCCTTATTTTACGATTAAATAGCCCATATGTGTCACTATAAACTGTTTTCTTTTTTTTTTTTTTTTTCTCTTCAAGACTGTCCCACCATGAAAACCTTTCCTAGTAAGCCAGGTATTGGACCATAAAATACTGTCCATAATGCACTGCACATGCATTACACAATGATTAACTAATATATACATAATAAAAGTTAATTGATGAGTTAAATGCAATTTCAAATACACTTCACAGGTCCAGATGATGAGCCCAAGAGTCGTTGGTGGTTTGGTTTGATTGGAGGTGCTGGTATGTATTTTACATAAATATTTTAGGTAATTATACCCATACAGAAATATTCATCTTTTACTGTCTCACATGTATGGATAAATTGTCTCTCATTTTACAGTTGCCATCTTGGTGGCTGTGCTGCTCTACCGAGTAAGTAGGCCTACTAGTCTCTTCAATATGTTATTGCAATATCAGTGTTATTATATTATTATGAGTATATTTATGTGTTTAAATGACCAGTAAGCAAAACAGAAATCTATAACCAATGCTTTGTCTCACCTGTAATTGTCAGATTTTAGTATTTAACCTTATTTTTTCTTCTTTCCCCTCAGTGCTGGTGGGCAAGAAGGTGGGTTCGGTCTTACCCCTTACTGACTGAATTTATTTACAATTATCTAAAAAAAATTAATTGTTTATGTTTTTGCTTTCAAGCAGATGCTAAATTATTGGTGGTAGAGTGCTTCCAATTCAGTTCTTGGTATGTGTGAAATATGCATCAACAGACACCAGTGGGTTACATACACCACCTCGGCTGCATTAAGACCGGAAGGGGATTTCGCTACAATAATCTACAAGGGGTGTTATTTCTCCCTCTCAACCCACGTATTAAAATCCCCAAGGGTTTTGATGTGCATAAATGAGTCATGATCACCTGACATGATCTAAGTGTCCTTTGAGATCTACCCTAAACGGCGCTCTAACTTGATTGTTTGATTATTTATATTGAAAATACACTTAAAAAAAAAAAAAAAAAAGCCAAAATAAGGCCCACGGGATTATGATGTTTAAAGGCAAAGCAGAGCATGTCAGTGACAGTGTGCTGGCTTTCATGTTCCTGTCCTTCACAGGGTGGAAACTGTCCCACTGTGAAGAAAACCTGCTGTGACTCCTCTTCATGAATTTGCCTCAGAGAAGAGAGGCGGTGTTTACTGCTTGAGTTCGACCGTGCTGCTTGGCATATTGATTAGCGGCTGTTTTGTCTTTTGGGGGCAATACGGGGCTTGCAGGGGAACGATTTGACCTGATTTGTGACATTTCTGATTATGAAAATGTCTAATCATCATGCATATAAATGGAATATAACAGTGCTTTGCCATAATAAATATTAATCACCCGCTTGACTGTGTGTGTCATTAGCCTATTCCTTGAGCTAAAAGGAGGAGGAATCCCGCACACTGAATAACTTGCATAAAGTATTTACTGATGTGACGTTTGACAAATGCATTTGTCTGAGGAAGGTCTGAATAAATACTTTATGCAAGTTATTCAGTGTGCGGGATTCCTCCTCCTTTTACATTAGAGTCGGGACCCAGCGCTCCCAGTCCGACGCACCTGAAAAAAACGGATGTGCGGAGACACCTCTCCATGATTATTCCTTGAGCAGACATTTGATCAGGTCATGATGATAGTTAGTGGGTTTTAACACTAGTGGACTAGGCTTACTACTGCAAAACTGTAATGTCATGAAGGTAGTGTTTTAATGATAGTAGAGAATTCATAATAAAGCAGGGACACTAATGACTCCTCTCTCTCATCGCAAAAAAGCTCACATCACAAGTTTAGAAAAGCTTTTATGGCGCAGCCAATCACACACTGTAAGATTTATTAAATCTATTATGATTGCATTTGCCTGATGAAGTTACTGTAGCCTATGCAAAAAGCCACTTTCTTGCTTCCTCTCTCTCTCTCTCTCTCTCTCTCTCTCTCTCTCACGCACACACACGCACACACACGCACACACACACACACACACACACACACACACACACACACACTCTCTCTCTCTCTCTCTGTCTCTCTCTGTCTCTCCCTCTCTCTCTACGGCAAAGACAGCGTGCGCGCTCTTGTGGTTTGGAGCAAACTTGTGCGCTTCTCTGAAACCATTTGATGAGAATACCTGGGTGGATTCGGTTTATCTTTCTTCCATCTTTCTTCAGAATGATTCATCCGGTACTATTTGTCCCCTTGCGTTTATAGGCTACCTTATAGAGAAAGTTCTTGTTCGTGTATTATAACTACAAAACTGACTGGATAATTGTATATCCTATTTTTCATATCCACAAACCTGCAAAGCTTGTTTCGTTTCAAGGCTACTCAAAACCTACAAGTAAAAATCTACCACCATCACCTAACAGTCTACCTCATTTATTTGCTTGTGCATTTATTTCTTACTTATTTATTAATTTATTAGGCCTAACAAACACTGCCTGCTGATATTGCACCTTAACATTTAGAAGAAATGGTAGGCTACATATATGTGCCGTTTATTGCTTTATAACACATACATATACATTTTTGCCTCTGAAAAAGGTACACATAATTGCCTTGAGTTGCAACAATGAGCCTTGGGGGGTGCATTTGTGTAGATTGTACCTTGGGGGGACAGAAATTAACTGTTACTGTACCCCTATTTCTGACTGTGTGCTGTGAAATATTTTCTGCTACGTCTTTACCTTTTGACAGGCTAAAAACATGAAAGTGAGAAAATTAAAGTAATAATAATAATAATAATAATAATAATAATAATAACCAGCTGCAAAGCCTTGTGTTTAGGCTTAGTCAGTACATCAGCCATCATCAACAATAAACGCTACTAACACACCTGAGTCCACAAGCTAAATTAATGAGACTTTAGACCATTAGGCTAATTAGACTAGAACTGTCCATTCTAAGGATTTAAATAAATCACGTTAGTGCATCACAGTAATGTTGAGTGTGTTCAACTTAACATAAGGACACACACACACACACACACACACACACACACACACACACACACACACACACACACACACACTCACTTGTTTTCCCAGGCGCAGGGTTGAAAATTAACAAACAGGGCTCTTTGATAGCGTTATCATTTTTTCTGGACCGTACCAACTAGCTCGGAGGGTCAACGATCGTAAATCGGTCAAATTTAGATGCATATTACTGAGAGGAATTGCTCAAAAAAGTAAAGCCTCACTTTCACAAAACTTTATCCGGGTCCGCCGCATTGTATTTTTTGGTTAAAACAATCCACGTAACATTAAATTAACCCAGAGAAAATGTCGTCCACCCCTGTGTCTGGCACCGTGTACGGGCGCTCACCTGTTGTTGTTTGGGCGGTTGACGTGGGGCGTTCAGGTACACCCCTAGTTTCGCCTACAAGACACGGAGATACAAAATGGAGGCGACGTTACCTGGCTAAGAAAAACCGAACGGATAGGTGCTTAGTAGTATGTGAACCCATCGAGTTTCACTTGCAGGTAGCGGAATAATAGTTTAGTCGACAAAGAAACCCGGGAAAAGTGGATTAAAAATGTTGCTGACTGTGATCGCCGCCGTCTTAATGGTAACAGGTGAGTTTCAGGGCCTTTTTTCCTCCACGGACTGGGTGGGCCCTCTTCCTTCCGTTCTAAGAGTTACTCTAACCCTTGTCAGCTTTGACACCTCAATTTTTTAAGTCATCGTTTACATATATATATATATATATATATATATATATATATATATATATATATATATATATATATATATATATATATATTTTTTTTTTTTTCCCAAAACTAAAAACGTTGGTCATTATCAAATATAAATATGTACTTCCAAAACTAATCTAACAGTGTCGAAAGGTAATGTTACGTTCACGACGTCAGGTAGCTAACTTAATGGCTTAACTGCTGGCGATGTGTTACAGCACCACTAGTCTCAAAACACACAGCAGTTAGGCTGTGAATTATAACTCTGCAAGTTACACCAGAAATGTTGATTTTTTTCCCCCCCTTCATGTTTTCCCCCTTCCATATAAACAAATTAACTTTTCCTGTCATAACTCAGTGTTACTGTAACTCATTTGACATTTGGAAAAAGTGACCACGAACATATTAAATGCTAACGTTACCTGATGTAGTTGTCAGGCCTTGTAGTTGATGTTAAAGCTATATGTCAGATTATGAAAAATAATAATATTACGCAGCATCTAACATGGGTGCCTGCCTACACTAAACATTTCCATCAGAGTTGCTTGAATGTTAGAGGAAATGTAGTTGGGTTAACCAGAGAAGGTTTTATCAATAGGGGTTAGTGATTGCATTTTCAGTCACATATGTTGGGCTAAATTCAGCCCACTCCACCTCCGGTTTCAGCAGAACTTGGCCTTAGTGGTCAAGATCTTGGCAGAAAACGCCGCCTGTCTGGTGACTCATCACACCTACTCTCAGTGATACTAGTTGGTGTTGAGGAAACGCTACATGACACACCCTGTGGGCATCCTGTGCACACACAACATAATCTTTTCACACATTCTTATCCTGTAAAATCCCTTTTTTTCCCCTTTTCCCCTCCCACAGGGTCTACCACGGCCATCTCGGTCCGGTGCCCAACCAAGAGGTACATTGTCATCCTCTTCCAGCCGGTCACCCTCACCTGTGAATACCAAACGTCCTCCATTCAGCCTCCTGTTGTCACGTGGAGGTACAAGTCATATTGTCGGGACCCCATTCAGGCTGCCCTGAACCCCAGCAGTGCTGAAAACATCCTGTCCCAGAACAACCCCAACTACGACCCCAACATCGAGTGTGGCGACAGCCAGAGGACGGTGCGTATTGTGGCGTCCAAGCAGGGTAACGCTGTCAGCCTGGGCCAGGACTATCAGGGCCGCAAGATCAGCATCCTAAACCGTAAGTTGAGTATCCTCTAAAATCTCATTCAGATTTACTGAAGGGGATTGGCATGGTTTCCTATCTAGAGACACAAAATTAGGAAATTTTTTGAAAAGAAAATCACACAAAGCGATACATCTCTGTAACATGAATATAAAATATCAATGATTTATTCATGAGATATCGAACATTTTTTCCAGTGAGATAAGCCTAAGAGAGTAAAGGCAGTGAATGTTTTAACCAAAATTTCTTTCTACTTTTCATAGAGACTTATTTAATCTCCAGTGTTTTAAATACAAAGTATATTTACATTAAGCATGATGAAATAAACAACACCCCAAATGTCTAAACATGTTGTGTAGTGTCTAATGACGGCGAGTGAATACACATAAATATTCATGATAAAATACAACAACTTCTGACTGTCTTCAGGAGAAGAGCAGCAATTGTAAGAAAGGGTTCCACATTATTGGGTGTTCATATTCCCTGAAAGTCCATTATCAAAACAAAAACAATAATTTCTCTTTTATCAGAGGATAATATATTGGCCAATCACATACTGTGCATCCCTATAAAAAACTTTGAACAGGCTGAAGACTAAAAAAGAACATTGAACTAAATATGTTGCCCAAGAATGTGCACTGAGTCAAAGGTGGTGATTTTTCTGCAGCCGATGTGTGTCATTATGAGTAAGCACCATGGTATTGTTTCCCTTTTGTAATCACACATGAAGTAATGGATTAATAGCCTACCTCTTAACTTCTTGTGGACTATGTGTTTAGATCTGCCTACACTTTGTTTTTAGTGCTGGTGCCTGACAAGCAAATTCTGGCATTGTTTTGTACATCATGGAGTGAACTAAACATGTACAAAACAGCATGGCACTCAGATGCTGACATTACATTATCCCAATCACAAAAACATTGCACAATACTCAAACAAAATTAGCACAACAAATAGTGCTGAGGGAGCTAGACATCAAGGGTCATGTGGCCCAGAGTTTAGAGTAATTTTTTTGTGCAAACCTTCACATTGGAAAGCACCTCGAGTCCCCACCAGTTTCTGGAGTGCTGTTTCATCATTTTTAATTCATCATTCAGTTTAAGTGAGCTGAAAGAAAGAGAAACAAAATCCAGTATGGAGCTGGACATCCTCCAAATCCAGAGTGGATGCTGAAATCTCTAAGGCTACTTGACAGGGTCCATCTGGTACAAAACTACAAATATTCTCTTGTTCCTCACAGAGGCAGATTTGAACATTGCTCAGACGGCGTGGGGCGACAGTGGTGTCTACGTCTGTTCTGTGGTGTCTGCCCAAGATCTCACAGGGAACAGTGAGGACTACACTGAGCTGATAGTACTGGGTGAGCAACTCCGAAAACTGGCATGGACACTCACACTCACTCGCGCACACACACACACACACACACACACACATACTACAAACTACAAACTATGCGGTGCTGGGAAAAAATTCTGTCCTTTAACTTCTTCCACTGAATTCTTCTCCTTTTGCTTTACTTCATCTCTACCGGTCAGCTCGAATGAGATCAAACATAAGATTCACTCGCAAAAGAATTAAACAATCTTTGACACAAGGAGTGTGAATAATAGGTTAAGTAGTGTAGAATCAGTTTTTTTTTCCCACTATAATATTGCGTTATAATTTAGCCTAACAAGTTGCCTCAATAGTTAATGAATCATTGGGGGAATACACAGTTACTACCCTTGTGCTTTCCACAAGTGGGACTTTTAAATAAATAGTCTTGAGAGCCTTTGAAGGAAAGCTGTAGGCGGAATATACAGAAAGACACCAAGGCACACTTTCAAGTAATTGTGGCTTTATCTTTCTTTCACAGAGAGAAAGTCAAATACTACTGACCTCCTGCCTGGCATTGACTTACTGGTTATGGAAGGTAGTACAAGCCACTTACCATAGTTCAGTGTTACTGTTACTTTGTCCTGCAGTAGAGGTGAATGAGGTATGAGGTTCTGCATTAGGGGGATGTCGTTGGCATATTTAGACAAAACTAGAATATATTTGGTGCCATTGCATGAGGAACTTTGGCCATCATAAATCTTTCTGTTTAACATTTGCTCGGTGTTTGTTGTGATCCTTGGCCAGTGCTATATGCTGCTAAATGTTTGACTCATTTCGAAAATAGGTCACTTGCATGTGCTGCTCTAACTATAAACGTCCCACAAAATTACCCCAGAATAACGTAATACATTAACAGCAGCATATGAGCAAATACTATTGTGTAGTATTACACTTTTTTGCCCCTTACCTTACACCCCCTCTTTCACTATCTCTACCACGGTTTCTCTTATATGGCTTTACACGCAACCACAGTTTCAGTCCTGAGCACAAGTTGCCTGTTGCTACCTTCCCTGAAGCAAAAGGGCACTCAGCGCGCAGTTCCTTATCTGCTTCACTGTTCATACCACATAATGTTTTTCTTTGCAGAATGATTGTCCTATGCCAATCCAGGTGCCGTTTCAGTAGATTAAAAAAAAGAGTGAATCTACCGCCTACCGCTACCACTGTTTCTGTTGTCTTTCTTTCCTGTGAAGCATGTGGAGACTGAACTGAGTCATAATATGGAAGGGAGAAACCTGTTTTTCTGGTCTGTCGTAACCAGTATTAGTCTATGTGGACTGGAAGTTGTCAAGTGACGGCCCAAACACACCAAACCGACATCAACAAGAGGCTCACTTGTGCCTGTGGTGAGGAAGACAGCGCAAAAACTAAGGCCACAGACCTCACTGACGGTCAAACCTCACTGACGGTCAAACATTGCCGACCATGAGCGTGGTGTGTTTCATTTAATCTGTTCATTTGCATAACGTACTGTTGGAAAGTAGATTCACTCGACCTATCCACTGAACTCACCCTCTTCCTCCTGCACACACACACACACACACACACACACACACACACACACACTAAACAAAACAAAACAAGAGGGAATATTCCCATAATAAGCATGCAAAAGATGTTATTAATTACATAAATTAATGACAAATCAAGTTAGTTAACTGAGGGGCAACAATACAGAGGGCAGCAGTGCAATACAAAATGTAACAAATACTCTAGTGACATTTATTAACAGTTAGACCTCTAGCCATGTGTGACAAAGGGATGGGGAATATATTTTTAACAGGAAAGGGAAGGCAAAGACATGGAAAAAAGAAACAACAGAGAAGTTATGTAAATTGAAACTCTTTGCTCTTGCTCTTCCATGTATGACAGAAAGGGTAACCACATGAAAACCTGCCCTCAGTTTTGTCTCTCTAAAGCTATTGCTAAAGTTATCTTTCTAATCATAGCAAAAAAAATCAGATAATTGTCATTAGATATATCAGATGTTGGCAGTGGTTTTGTTCTGTTCCAAAATGAAACACATTTCTCATCAAAATATGTAATTGTTATCAGTAGTTTACATTGTGTGGTCTTGGATGGATCTCAACAGCAAACAAACATAAGTTTGCTGTATCCCTAACAAACTGGGAAAATATGTCTTTATTTTCTTGATTTAAAGGATCTACTTAAAGAGGTAATGACGTTTTGATGTCATGTTGAAATAGGATCGTAACACTAACGGAAAAAATAAAATCAAATCAAATAAAGATGATCATCTAATGATGTCTGTTTCATCCCCTACTTTTCCTCTCAGACTGGCTGCTGGTTGTCGTGGTTATATTGGGCTTTGTGTTGCTGTTGATCCTTATTGGGATCTGCTGGTGTCAGTGCTGTCCACACACCTGCTGCTGCTACATCAGTTGTCCCTGCTGCCCTGAACGCTGCTGTTGCCCACGGGCACGTAAGTACCAAATTTTGCATTTTTTATTGTTGTACAGCATACAGAATATAAAGACCATTAAGTAGAATTTTTACATTATATTTTCCTGTCCAGAGAGATCACACTGCATGAAATGCTTTAAGATCTCCCTTAATATTGAACCAGCATTTGGCACATGTGGTTATTAATTTTTGACCCTGCAACAAAGACTCAAAGAATAGCTCCACTGACCTGTAGGAGCAGTATAATTGTCTCTCTCTCCCCAACAGTATCAAAAGTAACACTATTAACAGTGGATGAATGTTTTCTTGTTTCCCAGTGTACGAGGCAGGGAAAGCGGTGAAGAAAGGTGTATCTAGTCAGTATGCTCCAACCCTCTACGCCCCCAGTATGTATGCACAGCCAGCGTATGTTGGGGGAATGAGCCAGCCTGGTATGCCCCTGCTTCCTTTACCCAACGGGATCGGTGGCCCCCCTCAGCCGAACAGTTACAGTCGCGAATATGACAGAGCAAGCTCAGGTGAGTGCACAGTCAGAAACAAGTCTAGAACTGATTTCCGCAAGGCATTTTTTTTACCCAACCTTCAGATTTTGGTATTGTGTTGAGTCATTACTGACACAGTTCTCAGAATGTCTCGAATTCCAGTACTCTCGGAGCTGATCAGTTATTAACCCCGAACTGTCATCGAGGCATTACTGTAACTGGTTTTCTGTTTTGACTATGCAGTGGGACAGGGCTCTCAGGTACCTCTGTTGCACGACCAAGACAATGGAGGTGAAAACAGTGAGTAATTGGAAAACGTATTCTGTGGTTTCACCTCACGAACAACTTTAATCATTTTTTTCTGTTGATGACATGAATTTGCACGAGGCTGCATCTCTGACTCCCTCTCCTGCTGTCACCAGGTCGCAGTGGGTATCGTATCCAGGTGGATCCGGATGGGAACGCCACACGAGCCATCTATTACATGGAGAGGGAGCTAGCCAACCTGGACCCATCTAGGCCAAGCAACTACAACCGCTGTGAGTGACTGACCCACAGTGATGTCCTAGACACTAATTTAAACTTGGGCACTTACTGTCTCAGAAAGCTGTGGATAGAAAAAAATATTTCCCTACTCAGCCTTCTGGTTACATAGGAATTATATGGCATTATAGCTGTAACCCATTTACCTTTGTTTGTGGGTAGCTTGCATTTCCTCCAAATCATTTTACAGTTCATGCCTTGTGTAATTGGAACTTGAAATTAACTGCTGTCCTAGCTAACAAAGACACCCTAAATAGGAAGATATGGATGTGACTGTAAAGGTCTAATATGACATGATTTTGAGGGGAAACTTTTCTCCGTGTGGCAGATAAGTGACTGGTAGTGAGCAGTACTGGCAGCAAAATATTTTTCTGAAGGAAAGAAAACATCCCCTGATATCACAACTTTAAAATGCACCACTATTGTATTCAAAATATGGTTGCTGTTTCCTTCTATTCTTCATTATTTCTTCTTCCAGTGGATGGCATGAGTGAAGTGAGTTCCCTGCATGACAACCTCGACCCCAGAGGACGTGGGGGCCGTTCACAGCCCCCGCCCCTGGCCACCGTTTATGACGGTGATGAAGGCATGAGTACCATCAGCAGTGTCTCCCAACAAGCTCAACGCCGTGGTCCGGGCCCATCTGGAGGCTACATGGGAGGCCGTGCACGTGCTCGCTCCATGGACAACCTTGACGACATTGGACATCGCTACTCCCGAGACGACTACCCACCTCAGCGGCGCAACGACGGGCCCAGAGGCCGGAGGGGGTGGGTTGTTACTCTTGCCTAGCTTCAATCGTGCGCCTGCAATGTTGCTGCCTCTCTGCAAAATTTGTCGTTGGAAATTAAAAATGTCACATCCAAATGAATCATGTAACTCTGAGGAGTTTTACCTTTTGGTTGGCGGTGTGGCACAAGTTAGCGTGCATCAATCACTGGTGTTGTCATGGCAGCCAAGTTACTGCATATACATGGAATTGATCGAAATGAGCTTCTATTGCTCAGTTAAGAGGTGTGCATCATCCTTGTGTTTTTTGTCTCTCCAGACATGAATTCACTGTCAGCTATGAAATCAAAAGTGAAACTCAAAGTTTTTCAGTGTGCTGCAAAGTGGACATTCATAACGGTGTCTGTCAATACCAAGAGATGCATTTTAAGCCATGTAAAACTGCCCAACAATATGATTGATAAATTCTGTTAAATCTGCACCCTGCTCAGTACATTTTTCTGATGTATTTATCTCTCCTCATTGACAAAAGGTGTCCAAAAGATTAATCAGGAAAGTTTCAGAAACAGAGAGATAGTGAGACCATGGGCTGCGTTCACTGCAAGCTCTGAAAACCAGCCAGGTCAGCAGCTTTCTAAGTTTCCATCTTATGACTGGAGGGTGGGACTTCTCAGCCTACGCAAAAACTGAACAGGAGGGGGACTTTCCCCTTTTCTAATTAACGGTTCCTACCAAAGGAAATGGGCTGTTGTACTGAAATATGGGTCGTCGTACCATAAAGGACGTGCCTTACAAGTATAAGCTAAAACTTGTACATACAGCTATTAATAAATAGGAACAGAAACTGTTACTCATTTGCCTTGCACAGTCATTCTCTGATTGGTTGTTCTCTGTGTCTTTAGCTCGGATGATGAGTGGAGCACCAGTGCACGTGGCGGCTACGACCGTGACTTTGATGACCGCAGGCGCCGTGACTATTCCCCAGATGATCGCCGGAGAGGAGGTGGTGCCTATGGCGGCCTCCAGGGGAGACGCAGCCGTAGCCGTGATGATCTAATGGACCTGGAGCGGGCTCACCAGCGGGGCGGTGGTGCCAGAGGTGGGCGGGACGCTTACGATGACAGCTTCCTGCGCGAGGCCATGGAGAGAAAAAAGATGGGAGAGCAGCAGAGAGCCCGAAGCCGTGAACGCTTGGACAGTGAGAGCGACCGGTCAGACCGGGGAAGGGGAGCACGTGGGCCTCCGCCCCTCCCCGTGTCACCACCCTCTGGCTACCCTGGTCGCCGTGACGACTTCCCACCTCCTCCGCCTCCACCCTACAGTGAAGATGAGAGTGTGTCGTCCTCCAAGAGAAGCAACCTGCGTAAGGTGAGTCACGCCAATATGTTGGCCAAGGCTAATTATTGTATGTCACCTTTCATTGAAGCAGGTAGGGAGCTAAAATGCCTTGCTCAAGAACTCTTAGACAGGATACATGGAACTTGATGGGCACATTTGGTGTTGTGAAGATGGAGCCTATTGTTTTTCTGTGAAGGGACAGTCCCTTGAGCAAGCAGAGCTATTCTTCCTTTGTGGTAATTTTTAGTCTGATTGAGGTGTGAATTCTTGTCTTTCAGAATGGGGCTGTGAGTCGGGAGAGCCTGGTGGTGTAAAGAGGAAAAACATGAGCATTGTGTCCGTTCATACAATTATGATCCACCTATAAAAGGAATAATGAATTTTAAAGATTGTAAATATTATTCATATTACTGATTTTATATTGCATTTTATAATGCATAACAGTAACTGCAACACAATTTCATACTGGATTTTTATGTGTAAATATCTAATTTGGGAAGACTAGCACAAATGTAGTTTTTATGTGCTTTTTCATTTATGAAACATTGTGGCTGCCACAAGTGCCTTATGATGTACAGAATTCTTCTTTTAGACCCAAAAGTTAAGTGATTACTCTTTAAGTTACATTATACAGTTCAAAGTGGTTTAAGCTCTCTTGATTTTTAAAATTGATATGTAGTTTGTTTAATGTAGACAATGTAAGCATTATATTAGAATTATGTAGGTTTTATTGTGTTGATAGCACTGAATTAAGATTTGGGGCTTTTTTACTTTCTGTGAAAAAATAAATTCTTGATAAGAAAAACTGTATATTTTGATGAATTTGACTTTAGCTTTATCTTAGTTGTGTTATTACATTGTTTCAGGACTTTGCAACCATGGTAAGAATAGTCTTGGCTATGATAGATTTTTGAGTACTTCAGCTTTAGTTTTTTGTTTTGTTTTGTTTTTACACCAATTTTCTTTTTTAACCTACATTGTACAGCTTACGCCTGAAAATGCTAATGTTTGTGATGTGATGAAATTACATTTTACAATAAAGCTTTTATTACCTTATTACCTTTTATGACTTATTACTTGACTGCTCTGTTTCACCACTAGATGTCGCTGTCATGCATGGTAGGAATGAAACGCTCTCAGGCAGCTCCCCTGTGTGTTCTCTAGAGCTCTCTCTAGAGCTTGTGAGAATCCTCAGTTGAGCAAGTTTTCTAGTTTTATTTGTAGCTGTTTGGTGTGTTATGTTCATTAATTGAAGATCTATATCAAAGACTTTCAGTACTGGGCAATGACACAGGAAAAAAACCCTGATTTTATTATAAAAAATAATAAAAATGGAAAGCTTCTGTCTTACTGGTTTTGTCTACAGACAAACTGAATGAGACTGGTGTAGGTCTTGACTTTGTCCATATACAATGCAGAAATATACATCAGTGTCTTGTGTAATATAATAAGCAATTAAGTTTACTGTTTTACAGTGTATTTCTATTCAAGTACACAACCTGAGTAGTAAGACAAATTTCAGTGTTCCTCCTGTAAAGCAGCCAGCTCTGGAATGCTGTAGCCTTGTATTACTTGGCCTCATTTCGACAAAGGAATAATTTCTAAATCTATTGTTAAACTGATAGATTCTCTTGACAGTCGGTGGGGTCCTGACCTTTGACCGGGAGTGACTGAACGCTGCAGGCCGGTCCTCACATGTTCCCTCCTGCTGATGCTGCTCACTTGTGTGACTTCTGACCGTAACACACACTCCAAACACAGCTTCCCACCCACCTGCCAGCCCTCAAACACCGCTTATACTCTCAGTTCATGACTTCAGACGCCGTCCCTCAGTGTTGAGCGGCGGTCCAGCTCGTTCCACATGAGCTCCTCCAGTGAGGTCTGCAGGGTGTCTCCTGGGGTGTTTGTGTAGCAGACCATCTCAATGCCTGTCTGTCTGTCTGTCTGTCTGTCTGTCTGGACACTGAACCAAAGTAATGAACTTTAAATCCTGTCTGCTAGTGCAGTCCTAAAATTCACTTCAGAGATTAATGTCAGAATTCTGATATTAAAGTCAATCAATTAAATTCAGAAAAAACAGTCAAAATTTTGAAAATAAAAAAAATTGAAAGAAGATAGCCTATACGATTAGGGAGAATGTGTATTTTATACTTGTGTACTTTATTTTATACACATATACTTTATTTGTACTTTATTTTATGTGTACTTTATGTGTACTTTATTTTATATATATATATATATATATATATATATATATATATATATATATATATATTACATTATATATATATAGATAGATAGATAAAAAGATAGATAGAAAATGTAAAATATTTTTTAAAAATACAAAAATATATATTAAATATTTTTTAAATATATATTTTTAAATATATTTTTTCTTAGAAATTGGGTCTTTTCAAAAATCAGATTTTACTCATTTTACTCAGCATTCTTTTATTCTTTTTCCGCCTCAAAATTATAAGGTTCAATTCAGATTTCTTGCTTTTTTCTTTCAGAATTCCGCCCTCTTCTGAGATTACAGTCAGAATCAGAATTGTGACTTTTCCCTGACTGATATTAAGACTGAATTGTCAACTCGTGACACACTGTTTCCATCATCAGAGTGGCTCAAAGCTCGTGATTCAGGGGTCTGGAACCAGGCTGTACTTTCCCTTGAATTTTGACTTTAATATCAGAATTCAGAGATTACAACAAAGACAAGGAATTCAGTTCTTTGTTTCCATGACGCCCTGATCTTCTTCCTCTTCTTCCTTACCCATCTGCAAGGTGAGGCTGCTCTTTCATAAAACGTAAGGCTGTCTCTTACCACAGGAAATGTCCCGCTCATCCCATTCAACAATAGATGCGAAAGTGACTCTGCGGCCAGTGTGTGAGGCTCACATGAGGTCAGTGCTCAGGTGCCTCTGTGAAACATGACACCTCAGTATGTATCATTTTAACTCATGAAATACGACGATGCCCAATCATCCATGACCAGTAAAGACTTTGAAAAGGTAAACCTGCTTGACCTTTCCAAAGATTTTCTCCTTATATACCGACACAACCACTAACTTCAGGATATATAACCAAGATAAATCCAACATGCACAGGAACAAGTTGAGAAATATTGAGCACGCAGACACAGTACGGACCCAAAATGCTGCAAGCGTGAGAGAGAGAGAGAGAGAGAGAGAGAGAGAGAAAGAGAGAGAGAGGGTGGGAGGCAGAGGCAGAAGGAGATGAGGACTTGCCGGCTCCTCTCTGGTGGACATTGCCTCTAATCTCCTCACTGGGTGCAGATCAGCTGACAAGGTAAGAGCTCTGCCGCTCTGATCTCTCTCATTATTCATTGCTCGTAGATTCGCTTGTTTGCAAATTCTGAAAGTGCTGCTGGGTTTTGTCCCACTGCAAGTCGCAACCAAGCTCTATTCTCTGTGGGGTTCTGTAAATACCCCTACTTTCAAATCCCTCGCCTACAGTTATTAGTGTTATGTTGTGACACTGAAGTTGCCTGTGGATTGATGCCTGCTGTCTTCTGGCACAGAATCATATCATCATGCCTATATTTTGACACTGTAAGATTCAAGGCATTAAGGCTTTGTTAGGCATTTTATATTCAAGGCAACACAGCCAAGGATGGTTAACAGAAAGCAGCTACCATGCAAGGTTTTCTCAGTTCAAAGTCATTATGGGCTTAATTTTACCACCCAGCAAAAAGTGGTGCTGAGTGATCAGTTGTTGTCAGTGTGATCAGGGACCGACTGGGGCGAAGAAACACAAACCAGGACTTTTTGGTCCACCACGACCCCGTACCTCTACCCATGTGCATCGCAGCTATTGCTCACTAATGTAAAGGCCTACTGCACACAAATGCAACACTATTTTTTATTACGGGGTGCTGCAGGACACAGAAACACACACACTCTGGAGTGTAACCCCTCTTTCAGGGGTTAACAGGCCTGCAAAACTGAGCCCACTTAAACAACATCCCATCATCTTGCTAATTTATCAAGTAATTATTAAAACCCAATATTTTATAACAAACAAAGCAGAATCCCCACCCTTAGACATAAAAATTGCAACACTTTATAATAACGTTTATTTATGCTTCACTAATAATCCTCAATAGTATTTTAATAGTCCCAATGTTGTGGCTGGCTTTTTTTTTTTTTTTTTTTTTTTGGCTTGCTTTTTTTGAAGATGTTATTTTCTGGACCTAGAATAACCCAGAACAAAGGAACAAAAAAAAGACAATTGCACTCTAAATCCAAATTTCTGGACTTCACATTGCTCATTGTAGGTCATTTCCAAACATACTGTACTCCCAGGCATTATAATGACAGGCTCTGGTTTTCTACTGAGAAAAAAATATATATTCTAACACACCATTTCAGACCATTCGCATTACCATGTGTATTAATCTGTAAATACAGATTTGACAGAACAGGAAACCCATCGCAAGTCGCGTTAAAAAAAATTGTCTATACAAAAAGCATCTTTGCACAAATTGTGGCTAACAAGGCTAGTGAGTGAAAGCAGTTCTCGCTGTGTTTTCTGGCCGGCCTCCCTCCCTCTCGCTGGCTGCCATAAGCTGCCTCTCCACGCTCTTCCACTTTGGCTGCTCTGTCTTGGCGGCTCGTGCTAGGCTGAGGCTCATCGTCAGATAAGCTCTCGTTATCTACCAGGACCTTATCATTTCTTTCTTGATTTTTTTTTTTAATCTATTGGCGCAGCACAGGGCTTGTGAATTGATCAGACTTGTGCCATCGTGCCCAGACGGCGAATGCACGAGTCATATTTTGGCTTTGAGCGAGTTACAGACTCGAGACAAAAACAAACAGCAAAGTTGTGGGTCCTATAGTTTTTCATCCTCACCATAACAGAAATTATAAGCGGCACAGCTCCTTTTGTCCACACCAATTAGTTTTCAAAGCCCGAAAAGAATCAATGAGCGGGAACCTTTCCTCTAATCCTGAATGATAAGAATCAGCAGTTTGCCAGTAATCCCCTTAACCTGGATGACAAGAAATCAGCTGGCCATCAGAATCCAAACATGAGCGCAGCTGATTCTTGTTGTTATGACCCTGCTTAATGAGCCGCAACACAAAGTGGAGACAGACATCAGATCAGATATAATTTTATTTAAATAAGTTTAAATGTAGGGGAGCAGTACAAAGTTAGCTTGTGGTGAGAATGCAGCCTCCCTCAGGAGACAGGCTCCCTGCTTTTTATCCACACCTGAGATGTGAGGACAGTCAGGAACCACCCAGGACTCTTGCACCGCCACTGCAGGGCCAGAGGTCGTGCATTCAGACTTTTTCTGATTTCTGTAAAAAAGCAGCTGAATGTTTAAAAGAGTGAGTTTTGGAAATTCACCTCACATTATCTGCCTGCATGTGCAACTGTCACCCTGTGATGCACGGCCCAGGAAACAGCTGAGAAAACTAAAGTGAAGGTTGCACTTTGTCAGTATTTATAACGAGGAGTGTAAACATGGCACGTTTTAATTGGAAATGTTTAAAAAAGTGCCAAACTCCCCTCACACCACTTCACACGTGCAGAGTGCAGAGACTTCAGCAGCGACAGGTCACGAAATGCAATTAAACCGCTGTATCCTGAAGTCTAAAAGCACTCTGTGTGGATGAAGTTGAAGGGAAACACTCCCACTGGTAGTAAATGTATTCTGAATTTTCAAACATTTCTGCTCCTCTCCAAACTAGTCGTGACATCCAAGATATAAAGTACTCAAAAATCATATTGTGATGCTGTAGATTCATCACTGCTCTTCCTTTAAATGCATCTGAAAAGAAAAATTAAAACTCTGAACCAGACAAATATTTGGTTAAAGTGCTATACAGGCCACAGTCTATCAGTTTTTATGGGAAGTTGTCCCATTGTGTCATGTTGCAAGTTTTAGTGAAGCTTTAGAAGAGGAACATTTATGACAAAAAAAAAAGTTGTTGATGTAGAAAATGGCATTACACATTAACACTTAGTGAGCCACCGATGACACGAAATGATCCACGTTTCAAAAACACGGGTATTAACCTTCAAGTTCATGCCATCAGATGACAGTAGCAACACAATATGGGACCTCTAGCCAAGTGGGGCAGATTTGAGACCAGTAATGCCTTCGGAAATAAAATCCCATGTAGCAGAAGGACAACAGCATGTTACAGTTGTGGGTACGATGGCCTGCATGGAGACAATAATCCAGCGTTGAGATCCATTGTAACTTCAAATAAAATCATCAACACACAAAAAAGGAAAACTACCAAACAACATACATTTTCATTCAGACACAAGAAATTGTTTGACTTAGTAAAGGTCACTCTGCAACTCTATGGGATTTTGGGGTTAGCAAATCTTTTCTGATTCTGATTAACTGGTTTGGCTCAAATTGGTAGCATTTCATGTTAGCTTAGCATAAAGACTTGAAGTCTATGGGAGTCATTAGCCTACCTGTGTCAAAGTGGGAAAAAAAAGTACCAAAATGACAAAGCTGTCTCATTCATATAGGAAATACACATATGGTTTGTTTTTTTTAACTTTGACAGAGCTAGGCTAATGTCTCCCATAGACTTCAAGTCTTTATGCTAAGCTAACACAAAATGCTACACATAGGAACTAAGCTACTGGAGGTACAGAGGTGAAAATGGCATCAAACATCTTGCGTCAGTCAGGGTAAGTCAAGAGTATTTCTTTAAGAGGTGGTTGAAGGGGCAGGTAAAAATCCTAAAATGTAATAAATCCGGAACTCAACCTGGGAATTGGCAAAATTAAAAAAAAAAAAAAAAAAAAACACAATTTGCCGGGGGGATTCATCCAGTCAGGCCTGACCCGTCAAGCTGACTGGTGGACAATCGATCCATTTTCAGTGTTTTGCTCTGTTGCTGCTCATTGCTCTGGTCATTTCTGCCCACCACAAGCCTTATTACCCCACCCACCACCAACGAATGTGTGTGTGTGTGGCTGTGGGATGTGTGTTTTACTCTCTGCAGCAGTGAGACCTGTTTCATTTCCATCCTGAGGTGTCACAGATGATCCACAGCCCTAAGAGGAGTGATGCCTCCTGAGTTATTTAGACTAAAATGCCTCTTTGTAGGCCTCCAGTGTATATTTATGAATGTTTTATACTTTTATTTCTCACTATACTGGTATGTGTATGAGTTGCGGGTAAGTAGGCAGATGTTTGTCATAGGTGGAATAATGGTGGTGTGCAGAGGAGAAGAAAGTGAGGAAGGCGACGGAGTAATCTCCTGTGTGTGAGGCCCATAATTCCTTGCTACGGCCCTACTTCCATCACCCAAAAAACCATAGCAGACAAATTCGATCCGGACAGAGCCAGCAAATGCGACGGGTCGAATTAGCTAATGGCCACAAGAGGCGAGAGATACGACGAGAGAGAGAGAGAGAGAGCGAGAGAGGCCGAACAAGAGAGCGAAGAGAAAGAGACAGAGAAAAATGAGCGAGGGCAGAGAAAAGGGGATTGTTGTGATTAAAAGACAATTATCTGTGCACATCGACTTCCCAGTGTTGTGCGGTGTCAGGCTCGAGCTGAGCCGTTCTCTCCCAGAAGGCCTTGGGAGACAATGGCTACTGTGTCAGGAAGTGTGTATGAGGGGGGAGGAGGGGTACTGGGGGTTCAGGACAGGGCCACATAAAGCAGATCGCTGTACGGCTATGTCTGCACTCTTGGTGTATTACATGTAGCCTTGATAAAATACAGTGCCTTTGTAATTATTGGGAAAGGTGAGGCTGTTTTGAGTCCCTGTTGTGAGGTCAGTCGTGTCGTCTGCAGGCTTTAGGACGCAATGTAACAACCAAAACAGCCTCTTCAGTTAGTAAAAAAGGCTTTAACTCAACCTCATCAGTGGAAAAATCCAACCAAGATAGCTGATATTGCGGCCATCCCCCCCATGCCAGCCCTGTGAATCTTTTTACTCCTTTATCCCAATTTGTGATTTACAGGATGTGTAGGAATGACAGAAAAATGGTGCCACGGCAGTACAGTGTTTCTAACTGAGGCTGGAGAGAGAGAGAGGAAAAAAAAAGAAATCAGTGTTGTGTTCGGTGGAGTCTGCAGAACTCGTCATGCTCCAACATGAGCTCATTGTATGGTTCATCCGAAGGTCAACATCAGAGAGGAGTCTTTGAATCTGAGAAACAGCCACAATTTCCCTCATATGCCACAGCCAGCTGCACGGTAATAAAATACTACAGAGACAATAGTAAGTTACAATAAAGAGGGTCAATATTAATTTTACGTCTTCCAGGAGATGGAGATTTGTGCCACTAGAGTGCAACCAGGAAAACTGGAGGAACTAAATCAGAGCAGAAACTATCAGTGTGTTTCTTTGCAAAATGGGACACGTACATTTTTAGAGACAATATTTGCATATAATTTTCCCATAAATTTGCCTTTAAGATGTGTCAGAGTTTGAAAAACTTTTCTCCTCATACTCTGTATCTGCAGGTCCGTTGAAGCTATATCACACTTATACTGGGAGAAATATGCAAACCCAAGATGCCATTGTTTTATAGCTGCACCATTACACATCAAATATCTAGATGTCTTGTGCATCATTTTATTCACATTTCCCTGCAATTCAGAAGATATATTTGTTATCTTTGGAAACCTTGAGATCTCTACTCAAAGCTCGGCTGTGCAGTTTGCATTTGTAATGACGAACACGCTGGTAGGAGCCGAAGAGGTTAAAAAGCACAGATGAGAGCATCATAGCATTTCATGAGCAAAGGCGTTTTCATACCCAGTGACTTGAGATTATATTTAACACAGTCATCTTTTATAATAACATGGTTGGGTAATGCTTTTTTTTTCAGTGTGCTGACATCTTGAATCTTGAATGAATCTCTCCTGTCTTGTGTCATAACACGGTCGCCGTTGGCAGCTTGGCACTGAAGTAGAGGTGTGTGTGTGTGTGTGTGTGTGTGTGTGTGTGTGTGTGTGTGTGTGTGTGTGTGTGTGTGTGTGTGCATGGACGGTCAGCATGAGCTCGAACAGACGGACAGAAACGTTACAAGCTCTTTCACCATCCCTCGCTCTCTTTCTCCTACCTCTCCTCATCATCCTCACCATCCCTACCGCCTCCCTCCCCTTCCCTCCTTCCCTGTGGTACACTGACCTAAAACAAAACAATACAAAACACACACACACACACACACACACACACACACACACACACAAAAAAAAACCCAAACACACAATGTGGATGTGTACTCCATCAATCCAAAACCAAGGAATAGTAAACCAAGTTGGATGGAAAGGCCTTGGAGCTCGAAGCCTCACCCATATTTGTTGGGGCGAGGGGGAACACTGTGGCCTTTTGTGGCCCTGGGCAGTGCGGGGTGCGTATTTATGAATGGCTCAGCCTCGGGGTGAAGTTTCAGAACAATGCTGCTTTACTGAAGGACTGATTTCCATATGGGAGGGGTGGTGCTGCTGCTGCTGCTGCTGGTGGTGGTGGTGGTGGTGGCGGCGGCGGGGAGGGCAGTTTATTCCCCACCGTTGGGGCATGGTACAGAGAGTGGCGAGAGGTCTTGCTGGCAACGGGGCTGGCGTGACGCTTTCCGAGCTGTGCATGTGAGTGTCTGAGGCGAGCTGCTGGCCGCTGCTGCTGCTGCTGATACAGGAGCTGCTGAGTTACTTGGAGGTCCGGCACTGTCACCTACACAGGTGAGAAGCAGCAATTTATCTTGAGGTTGTTATTTTATTTTATTTCTTTATTTCTTTTTGTATATTTTTATCCTAAAGTAGTGTCATTGATTCATATAGTTGCAGTTTCTTCGGCTGGAAGGAAGGTAGAAGGTGCAGATTTGTTGAGGAGGCAGTCTGATACTGAAACTGGACTATACAACAGAAGTGTTTATCCTCAACTGAATATGAAACATTACAGGAAAAGGTGATGCAATAGCAAATAAGTTCTAATAATATTTTATAAAGTTTTGTGTTTATTTCCTGTAGAGCCCTGTGTTGCTGATGCAGGGACTGGTTCCTCTTCTCTTCTTCTTCTTCTTCTTTTTTTTTGTTTCTTACAGCAGCACAAGGCTGTTTATCTGCCTATTGATGTATTTGGGATTTTTAAACATGTTATATTAAGTTGTTGTTTGGGTTTAAGCTCAAACACCTACAGCCAGGGTGAGTGTGTGTGTGTTTACAGGCGAGCTGATGAGTGAGCGAGCGAATGAGTGAAAGACTGAGAGTATGGATGAGTCACAAGTGACACTGAGTTAGGTAATGGATAAGTGTGCGAGTGAGTGAGTGTGTGTGTGTGTGTGTGTGTGTGTGTGTGTGTGTGTGTG
This sequence comes from Myripristis murdjan, assembly GCF_902150065.1. Classification (NCBI taxonomy): domain Eukaryota; kingdom Metazoa; phylum Chordata; class Actinopteri; order Holocentriformes; family Holocentridae; genus Myripristis; species Myripristis murdjan. The sequence goes on along the minus strand of NC_043995.1, from coordinate 25,648,087 downwards.
TGTTGTGTGTGTCTGTGTTGTGTGTGTTGTACGTGCCTAAATGGGCATACATGCATTAGTGAGTGTGTTGTAAGTGTGCACACATGGGTGCATTTGTTGATGTGCGTGTCTGTGCGTGTGCGTGTGCATGTGTGTGTGTGCATGTGTGTGTGTATGTGTGTGTGTGTTGCTCAGTGTAAGCGGGGGCTGCTAACAGCCCAGCCAATTATTACTGGACAGATTTTCCTGCCTGTGCCATTAGCGATGAGACGTTGCTGTAACTGCCGGAGCAAATCATCACATTCAAACTGAGACGTGATACCAGGTAGAAGATTTTCAAATTGACAAATTATGCAAATTACTGTGTAATACTTATGTAATACTGACCAGTGTGTGATTGGACCTCCCTCTCAAAAAGGCATTTAGTTTCATATTCAGTATTAAAAAGATTTTCTTAAAACAAGTGGAAAAATCTGTCAGAGGGATGAAATAATCCCATTTTTTTTTTCCAATGCTGATCAACCTGTTTCCAGAAGTTTCTCACATCAAGTGTCATCTTCGTGATACTAGTTGTCTGATCTGCCTTATTCTGCTGTAATCCAACATATTTCTACTTGTTCCCAGATAAACTCCTCAAATAAGTGAAACTGCCCTGGAAACAAATGGGATTAAGTCATCCCACAGGCGGATTTTTTTCAATAATTTTACAAAAAGCAAGATCATTTTAATACTGAATGTGAGACTGGATGACTTTTATTCAGAGGAAAAGGTGGAAGTCAATCCATGTTGCTTCCATTTGCTCATCTTTTTTTTTTTTCTAAATGGTGTGTAAATGGTGTGCCCTTTGGTCAGAAAGTAACAAAATTCATTAAACCTTTAAGTTTTAAAATTGGACCAGTGGTAAAATATTTACCTTTTGTTGTAGTGTCCCTATAAGGCCAGTCAATATATTTTTTTCTTTACGGTAGCTCCATATATGTGGCAAATTTCTCCATCCATTAGACTTACAGTGTAAAAGTTAGGGTTAGGGTTAGGATTAGGGTTAGGATTAGGGTTAGGTTAGGTTGGGTTGGTTAGGTCCTTCCAAAGTTTGAATTTTGAGTTTTACTTCTAGCGCTTGAATCAAATCAGTCAGTGTAATATTTCAGAAATGACAGAATAACACATCAGTGCAACCTGCTGTGCATCCTCATTAGGCAAATGAGTGTGATATTTTCTATGCGGGAGTGCAGTGTGAAGATGCATCATTCCTCAGTGTTTTGCCAAAATCCAACCAGTGGTGTGTGAGGTATTCCCTGAGAAACCACGTTTGATGGACAGTCGCTCTATAATCCTTTCCACCTGGATGCCTCGCATGGGGACAGTCGGTCGGGGGGAGGAGGATGGGAGGAGGGGACGGGGGTGTTGGTTAGAGAGTACTGGGATGTGGCCATGCTTATTTTTACACAGTCAGGATCTTGGCCTTGGGTTTATGTAGTGAACAGGTGATGGCTCTGTTTGTCGCCCCCTATTGTTCAGAGCGGAAGGGAGAGTGCTCTAATGAGAGAGGAGGCCTGTGGCTCACCATCTGCCCACGGGGCCGGGGACGGCTGAATCTGTCCAGAGACACCGGGCTGGAGAATAGGCAAATAAACTATCAATACCGTTAGTTGCTTGTCATGTTGTCAGCTGATGCTTCTTTTTATTATTTTACTTATTTTAGGTCCCTCTGGAAATAAAGACCCTATTTGAGCCCGGTTTTAAAATGCACTCTGTTGGGATATCTTACCTGGATAAAATTAACTGCGCGCTAACGCCAGGTGTGAATGCACACAGCACAAATTGCTGTTGCACTGCAGTTGGATCCCAGCCAGAGTCAGCCAGGTGTAAAAGCAAAACGTCAGCTAAACGCATAAAATGTAAAGTGTGAATGGACGGTGCTGGTATATGGATGCATCAGAGTGCTTGTGTACTACTGTGCTGGTGTGGGTGTGAATGTGCATGCTAAAAACTACACACACACAAACACACACACACTTTCACTTAGAGACACCCTCTGACACTCTGACATCTAGTCAGTATGAATGCCTTTAGTTGGTTCTCACCCTCTCATATATAAATCGTAGTTGTGTATTCTAAAGTATGTAAGTATGTACTTTAACAGGCTGGCTGCAGTTGCTGTATATACTTTGACTACATCAAAGTCTCGTCTAACTCTTTTATTTATGCCAGCACTCTCTGCAGTACCTTGGACAGGCGGTGTTACTGAATATTGGCACCACTCTGTGTTTATGTTTATGTGCGCGTGTGTGTGCGTGTGTGTGTGTGTTCATGTGTGTGCGGTGCGCTGGGCCCATCGCAGCTCAGCGAGCCATGTGTGGGAGGGGGAGCAGTCATGTTTTAAGACCATCTGCTCCTCTGAGTATTTTAGTGGGGGCCTTAGCTTGTGGACCAACGCGCGTCACAGGCAAACAGCAAAACGCAAGCTGTGAGCGGGCCTGTTCCGGAAAAATTCCTCCAGTTTCTCCCTCACACAATGGGCAGTGTTCTGCATACAGGGTTCCCATTATTCCCCGGGAGCCCGGCGAGCTCTTGCGTACGCACTGTAGATGATTTTAACAATACAAATGTTCTTCTTGGCACAGTTGATTGTTTGTAATGGCCTTTTGGGTTGTATGAGTAATTTCAATAATGTAAAAATGAGTCATTAAAGGTGCTGTGGCCTGATTTAGCCACACGGATGATTGTTCAGATTGCATTTGCATCCCTGAAGTGTGTGATGGACTAAGTGATGGTTTTAGGACGTGATTAGATAATAGAAGATGAGTTTTTATGTGGGGCAGCAGAGGGACCTGATGCATGCGTGCAAAACTCTGAACAAGTCATTCAGTCTCATATTCTGTTTTAAAATCTTGTTCTTCTTAAACATCTGACAGTAGGATTAGATAATCCCACTCGTCTCCAGTGCAGTTTCACAGAATAAATACGTTGAAACAGGGCAGAATAAGGCAGCTCAGCCCACTAGTATCAAGAAAATGACTCTTATTTCAGGAAAATTGTGGAAACAAGTTGATTAGCATTGGAAACAAGAGGAATTATCTCACCCCACTGGCAGATAAAAAAAAAAAAAAAAAAAATACACCGCATATGACACTAAATGACTTATCAAGATGAAGATTTTTTTTCTTTTTTTCTTTCCAGTCAATGCAAAGATGTATTTTTGTGTATGTTTGTGTGGTGACTTTGTGCCAATTCATCTTTGACTGTTCCAGAGGAGCGATACTGATGCTCAAAATAGATGGAGTACAGATGTATTTGATCATGTGGCCTAAACAGTTTGCAGGACATTTACCAACACTCTCATTTTGTTGTCTATCTATTTATCTATCCATCTATCTACACAGTATGGACACTTAGGTGACTATAGTCCCCTCAGAACAATGGAGCAGAGTGAGGTTACAAACAGTGGGGGGGACGAAGAGGAAGGTCGCATAGCTGTACGCCCCACAGTGAGGAGTGTGTTGGCATGCCTTATGTTGCGTGTGTGTAGGGGGGCCATGGCACGCTGCGTATTTGTTTGTACATGGCTCCAGGCTGTCAATGCAGCATTCTTCCTGCCAAAACCCCCTCCATTATCCCTCTCCTCCAGCCGTCCTCAATACTTACATGTGTTTTATGGAGGGATTCCCTTGAGAATGTTCCTCATTTGGCCCGCGGCCGCGCGGCTTTTGGAGACAGTGACTCACCCTACATGTAATGATGAGGGTGGAAAAAAAAGAAACATAAGAGTTCCACTTGGGACAGACAACTCGCCTTTGTTGCACAGATCTGTAAACTAGGACTCTGCAGCGGCCCTGTGGATCCGGCAGCTTGTGCTCTTCGCCCACAAACATTCCCCAGCAGGGAAAATATCAGATGTGCGTGGCGATAAAGAAGATCAATGGGAATGCCTCAAAGCAATTTTTCATCTCTGAAATGGCACAAATGACTCCAATTTTTTTTTCCAAACTTAGCATCAGATGCCCAAAGTTTCTCCCATGTCCACCTTGTTTATCCCTTAATGAATTAATGCATATTTTTCAAAGGTCGGTAAGTTGTACGCTGCAAAAATAATTGCCATCTTGACAAGTAATTTGGTTTCACATTCAGTCTTAAAATCTTATTTTTTTGTCATTTAAATACAGCAAGTGAAGAAAATCTGCAATTAGGATGAGATAATCCCACTTTTTTCCAATGTTACAGCGCTTTTTTCAGGAATGTTCTTGAGTGTTTTCACAGGCTGATCTGTCTTGTTTCAGCAAAGAAATCCTGAAACTGCTTTGGAAACAAGTGTGACTATCTCATCAAAATGGCATTTCTTTTAAGAAAAATCAGATTTTACTGCTGAATATGGTATGACATGCCTTGTAGAGATGGAGATTTTTTTGTGTGTGACTCCGATGAACCTACATAACCCCTGCTGTCCTCCTCCTTCCCTCGTCTCCAGCAGCGTTACCCAGAGTGATACTGTGAGTCATCTCGCCTTCACCAAGACGCCATTTGCTCTTATTTCTTGGGTTCCGAGCATAAAAAGCTCAGCTACATTTGGCATACTTTTGTTTGACATTAGACGAAATCATGATCCAAACCCATAGTCTGTGGTGCTGAGACAGATGGGAGACAGTTATGGTGGATCAGAGTGGAGGAATGCACAGAGTGGGCCTAGGAACAGACCCAGAAATGCCTGAATGCATATTTAGACCTGCCCACGACAAACATTCATGTATACCAGAACTCACACAGACTCTCTCTCTCTCTCCCTCTCCCCTTGTCTCCTTCTTCCATCTGGCTTTATCTCCCTTCTCCCTGTCTTTGCTTTCCCACAAAACCAGACATCTAGGATTCTTCATTCTCCAACTCTGAGGTGAACGTCTTGAAACCAGCGTGAAGAAAAGAGACAGAGTCGAGGAGGGAGCTGGAGCCTGGTGCTGAGGCTGGTATGAGGCAAGTGTTATGCGTGTCTAGTGTATGTGTGCATGCTGTGCGTGCGTGCTTGTGTGCGTGCATGGGTGTGCATGTGTATATGCTTGCTCTGTGCCAGCCGTTTGTCTGTCCCATGAATGGCGCTCTTGTTGGTGCGGTTGGTGGTGGTGTCAGTGGCCCTGCCTGGCTGCCCAGCTCTGTTCTCTCCTGCCACTGCTGATGCACGGGCCCTCTGCCTGGACACGCTGCTCAGCTCTTGGCCTTTTGTTGGAGTGCAGATGGTGGAGCTTGACGCAACATTGGAGAAAAGTTAGGACTGTCACAGCCTACAGTGTGACATTATGGTTTGGGCTAACAGGGCCAAGGCATCTTGAAATGTGACCCCTGTGTGTTTTTCTTCAGGCTGCATGGCGATTGATAGAAACAGGTGTATGAGAGAGCTGAGTCCTAAATAAACTATTTCTAATTGCACAAATGACTAAAGGTGGGAAATTTGCAAATGTCTGGCTATGTGACGGTGGGATTGTATGTGCCTCCGCTCAGCATATCCACTGACTCTTGCAAAGCCAAACAAGCAGAATTTGTCCCTTTTCTCTGTATCGTCAAGGCTTATATCGGTCATGAATGTCTGGGGACGTTTGGATGTGTTAATCGCAAAGCTCTAAAACACAATCCTGCCATCTGTGTCCACCGGCTGCTCCACCATGGGGCAAAATCCGACGTATACTTGTACTGTTAGTACCTCTTCGACGCATTTAATTGCAGCCATACTAATAATAAACTTTACTTGTCTAGCGCTCTGCGAAAGCGTAGAGGAAAGTGCTGCAAGAGCTGAAAAGTGTTTTGCAGGCAAAAGCAGTGATAAACGCGACCCAAAGTTGACAGTGAAAATGTCATTGGGATTAAAACGCGGGGTTGAAGAACAACAAAAGAGCCAGCAATAAAACAGTTAAGCTGCACTAACTTTCTATAGCACGTAGCTGCGACATATAAGGGGAGACACCGAGTGAAACAACAAATATACCAACCAATGACGAAGCTGGTGACTTTATGTGGGGGAGTGAGATTTGGCGTCGAGTTTCATGGTGTCAGGGCAGAGCTAACAGCGGCGGTCATTCACTGGATGGGGTTACGTATGAGAAATGTAATGACTCCACTGAGGGGGCACAAACAGGTGCTGACTGACTCTGGCAGGACTGATGTCATCGCCTGATGATGCTGATGTCACTAGTATTTTTTTTTTTTCCCAGCAGAGTGGCAGGAGGAGGCTGTCAAGCTGTCTGGGTGTGACTAAACACCCTCTAGTGGAGCTGCTGACAAGCTGTCCTGCAGAGCTTCTATCCGTTTCTACCAATCAGCATTTCAAGGTGGAGCCCAGTCTACTGTTTTTCTCATGAGCTTTGAACAAAACAAATCATGTAAAAACCTCACCTTTCCCCGTAACACCCCCGTCTTATTTTTCATATTTTATCTTAAGCTGAAGGATTAGATGTCGCTGTGTGGGCTGAGAAGTTTCTGCAACCATTTCAAACACTGTTGGATAAACTAAAGCCTGGGTGAATTGTGGTCAGGCCCCAGGCTGCAAAGCTCAGAGTCAATTTCCTGCAAAATAACAGCGAAACAAAAATGAAAGGGAAACAGACAGAATGAGGTTGAAGTTCAAGTCCTCATTTCATTTAAATCTCCTAATCACCATTAAAGACTCAAGGGACTTTGCAAGCCTAGAGTTTATATTATATATCATATAACAAAACAACACACCGTCTGACTTGAACCCTTATGGAAAAAAAAAAAATCCCCCAAAACCCCAGAAGCCAAAAGAGCAAAAGTGGGGAAGTAAATCTTGCAAAGGATTACATTACAGAGAGAGGGAACCCCCTTCCAAGACGGCCAAATTATTAAATTATATTACACAAAACAAAACAAGTGAGTCAAATCATAGATAGATAGATGGACTAAATTGATATGAAAGGTATAGACAGTCATAATGTTGGTGCAGTCACCACAAAATAAAAAGTTGTTTAGTGTTGAATTGAACTTACCTACAGAAAGAATGGACTGCTGTTTGGGGGACCATGCATGATCTGCCCTTGTAGAAACAAGAAACAAAGTTTTGACTCATTAATGGAAGGCTTTATTGAAAGTGCCCCACAGTAGCGTGTATTATGGTGACTGATAATAACAACTTTATTTATGAAGCACTTTTCACAACCAAAGTTACAAAGTGCATGACAGCAACATAAAAACATTACTGAAAAAAAATAAAATAAATAAATAAACAACATTAACAGTAACATTAAAAAAAAGTTAATCTTACTAAAATTGGAGTGTCTTTATCTTCATATAAATGAGCTCATTTGCAATTTGAAAGAGGATACAGATCCATTTTTAGTCCCTCAAAAGTTTAGGGGCCCTAACCTCAAAGGTTCTGCAACTTTTAGACTTCAGTCTCAGTGTAGGAGCAGACAATAAAGTCTGACCTGTAGCTTGGAGGCTTTGTTTGTCTGTTTGGGTTCGAGGGGAGGATTAAAAACGTGAAAATACAGAGTGGGTCATTTGGTCACACTTTATCAAACGTTAATATTCAGTTGAGTTGATTAATCAATTGTCTTAGTGTTAGGGTTAGATACTAAGTTGATACTAAGCTGTGTTTTAACACTGGACACTCCAAATAAGTGTTATTGAATGCTTCAACCAATTCTGAATGCACTTTGCATGAGTGATACAGCTTTTCGACGGAAGCCCAAGACTCTGACGTTTCAGCAGAGAACTGATTTGAATAATTGTCTGATTCTTATACTGAGATACCAGAATATTTTTTTTGTTGTTGTTGTGGGTGAGGCAGAACGTTGCCAGCAAGAGGTTTTGTATGACTGACCTTTAACTGAGGGGACATGATCTTTTCCATAGGTCTATGGTCTAAGCAGAGACCATGTGGTGTGTGGAGCTGCTCTTGCCATTGTTGCTGATCATCAAAGGTAATAAATTCATTCATGTTGTTCCTGTCTGATGTTGAGACATTTAGAAAATGCTGATGATTAACACTCAAACAAACTGTCATCTCGATGGCAATATCTGACAAAATACCACTGAAACCTGCGGTGGTTATAAAATGTACTCCCCGGCGGCGACCGGGTACTTCACTTCTTTTAAGTGCGTAACACTTGTGACACTGAGTCCGTAGTGCAGCGTCTGCAGGGTTCAAATCCAAGTTCAGGCCCTTTGCTGCATGTCATCCCTTCTCTCTCCCTTGCCTTTCCTGTCTCTCTCTAATGTCAAATAAAAAGAAGAAATGCCCCCCCAAAATAAATAAATACATAAATAAAGAAGGGCTACCCTAAACACTGAAAAAGCACTTGAGCTGTTGTACCAGTTCCAGTTTATTTGGCACTGGCACAGTTTACACACAGCGCACTGGCATTCAAACCAGCTGAAAAAAAAAAAAAAATAGTCCCATTAGTGCATCAGCATATCTTGATGCTGCTGCTTTAAGATAATGAGAAGTCTAAACTGCAGTTTTAATGTGTTAAAATTAATTTAATGTGACAAAGATTGTCAGTGCTAAAAACGACTACAGCTAGTGTATAAATTCCCATTTATGAGTTAATTGAACCCTTCTCATAATTCTGACAAGGTGTTACACCAGCTCTATGAGTGGACACACAACTCTCCGATCAACACATATTGACATCGAGTATCAATAAAACTCAATATAAACTGGCCTGGTGCTCTGAGAGATCACTGTCGGGCCAGCGGGCAAGTTAGAAAACAATGACTGTCAACTGTTTTAGTCCTGTAAAAAAAAAATCATCTTTGGGAGGCCACAAACCCTGTGCACCATTTTGTGTAACGTTTGCCTCTCCTCTGCTCTCAGATGCCAGCTGCCAGTGGAACGTGTGGGTACCTCGGGACATCTCTGCCATGACTAACTCGTGCGTGGTCATCCCGTGCACCTTCATGTATCCATCTGGCATCAGGCCGTATCGGGGCATTCACGGTATCTGGTACTTTGGGCAGCCCTACCCTCAGCTCTTCCCTCCTGTAGTGTACAAATCACGCACGGATATCGTGCACGAGAGCTACAAAGGCCGGACCAAGCTGCTGGGTGACCTGCACCAGAGGAACTGCACTCTGCTCATCAGCAACATCGGCACAGAGCACTCAGGGAGATACTACTTCCGTGCTGACCTTGGGGGCGCCAACATTTACACGTACCCGGACTTCTCTGAGCTCAAAGTTCTGGGTAAGTCAACTCACTTTAACTTAATAAACCACTGAAGGTGCAAAACTGAGGGTTGAATGAAATGAGGACTGTTGAGGCTCAACTGACGAAAAAACAAAGTGCAGTGTATGTGGTCCTCACTCAATTGATAACCCAATTTTGCAAAAGCACAGTGTCATAATACTAATTCCCATAATAAAATGCCCTTTAATGAGGTCAATTAGCTACCAAAAACCTACTTTTAGCCCATTTACAATCACCAAACAGCCATACATATTCATCCCCTTTTCAGGTGTAGCAATGTTATGAAATGTCGCAGCCACTACAGCCCATAAATAGACACATCCTGCAAAACTGTGATTGTCCATTGAGCAGATTTTCTGTGTCTGTTTTCCAGATCAGCCCAGCATCGACGTCCCAGAGGAGATTGTCAGTGACGAGAGTCTGGAGCTGACGTGCTACGCTCCTGACAACTGCCCGGACATGACTCCAGAGATCCAGTGGATGTACACCGACTACCTGCCTGACCCCGAGTTCACCTCTGACTACGTGGAGGAGAGCAACACCGCCGTGCTCTCCAGCACGCTCACCTTCACACCCAGACCCATGCACAACGGGCAGCTGCTGGGCTGCAGGGTCTACTTCCCCAACACCACGCTCGTCTACGAGAGGCTCATCTCTCTGGACATCAAGTGTAAGTAATTACCTCCTTATAATAAAGGGTCATTAAGTAATCTATCACTCATATGAATACCTGCAGTACATCTAATAACACTGACTGAAGGAATGTCCCCTGGCAGCTCAGGTTGAATAATTGTGGCCTGTAATTTCCACAAACAATAAAATCACTGATTCATGTCAGAGATGAATCAGAGTTGTCATCAGAGCAGAAATCAAACAAATAACCTGTCATGAACAAGTAACATATCTTAGTGCAGATACTGTAACAGTGGTACTGCTTTGTCTTTTGCTTCTTTTTGGCATGAGAATGAAGCTTATTAGCCTCCATATCTGAAATTTGTGGCTCACTCACACCACTAACACAGTAAGAGGAAGTTCTTTGAGGCAGAAATTCAGCACCTGCAGGAATAATGTTGAATAGCAGGGACTGATCAACACATGTTCTTACTGCTCTTTTAAGTACAAAAAAAGTAGCTGTTTGACACGGAGGAGACATCAGGCCATCAAAAAGCAACAAAAGCCCCTTTGACTCAAAGCACAAGTGAGAGGCAGAAATTCCCTCTCACTTAAAGGAATTCTCAGAATATGGTGAGAATAATCTTTGCATCACACATGTCCTTCCGTGTATCACAGTGAAGGTATAGGACTTTAAAACGACTCTTGTTTTTTAATTCAGTGGGGTGTACTTCAAATATAAATGCTACACTGTGAGCTAGGCTAATAACTTCCATACACCTTGAGACAGGTGCAGAGGTGAAAATGGTATCGAACATCTTGTCTCAGTCTGGGTACGCTAGAAAAAGGCTATTTTGCCGAAAACATTGGGATAAAAAACTAAAAATTATTAAACAACCCACACACCAATGACAAGGCTGTTGACTTTGTGTGCAACGTGATAACAGTAAGTGCAGGGCTGAAACTACCGTAAGGGTAAAAAATAATATCCACACACAAAATATATGCTCCCGTGGTGAGCAGTTATAACGCCATAAAAAGCTCTGTAACTGTGTTTATTTATTTCAGACACATAGTACATATGACAATTAAAAATAAAAGCAAAAATGAGAGGAAATACATTGTACAGTGCTTAACTATTAAATTACCAATTCAAAATATATTTATATATATATATATATATATATATATATATATATACACAAGCTACATATAGATATGAGACGGCATTTACTTAAGAAAGGGTCAAGCTGACCTGAACCGATAGCTCATTATGGGGCTGATTAGGGCCATAACAGTGATGTTTTCAGACACATCCAGTCGACACATAAAATTAAACATTAGCTTTCGTAACAGTGCCTGACATGTTGGTACATTAGAGGACACAAACAGCTGGCTGGCACTGTGCCACCTAGGAACGCCAAGCAGCAACCTCATGGCATCATTACACGCCACTTGGAGCCTCTGCATACTTTTCACTCTGTGGGAGGACCAGAGGTGAGCTGTATACAGAGGGGTAACATAAGCTTTGAACAGAGCACATTTAACATCTGTAAAAATGAGAGTTTTTTTTTTTTCATCAAACTTTTAAAGAGTCTATCAAAACAACCTGAATATGACACGAGATCACAATGCCATGCTGTATCAACAGGAATCAATATGGAAGACCTGTTGCAGGCGCCTCAGTTACTTGCAGAGGTGGTTATTTTAGTGTGAGTAAATGCCACCATGGCAAAAGGTAGTGTGAAATGCACGTCACCTATAGTAAGTCGGTAAATATCAGCATGAAAGGCCATAAGTGAAACAAATGAAATGAGATTTTAAAAAAAGACAAAACAATACACAAAGCTGCTGGGCAGGACAATCTCTACAAAAGCCAAAGTTCTGATTTGGTTCTTGAAAACGCCATGGAAGTTTATAACACACTAGAGCTGTAGAACGCAGATCTTCTGTTTGTTACCTCCAAAAATCATGTACTATCTTCACAAAATGACTCTGAAGAATGTAGATCTGTCTGAAATATGAGCAAGCTACAAACGGGACTCAAACAGTATCACAAGAGGAAGTGGTGGTCTAACGATTTTTTATTGTTGTTGTTTTACGCCAACTGTTGCTCTCCAGAGTAATGAAATCAACGTTACCCACATGACAAGCTGTTTGACTAATTCAGTCCCCAGGTATCTGAGAGAGAAACCTTATGTTGCCGAGATGAGGACTTATATTTTCAGGTTGCTGTTTTATCTCACATCTGTGCTCATGATCTGGGCTGAATGGAGCCTTACGCCATGTCGAAGTGACTGTTGACAGGTTTCTGTATGACTAGCATGTGCTGAAATTTTTCCCAGTCGCTTTTCATTTCTTTTACCATCTGCCATTCTGATAACCTCAAAGTTTTTGGGTCTGGTTGCGGCTTACAAGCAGCAGCCCTCTTCCTGTCGGTGAACAGCTGAAATCTACATGCAGGAGAAGGGTGTGAATTTTGAGCTTGCATCAATTAATTTGTCCTCATTGGCATTTCAATTTAAGAGTGTCCTTTCTTTCCTATTTTTGGAGCATTTGATTTGAGTTTGTGAACTGGCATTTGGTGTTTGATTCAGTCCTTTTTTGACATGCTTTTCATAATTTATTCCATAAAAAAGGCTTTTATTCAGAAAAAAAGTTATAGCCTCATATCACCACATTAGGCTCTTTTGTTTTATGAGTTTTGGTGGGGTTGGTGAACCTGTTTTAGCAGAAAATACCTGCTTCAAGGCATTTATGTATGTGTGTCCAGATGTATTCATTCTGTGACAATAAATTCTCTGTGGTGCAGATGCCCCTCGCTCGGTGTGGGTGAACGTCTCCTCGGAGGTGATGGAGGGCAGCTCTGTGACACTGCACTGTGAGGTGGACAGTAACCCCGCTCCCAGGATCTCCTGGATGTTTGGAGACCAGGAGCTTCTGTGGGACACGGCCTCCAACTCCTCGCTCTCCCTGGACGACGTGACGCCGGCTCAGGAGGGAGTCTACACTTGTGTCGGCGACAACGGATACGGCATCATGAACACCTCAATGTACCTGGCGGTCAAGTGTGAGTCTCCAAAACATCTGTCACATTTACATTTTAGACGTTAAAGTGACATGTTGAGGTGCCAGGTGCAATATTAGAAATGTAGTGACCAAAAGATCAAACTTAATTAGCAGGTATTGGGGCTTGAGGAATGTCCAGGTGTTCATTTAAACACCTGTTGCTGTGCCACATATCACCACATGAACAGAGCTTAGGCTACCACTAGTGGACAGAGCAAGCTATATACAGACATTAGACATTTACTGATACAATTCAAATGGCTCCTACAACAGATATGCAAGTAACCAACATTCCTGAAGTGCCAGGCATAGAAATCTCAGAGAAATCCTTCACAAATCAGGGGTATGATCAGGTAATAAAAAGGGATGTGAAACAGGAGTGTGATTTATGATGGAGAGGAAGGTAAAAGAGGTGAAGAGATAGAGATTATTCATAGTGCATTGATCTCTCACTTAAAGGTTCACTATGCAAAACTCCTGAGTGCTGACTGAAGCGTGAACCAGTCACACTCAGCTGGCACAAAAAAGTAATAAGAATGTAATGTATGAGTGAGTCCAACCGATGATATGAACCATCAAATTAGGTGCTTTTTCTTACATTTTTTTTTTTTTTGTGAGCTCAGTCTAAACAGTCCTTCTTAGCAGTTTTGTATACCTTTTGACCTGTTTGTTTCCCTCTGCTGCACTTTGCCCTGAAATCTACATGAACTGACAGTGGAAGAAAAATGTTGCCAGTGGTGTTAAAGTACATGAAATAGAACAGGTGGAAAATCGCATAATACACAAAAACAAAATATTGTATTTGTAATCACTACTGCTGTAAGGCATAAACACTTTAAAACAGTAACTAGCCTTAAAATAGGCTTGTTAAGGCAGCTATTAAGCTCCAACACATTTCCATCTTGGCGACCTTCCTCAGGCAGCTTAAAATGCATTGCAGCATTACGCCTGGACTTTTCCCAACCATCCACTCAAACATCAATCCATCCTCTCCTCTCCACCTCCTCCATCTGAACCCTCACCCTATTTTAGATTTAGACTGGCTTCAGTTTGCACAAACCGATGAATTTAGAAATAATGTTGATCAAAGAGCAGCACAACAGATGTGACAGCACAAGCTGAAATATTAATTCTCACTCACCTAAACAATAAACATATTGTATGCCAATAATAGATTTATAGCATGCAATATTCCAAAACAATACTAAGTTGCAGAATTAAGAAATATTAAATGGCTTGTGGAGTTTGTGTACCTTTGACAGGTTATTTGATATGTTTTGTACACCTCCAGCTTAGTCGCTTAAATTTTGGGGGAGGCCCATTTCAGTTTCAGAATGACAACCCCCCCTCACTATGCATAAACCAAGGCTCAAAACGAAATGGCTTACTGAGTCTGGAGTGTACAGAGCTCCCACTTAACACTTTTGTGGTGAACCGGAGCACCGTCCCACGTGCTCCGAGCCACGTCCCAGCAGCCAAAATTAGTGCCTGAACCTCAGTGATGCTTTTGTGTCTGAATGGGAGCAAATCCCCATTCCCAGCCATGACCCAAAATGAAGAACCTTCCTGGGACAGTGGAGGCACAACTCCATTGCAACAACATTGATCTTACCTGCCTCCCTCCAAGTCCCTGTTGAGAACAAGGCTGATTAGCTTTCATAGCTCACACATCTTGAGATATGCAGGTCACTTGCTTGTATTGCTCCATTGCTGAATTGCTCCTTTGCAGGTGAAAATGTGACATTCAAAAACCAGAAAAGAGGTGCCTCAAAATCATCATGTAGTCACTGGTATTGAATTAAAAAATAAAAACTATCAACATATATTGTATCTCAGACACCGAACCCTCTCACGTCAGTCTACACTGATGATGCATTGCCCTTTTAAATAAAAAGGAAGCTGACCATATTTTTGACTTATGAAATGAGTTTTGCAGACTAAAAATAAGTTTGTGGTTTCTTGCAGATCCCCCCCGAGAGCCCGTGGTGAACAGCTCTCTGACGGTGCTGGAGGGCTCCTCTCTGTCCCTCCACTGCAGCACGCAGGGGAGCCCAGCGCCCACCCTGACATGGCTGAAGGACGGGGAGCTGGTGGGCACCATCACCGCCGAGGAGCTGTCGGTGCTGGAGATAGCAGCGATCACGCCGCAGGGAGACGGGCAGTACCGCTGCCTGGCCGAGAACGAGCACGGCCGGGCCAGCAGCTCGCTCAACATCACCGTGGAGTGTGAGTGCCTCTAATAATTTCAGATAAGCACTATCAAAAAGTGGGAAAGAGCTCATAAAAATCAAGCCAAGGGACATCAGTTGTGAGTGTGGTCTCCAAATATTCATTCTCTCCGTATTCTGTCTATTCTGGAATGGGTTTGCATTATTACAATACTGTGCCACTGAAAAAGAAGTAAGCCAAAGCATCTGGCACACATTTTGAAAGCACGTCTGCACATTGCACTGAATCAACATGAGCAGAAAACGTCTGCAGCGCTGCCCTCTAGTGGCAGAAATTTGTGACGTCGCTGCAGGTGTGTTGACATAAAAACATCATATAATCCACACTTAATACAGCTAAATCAGGGTGAGATTTTTATTGCATTACCATCACAATGAAGCACAAAGATGCTTTTCATTGTGGTTAATATCTTGTTGCAGTTATACGATTGGCATAACAGCCTGTATTAGAACTGCCAACAAAACACTCCTTTTAAAGCAAGACTGGATTTTACTGTTGTGTTATAGTTACCTGGATGAGATACAAATCCAAAACGTGGAAAAATATCCTCATTAGTTGCTTGGTGCTCCCTTGGACTGGTAATCCAGAATAATGTATTTGTGTTTCTCCATTCACTTTCATAGCTTCTTTCCAAATAACATAATTTGCGCACATAAATGAACACAAACAAAGCAGATTGTGCCCATATAAAAACAACAAATCCCTGTACCCATTTTTGTGTATGTAATTACAGTTATAGGTTGTTTCTTCCTGGCAGGCGACTTGTTTCCTGCAGACGCCTGATATAGATACGTGCTTTCCAATTCAAATAGGAAAAGAATAAGAAAATAGCTGTTTAATTTCCTCATAAAATGTGTACTGGGAATTTTATATTTATAATTGTATTATGTATTATATTTGGAGCTGTTTGGCTGCACTACGAAAGTAAATGGGGAGACAGAATAGCACTATTCTGGATTAGCAGCCCCAAGAGGCACAGAGCAACTAATGAGGATATGTTGCCACCATGTGGACAGGTAACTATACAACCCAACACCAACCAACCAACAACCCTTAGAGAGCTGTGCAGCAGAACATTTTCTAGAATAGAATAGAATAGAATAGAATAAGACTTTATTAATCCCCCGGAGGGGAAATTCAAATTGTCACAGCGGCAAAAGTAACAGATACATACAAGATACCATATACAAACCGGACACACAATCACAGTAGCACTGTGCATGATAAATAAATAAATGACAACAGTATGGTCACAGACCATAAATAAATAGGTAAAAGCACTACGGTGCTGGGGGCCTGTCCCTGTAATTATGTGTGTACATGTATGTTTGTGTGCGTGCGTGTTCGTGTGTGTGAAGCGAGGGGGTGTTCAGGCACTGTTGTACAGTCTGATGGCTGTGGGTACAAAGGAGCGCCTGAACCGCTCCGTCCTGCACTTGGGGAGAGTGAGCCTCTGGCTGAAGGTGCTCCCCCTCAGCCACAGCTCCTCATAGAGGGGGTGGGAGGGGTTTTCCAGGATGTTGTTCTACCACATACAATATAATTTAATGCTGATTCATTGTTGAATATTTGGATTAATTCAACAATGAAAAAAATAAATGAACTGTAATTCATTGTTCCCGAAAAGGTATTTTTTCCCTAATAGTCAGACACTTATTTCACGAATACAAGGCCTGATGTGCTGTCAAATTGTGCCACTAAAGTGTGTGGATGTTGCTCTTGCTTGAATTGAAAGTTCACATGGTTATTCATGTGTGAGTTGTGTGAGTGTCTTGGCACTGGCTAGGCTACCTGTAAGCTGTTAAAACCATATTGCACACTTTCACAAATTTACAGTAAAATTGCCGGTGAGCTAATCGGCATAAAAACATTCTCACTGTGCATGTTTTTAGACTCGTCCAGACCAAAAAATGAAGCGTAACTGTATATAAAAAAAACAGAGTTTCATATAATAAACTCTAGCTCCTGGCTGTGCCGCCTCATTCCCCAGATGCCCCGGTCTTCCTGGAGGAGTCGAAGTGCACGGTGGTGCGGGAGGGCGTGCAGTGTGTCTGCATGGCCACAGGAAACCCGGAGCCCACCATCGAGTTCTACCTGCCCGACCTGAACATCACCATCAACGAGACGGACGGCAGATACAACTACTACACACACACAGACGGACACACATCCACGGGCATGATCAAGCTGCGGGAGAAAGGCGACCGAGCCGGCGACGGCGTCCCTGCCGTCAACGTCCACTGCAGCATCACCAACATGTACGGGACAGAGAGCGTGCTGCTGGAGCTGCAGCAGGAGAGTGAGTCTGACTGATTGCACCTCTGACACTGGGTAGAGATGTGAGTTAGACAAAGTGCATTAAAAGTGGAAAGTCTCCTCCACCTCCTTCCCTCATCCTCCTCTTATTATTCTGTGAGTGAGCAACACTTTATAATAAGGGCGCGAACCACAAGTCATACTTAATTAAAGCATAATTCACACATGGCACATGAATTACTGCAGTATCACAAGGTCTTTTGGCTCCATATTGATACATGATGGAGTCATTATTCGTTTATATTCCTTGACATTTAATCCATCAGTGGTTTATGAACTCATAGCAAAGTCATATATTAATTAACATGTCATCAAATAACCTGTAATTTGCTTATCAGACTGTGCATTCAATCAGCTTCTGAGAGCAAAGCAGTGCCTTATTTTTCTCTTCCTGCATAAAATAAGAAACCAAATGAACCATTCTGGGAAGCTTTGGTTCTCCTAACTGGGTTACAGTTAATTTGATATAAATATGATGTGTGGCATAGTTTTGGGATAAGGTTCATAAAGTTATGATGCATTAGGTGTCAGTTAATCATATGAGCTAATAATGGGTTGAGTCATATGAACTAAAAATGAGTTTTGTGTCAGATTCAATCTGTTGTTGTTTTTCTGTGTATACTCGCATTTCACTTCATTGAAATTCAGAATAAGGCAGACAGCCCACTAGTATCAACAAAATGACACTTCATTCAAGAAAAAAAAGGAAACAAGTCAATTAATGGCTGCTTTTCTCTCTTTTTTCAAGAATGACATGATTTTAAGACTGAATGAGACTTAATGACTTGTTACGATGGATTGCAATGGGATGGGATTGTTGCAATGGGAGAATCTCCCACTTCTTTTACCTAATGAAAAAGCATTGCATCAAATTGAAAAATCACGTCACATTCTCCTTGTCGTCCTCCTCTTTTTCCTTTGTGCTGCATGCTAGTTGGGTAGATGCGCCTCTGTTTTTGCACCCGATCCATGATTACATCTCAGTTTTCATTTTGATTGCCTTTACCTTTCAGAAAAGTACATGATGGCGGTCATAGTTGGGACCATTGGAGGAGTGGCTGTCATAGCCTTCATCATTGCAGCAGTGAGATACGTGGGCCACAACAACAAGAAGTGAGTATCCATCACCAACCAAGGGAGATGGCAAGGCGAGGAAGAAGTAGCCATTTTCCTCACAAAGCATTTTTCTAAGTCCAAGGAAACACTTAAGCCTAGTCATCCATTCTAAAGCACATTTATCGATACAGTACACGAGTGAATGTGGGACGGATAGGCGTGAGAATCAGAGCCATGTAGCAACTTCAGTTTATTTGCCATCACAAGTCCCTGTTGAAATCCTTGGAGATCCACATTGGCTGCCTTGTGCAGTGGGTTAGCAAGCTGGACTAACCTTATAGTTTGCAGGCACAATTCCCTGCTCTGACACTGCTTTGTATCCTTGACCTGCTCTGCTAAATACAACCCAGGTAGCCCTCTTAACCAAGGTGCTTTATTTTAGCTCCAAGGCATATTTGGACCCAAAAAACCAAGCTTTCTAAAGCAATTCACCCCTGAAGTGGGTGTGAGCTCAGCGACTAAACCCATAAAATAACCACGTCAACCACAGCCACAGTTGGCCTTGAGCATAACCTTGTAGAGCTTGTTGTTTTAAAATGGATGCCCAGGCTTGGAGTGTCGCCCTGCGTTAGTGGCAGTGAGACCGAGTCTGATTATGTGACTCCGTCCCCCAGAGAGAATGGCAACCCTGGGCAGGACCTGGTCTCTAAACTGGAGAACCCAGCTTTGTACTACAGCGCAATCAAGAAGGACAAACAAAATCTGAGGAAGAAAGTGGTGAGACATGTTGATGTCAATGATTATGATTATGATGGAGGATGGGTTGGATGACCATTCTCAGATTGTTGCAAACGGTTTGGGGCTAGTTTTGTATCATGAAACAAAAGTCGTAAACTATGAGACCCCATTTGTCCTCTGAAAAATGAGGAAATATAAGCTCTTTTTTTTTTTGTTCCTAGAAGGAATCTCTCCCACTACCAGTCAAGTAGCTTCAACCATGACCTTTCCAAACACTGTTTTCTCTTGCTTTCATCGCTTCTCTGCGTTTTTCTGTCTGTTTTTCTCTTCCCTAACTCTTGCACAGCTTAAGACAGAGCTGTTGGGCTCAAAGTTTAACTCCATTCTAGAGGAGACTACGGTAAGGTTCCTAAACAAATCCCCCCTTAAAAATACAAGCCTCAGTGATAGACGGCACCTCCTCACACATCAGCTTCCTTGTTCTGTACACTTGCTTTTCATTTTCCAAAACTGCTGTTGCATGGCTGCATCGGTGCTAACAGAAACCGCTGTACTAACAGGAAACATCTCAGTCTTCTTGTCAGCACCTATTGTACGTTGACCAGTAACAACTAATATATCTTCTTTGTGGTGCACGGGCTTGCCTGTTGCACGCTTCTTGTGGTCTGAGGTGTCGGTGGCTCTGATCGGGCCTTCTGTTTTTCTGCCTGCAGGGAGAAGACGGGGATTTTCAACCTGTGGGCACTCTGGCAGAACTGGAGAAGCAAGAGCTGAATTATGCTGCTCTGGAGTTTATCGGGGCCCGGCCCAGGGAGGGGGCCTCAGGGAGGGGGGATGACGGCAGCGACTATATTGAAATCAAAGCCAAATGAATCGCGATCCTTCCCTGATGCCTCGGCTACGCGAGACGCAGTGGCAGCCATGCACCCTCCGCATCCTCTGGCCCATGAACTTAACTCCCCCACTGGATATCATCCTGCTCACGATGACTTCTTGTTTCTACATTTCTTCAGATTCATCCCTCATGATCCCCTTTGTGCCACTACTTGTGCCCCTTCCTCCTCCTCCTCCAATGGATGCTCAGTCTCATGTCACCATTTGGGAAAACTGGTACTTTTCTGGGTCGGAGCATGACACACTGGACAATGTAAAACAAAACAAAAAAAAGCTCTTTGAATTTTCAGTATCAGTTGACCCGATTATGTAGTACATGGGCTCTCAAGTCCCTAACATGTGCAGTGCTTATTCTGTCTTTCTTTCTTTCCTTCATTCTTTCCTTTTTTGTGTTGCTTTGTCCTTGTTTTTATCACTTTTTATCAATGTTGCCGTCATGCCACGGACATCTCGGACTCCCCTGTGCTTGCATCACCCTCATTATTCGCTCCACATCTGTCTCTTGTAAGCGTCACTGTGTCTGCTGCCTGTCAATGCATCAGGGAAAGGGGTAACTGTGCTTTTTGGTTCTCTTATCTACATTTGTGGATATGGGCTGAGAACAAGGGGGGTGTTCCTCTCCTCTTTTCTCACCCCAGTGGTTAATTACATCCCAGGAAGATATTTCTCTAAAGTCAGAGCCGGATATGTGTCCCGTCACGGGGGCATCAGTATCTTGTTCCACTTAATTATGTTTAGTGTGTGTGCTGTGACTCAGTAGCCTCTTACAATAAATGAAAACACTGGCAATTTGTCACCATCACTTTTATATGATAAGAAACAAAGAGGTTTGATAACCTAACGTGTCTGGAAGCGCCCGCTTGAGAAATGGCTGGCTCTGAAAAAATGGCACTGCAAAATTTCTGTTTCCTATTATTATTTTAATTTATTTAATTTATTATTTTATTTTCTTACTTCTCCTAAAACGCTAATTCTAGGCAATTGGTCTGGGTAATACAGAAATAGAGCACAACACACTTGCGCCACCGGCCAAAGTGCATCTCTTTGAGACAATGTGAGTGTGTGTGTGTGTGTGTGGTTGCGTGCGTGTGTGTGTGTGTGAGTATCCAAATAGTGCTGAAAGATCAAAGGACACTGATCACTGGGGTCTTAAGGGAGTTAAGAGTATCACTTTACTTGAGACTGCTTTAAGTGTTTGTACATGGTTGTGAAGTGTGAAGTTGATGCTTTATTCTCACAGGGTTGCATCAGATGTTTGAATGACAAGAAGTGATGCTGACTAGCCAGTTGGCGGCGCTATTCAGAGACATTTGATCGACTCGTGATGTAATATCAGAGCTCACTAATGGTCTAACTAGATAATGATGGTGTTAATAATACATTAATAACTTGTACATGGATAGGTAAAGGGATGCCAGTATGTAAATACCCTGCATGGCTACTTTGATAGCAGGCATATATTTACGCAATATATGGTGAAAATGTAGTTTTGCAGCAGCGGTCTTGCCAGCGTGGCGACTCGAATACATTTTTGTCACACCTCACTGACTCAACTCTGTCTTATTATGAGCTGCGGCGATGCCATGAGCAGTCACAGCAGCTGATGTGGGGAAACAGCGCCACCAACAGGGCCAAACCACGAGGCTCAAAGTCCACAAGTGGTTACGTTTACATGCAGGGAGAAAACTTGGCTATTGGCCGTGCAGTGAGCTCTTATTCAGGTGAAGGTGTTTACAGGAGTCTTTTGCTATTTTTGTTTCTGTGAATAAACCAGTTAACAGAATATCCCTTTCCACCTGTGGTGTCCCGCTAACAGCTTGAACACTCCACCGAAATGAAGAGTAGGAAAAATCCATCATCTTTGACTGGGCAGAAAATAAATGATGGTGCCGGTAGCAACGGGAATCATTCTGTGCCAAAAGTGCTGTGCAGGTTTGGTTTGTAATCCAAAAGTAAAAGGATTAAGATGTCCAGGTTAGGCCAGACGTTTAAACTGGTCCTCATCATCAGGAGTACGAGCTTATCTGATTTGGTGTTTACATGCCTCAACCAAGAACCGGTCAATAACACGACTCTTAATGCATGTAAACGTAGCTGGATTTTGACAGCTATTGTGTGACGACTGTCCATGACATCTCTCTTATTAGCCTTTTATTAAGACATTGTTCCGTCAACTTTATGATGGAGGGTTCAAAACATGCTAGCCAGCGCTCTCAAATTGCCAGTATGGACAAAATCAATAACCATATCCTGTTTTGAATTCATCATGTGGGGGTTATTTTTTTGTAAGGTGGGGCACACAATGTAGAAGTATCAATTATGTCTTACCTAATCTTTTGTCACTTAGTGTGTTGTAAAGCCAATTTGTACGTTCTATACTTTGTGGTGATCATAATTATTATTATTATTATTATTATTGTTATTATTATTATTATTATGAAGAGTTTTTTTTCTATATAATTGACACAATAATTCCGATCAGGATTTTGCAATCTCTCTGCAAATTAGCACTGTTGTTACTTAATGACAGTAGGATTTCTACGATGATGTAGTTTGCTTGCTCTTTTGTTTTAAACAAGTCTTTCACGCCTCAAGCAAATTCATCTGTCTTCAGTTCCATGCAAAGATAAATAAAGTAAAAGACACAAAATGGAAATGGTCGATTTTGTTCGATAATCTGTGCACAGTAAATTATAGCGTGTGTGTTGTCATTTTGCTTTGAAGTTGTGATCTGATGATGATATTTGGATTATATTGCAGTTGCCCCATTTGAGGTTCAGTGTCTCATAGTATAATATGAGTTATGTCAAAGTTTATTTGGGTTATAAATACTTAAACTGCTGGATCACACAGGGCTGAGTAAATATCAGGGGCGTAATGGGCAAATTGAGACCTACGTCCTTTGAAAGTTCACTTGAAAATAAGAGATAAAAGGAAAAACTTTTTTAGGGTAAAATGACCTTAAAGGGCATTGGCAGACTTTTGTCAAGTTTGTGCTAATCATTTAGGTCATAACATTTTCATAATTCTTAGCAGTGTCTGCATGCTAAGGAGCCAGCTCTGGGATCAGCTGAGAAATTATGGATTATGATTCCATGCCCACGGATTTACCTTGAAATCAGAGCGCAAATCTGTGGGTATGGATTCTTAATCCAGCTGACCACAGGTGGGCTCTGTGGGATCCGTAGTGTACTTAAGGTGACAGGAATTTTTTCTTTTTTTTTTGAAGTTAGTTCCCTTTCCTCAGTGTTTCTCACTCTTTCATTGTCTTGAATTGTTGTTGTTGCTGAATTGAATTGAATGTCTTTATTTGGATTGCATGTTCACATACAGCGAAATTTGGTCTGTCTCATAAAAGAAAAAACTGTTTCCATTCACTCTGCTCAAACACACACTCACACACCCACACATTAAAATAGATAGGGTGCTGTAAAAAGGCTAACTTAAAGTGCATATGCAGTTATTGTACATCAGTCAGTCAGGGATTTGGGAGTGAGAGTTCAGTTTGTGCATGACTGTAGGGTAAAAAATGCTCCTCAGGGCATTTCAGGGCCCTGTAGCGTCCTCCAGAGGGCAGCAGTGTGAACAGAACGTGAAAGAGGTGAGTACTGTCTTTACCAATCCTGCAGGATCTTCTTGTAGCAGCGAGACCTGCAGATGTCCTCCGGGGGAGTTTGATAACTTTTTGTGCTGTGTTGATCAGAGAGCCTGTTCTGTCCTGTGGAAGTCGTCCTGTGGAGCTCTTTCACCAGAGCAGTGGACTTTACAGTTTACTCGGAGTGTGTAGGTGTGCAGTCATCTGTATAGATGGAGGAGAGGGCGGGGTTAAGCACACAACCTTGTGGTGCTGAGGGTCAGACTCAGGGAGGTGTCTCAGGCCGAGTCTCACAGTCTGTGGGCGCGGGCTGAGAAAGTCTTCACTCCACAGACACAGTTGGTTACTGAGACCAAGGTCCTGCAGTTTCCTTACCAGTCTGCTGGGGACAGTAGTAAAAGCAGCGCTGTAACCCACAAACAGCATCCTAACGTCCCCTTCTGCTCCAGATGTGTCGAAGCAGTATGGAGGCGACTGATCTGTATTCACTCAGGGAGCTGGTGTTCGTCTGCTTGGGCACTGGGATGATAGTGGCAGTTTTTAGATAGGCCGGGACAGTAGCATGCACCAGGGAGAGACTGAAGGTAAGACTCATTTGTACAAAACCAAAACTTCTGCTTACATTGTCAAAGAAGAGCCAATGTGAAAAAAGATTTTATTGCTCATGGAAAAAAATCTGTTAAAAGGAAATAAGCTCATAAGCAGTGGCGTGCACAGGTGGGGTGGGCAGGGGGGGGCGACCACCTCCTGGTTGAAAATCGCGCTAAAATGCCCTCCTAGTTGAAATTGACAAGCTAAATTGCCCTCTTGGTTGAAAATGCCACGCTAAAGTGTCCTCTTGGTTGAAACTGTTGCGCTCAAATTTTATCCCGGGGGAGCATGCCCCCGGACCCTCCTAGGGAGAGTGCCCTATTTTCATTTTCGCCCCTGGCCTTCAAAAATCCTATGCACGCCACTGATCATAAGCTTATTAATATATCAAACCATATTATCACACATTCTGTCACCATGAAATTTAAAGAACTAAGTGTTGTGATCTGAGGAGAGAAGTGATAAAAGTGATAACGCCTTGCAGCATGATGAGAAACTTCCTTGTGGTGCAAAGAGGAAAGAGCTAAGTGAGAGTTCACAGAAGAGAGACGGGTCGCTGTCAGGAGAGCAGAACAAGGTACAATATTACATTAACTTTATTTTGTGAGTGTTCGTCCATCTGTAAATGGAAGGAACTACAATGACTCATTCTTCAACTTGAACTACAGTAGATTTTACTTTTTACAATATTGTGGACTGTTATTACATTCAGAAAACTGCAGAACAGCTGAATGCACAACTACAAATGTATAACAAATGTACACATGTAGATATAGAATTATTTGTGCGGTAAGTTGTGGAGTTTGTACTTCACCAGCATATATTCCTGTATGTTTTATTGTTGTTGATGAATTGTTTGTTCTTCTGAAAGGAGGCGACTGTCATTCGGAGGAAGAGACGGGCTCTCGTACATCTGCTGTAAGATGTTGGTTCTCATCTGGGCAGCTCTGCTCTTCTCTGCCAACTCTGCCACAGGTAGAGCATCAAAATGTGACTTTATCATTACTGTCAACTGAGGTTTGACTGTTATGATTTTTTAAATTGTATCCTATAAATCCTATGAAAACATTATTTTTGGATGGATGGAAGAGCTAATACAACATATAAATTATCATGTGACACTAAAACCACTGAAACCCAGACTGATGAAATTTTCTCATTGTTAACAGCCATGGAAAGCAGACTAGATTAGATATATAGATTACTGCCTTTAAATGAATAATTTATTTCCTCAAACATTGTTTAGCAAATGAATAAATGAATAATGTAAAAATATAAATAATATTTTAGATTGGGCCTTTTTTTCTGCAGCCATAGCCAAGAAGAACCTAAATGATGATATTTAATAAAACCCCATATCTCATATTTCATCTCAACCTAGTTAGTCTAAGCAAACTGATTTATCAGTCTAACCCTAATGCCAATAAATGTACTGTAGGTAGATTTCAGTTTTTAATTATTGTGAATTTTGTCATTGTCTGCTCGCAAAAAGGCATGGATGCATGTAATATTTTACTGTTTTTATATTGGACTCCTGCAGTAATTATAGTGGTTATTACAACATTTTTAGTTAAAAACTACAGTAAATGTCTTGATGTGTCCTCATACATTTGAAACTTCAATTAGTGCCATAATATGTTAAAATGAGGCAATATGTTAAGTATTATTTTATTATGTAAGAAAATCTAAGCATGTTTTGTCTCTTTTCCCATTTTTCACATAAACAGGTACATTTCAAGGAGGAGAAGAGTTCTGTTCCAATGGCTTCTGTGTCACCCTTGAAAGAGCTGTAACAGCAGAGGCTGGACTCTGTGCTGTTATTCCTTGTTCTTTCACCCATCCAGACACCTTCAAACCCAAACATGCCATTTGGTTTGAATGTGGCCTCACATGTAGTTATGTGATACGCTCAATATTCAGCTCCAACAACCAAAATGTTTTGGCCAGATATAAAAAACGAGTGGCTCTGTTGGACTCTGACTGGGCAATGACGAAGAACTGTAGCATCATCATCAATGACCTCACTGAGCAGGACACTGGATCATACATGTTCAGGGTTACTGATGGGAGAAGTGGATTGACTTACAATTTTGAAACAAAGGTCAATGTCACAGGTATGAAGAGCTATGACAAACATATATGGATGATGTTCAGTCCTGTAATGAGAGATCATATATTTATTAGGGCCCGAGCACTGGAACAGCGCGAAGCCCTATTGTTATTGTAGTGTTTTTTCTTCTCCTTCTCCTTCTTCTCCTTTCTTATTATTATTACGTCAAAATAAACCTTAATTTGACCCCCTAAACATGCTCCAAAACTCACCAAATTCAGCACGCAGGCCAGGTCTGGCGAAAAATTTGATAAAATGGACAAACGGACCCCGTAAGTGCAAAAATGGGCTCGGTAGCGCCACCTAGGCACACAAAGGCAGCCGCTGCAGCCCACAGGAATGTGATAGAAAGACCAAACCAACGCCGAAATATAGGTCTCATCAAGCCCTACAAATCACGCGCTGACACCCCCAACCTAAAACCAACAGGAAGTCCGCAATTTGCGTTTCAAAATCATGTTCTCGCCCAAAATTCCGCTTTGAACAAAATCTATCTCCTCCCAGGGCGTAAATGGTAGTAGCTTGAAAATTTAACAGATGACAGAGGAAACAGTGCTTAACAAAAGTTCAGAAGGATTTATTATTATTTCGAATCGTTTGGATTTTAGAAGCCCTCAAAGTCGGAGTGGCCAAAACCAAAACCTCATTTTTTCCCATGGAGTTTGGTGTGAAGAGGCTGACACTTGGCACTAATTAGGCCCCTGGAGTCTAAAGTAAAAGTCTGACGGCTTTGAAAACTATGCAGATGGAAAGAGGACAAAAATTCCTACAAAAATATGTAGTTTTGATGTGGATTGGACCAAGTTTGTGGGAGCTGTGAAGAGTTTTCAAACATTTTTGACTCTGGTGTGCTCTGCTCTGCACTCTGCCTGGACATGTGACTCACTCTAGCTGCCTCAGGAATGCGCAATACACACCCATTGTAAGAGCTCAGAGGGAGCAGAAAACACTCTCAAATTAAAACTGCCATAACTCAAAAACGGTAAAAGATAGCAAAATCAAGTCTGTAACTCAAACGGTGACCGAGCTGTGACACCTCAAACAGGGGTGGGTTTTCTGGATTTCTCCATTGGATTGAATGAGGATTTCTCTGTCTGCCTGCATTTTGGTGTGATCATGCAGCAGCTGCCAGTACTCGTGTCTTTCACACACTAGGACTTCCGCGGCCTTTCAAAATAAAAGCCCAAAACTCTTTCAAAATAAAAGCACTGAAAAATACCCTTAAAACTGGCACAAACTGACGAATTGTCTACACTTCGACACGCGTGCCGTCCCCGACGTGCACGGGGGGGCGAGGGCCCGTCCAACGCTGCTTGCAGCTTTAATATTTGTTTATTATTTTATTATGAAAGTGACTCTTTTTGACTTCAGTCAGCAAACAAGTAGTAGCTGAAACACTGAACTTATTTCCTCCTACAAAAGTTTTGAGAATTAAACTTTGTAGGCTTTATTCTCACTGCAGATTAAAGGTTTTGTGGATTTGTGTTGAGTTATTGAGATTTATCAACATTTCTGTTGGCCCCACTGCTGTATTGTGGAAATTTTATTCAAAAGGGCGATGCATTTGTTACATGTTACCTCTTCAAAAGATTTGATAGAGTAAATTATTCATATTTATTTGTATTATAACAGTGAAAGACAACACAGCTGCTCACCTGATCCCACTCAGACTGATATTTCTATACGGTCATTTTTTTATGTTGATGTATATTTGCTGTCCTGTCAGCTCTGAGCCAGAAGCCCACAGTGACGTCTCCTCAGCTGACAGAGGGACAGCAGACCACACTGACCTGCACGGCTCCGGGACACTGCTCTGGATCTCCTCCTGAAATCATCTGGAAGTGGAGAGGAACAGGAGAGACCAGCTCTCATGTTGTGAGCAACACCTCCACAGAAACTGTTGTCTCACAGAAATACAGCTCAACTCTCACCTTTACCCCTTCAGCTAAACACCACGGCATCAAGGTCGCTTGTTGGGTCAGTTTTTTGAGCAGGTTTACAACAGAGGAGACGGTGACTCTGGTTGTGACTTGTGAGTAGCACTTTTATTTTCTTACCTTTTTGCTTTACACACTGATCTTAAACCCATGAGCATGAAATTTACCAAAGTTCGTTATTTTCTCATGAATTTTTATCATGTAATCATATATCCTATGGTGAGTTTATAATAAAGTGTGCAGCCAATGAATATAGTCTCAAGTTGTTAACTCCAAAATTAGGACACTGAAACCCACTGAAACCGTACATTTTGATCCCTGTTATTCTGCAACATAAACTGTTGCATTCTATGATGGTAGGCTTTCAGGCCCATCGTTTTCCTTAGAAACTGTAATTTACAGCATATTCCAGGAGATGGTGCCATTCCCCACGTGAATGCGCATGCACATGCGCGCATGTGTTTCCATTCTTATGGCCCAATTTGAACCCATGAAAAACATTAAAAACTGTAATTTTTGAACTGATGGTTATCACACGATAAAATCATGCATTATATTTTATAAGGCTTTCAAACTGAAGCCCTGCCTTCAAAATTTTAGTTTTTACTATTTTCCAGCTGATTGCACCATTTTTCATGTTTGCCCTGAGAGGCAAAATACATGCTGTTTTCATAGGTTCAAATGGCATGGGGTCAGCAGCCCTCACTGTGTGCATTATCAAGCTTTGAAGGCCACTGCAGCAATTGTTTTCAACCAAAAATGGTGTGTGTGTGTGTGTGTGTGTGTGTGTGTGTACCAGGATTTACTAATATCGTGGGGAAGTAAATCTGTTTACACAGTCATGTTGTACGGACTCGCCTCCCTTATGTATGTGGAGAAATGAGCGTGTGAGACATATAGGGCGCAGGTTATATTTATCCTTGCTTCCCTGTCTCTCTCTCTCTCTCTCTCTCTCTCTCTCATACACACATACACACACATTCATGTGCACACACTCAGTGTGGGTGAATAAAAATAATAAAATATTAATAATAATAATTAACAATAATTAATAATAATTTTACATCAGTTTTAGGAGGAGGATTTTTGTCCTCCATCAACTCCACAGTAACTTTTTGTTAACGCTGCACCAGGGTTTTCCTTCTAAATTTCATTTTTACATGAAGATGTGAAGATGCCTACAATCACTGGCAGTACAAGCTTGAAGGAGGGTGAAGCTTTGACTCTGACCTGCAGCGCTGACAGTCACCCTCCATCTCTCATCACATGGATGAAACTCCACTCTGAGGAATACCTGCAGAATGGCACTGAAACAGCCACACTGGTCATCCCCAACGTGACAGCAGAACATTCTGGACAATACATCTGTACAGCACGACACCTCAACACGACCCTGACAGCATCTGCCAGTGTAACTGTGATGTGTGAGTACATGGCCCCTATTTGCTTAGATAGTTAATATGTGGTCACATTCTGTGTTATCAACAGGATGAAACTCAACAAGTGTGAGTTTAGAGCAGAGAACTGTACATATTTTCATAGGACTATTCATTTGGAAACTGCTCCTTCAGGTCCAGGTAGAGCCACATGTGTGCATCTTTTATTTTTGAACTTTGAGGCCACTTTAATTGGGATTTAATTTGATTTTCTTAATTTTTCAGTTGGATGTTAATTCTCAAAATGTTTGTAAAATTTCAAATTACTACAGACTGCAACATTTATGGCATTTGGCATGTTCCCCAATTTAACTCCTTATTCAAACTTTATCTGAGACATACTGAGGCATTCAGGATGTTTCCATTTGACTGGACCTGCAGGTTTAGAACAATTAGAAATCGTGTTATGTGATGGTTTCAAATGACCTTTCTTCCAAATGTAATTTTGTGTCAAAGATGTGAAGACTCCTACAATCACTGGCAATACAAGTGTGAAGGAGGGTGAAGCTCTGACTCTGACCTGCAGCGCTGACAGTCACCCTCCATCTCTCATCACATGGATGAAACTCCACTCTGAGGAATACCTGCAGAATGGCACTGAAACGGCCACACTGGTCATCCCCAACGTGAAAGCAGAACATTCTGGACAATATGTCTGTACAGCACAACACTTCAACAGAGTCCTGACAGCATCTGCCAATGTAACTGTGATGTGTGAGTACATGGCCCCATCTCCTTAGATAGTAAATACGTGGTCACGTTCTGTGTTATCAACAGGATGAAACTCAAACATATACGAGTTTAGAGCAGAGAACTGTACTTATTTTCATAGGACTGTTCATTTGGACACTACTCCTTCAGGTCCAGGTAGAGCCACATGTGTGCATCTTTCATTTTTGAACTTTGAGGCCACTTTAATTGGGATTTAATTTGATTTTCTTAATTTTTCAGTTGGCTGTTAAATCTCAAAATGTTTGTAAAATTTTGAATTACTACAGACTGCAATATTTATGGCATTTGGCATGTTCGCCAATTTAATCCCTCATTCAAACTTTATCTGAGACACACTGAGGCATTCAGGATGTTTTCATTTGACTGGACCTGCAGGTTTAGAACAATTAGAAATCATGTTCTATAATGAATTCAAATCACTGGAACTCTAAATATCATTTTTCCTCAAAGATGTGAAGATGCCTACAATCACTGGCAATGCAAGCGT
Source organism: Myripristis murdjan (assembly GCF_902150065.1). Classification (NCBI taxonomy): domain Eukaryota; kingdom Metazoa; phylum Chordata; class Actinopteri; order Holocentriformes; family Holocentridae; genus Myripristis; species Myripristis murdjan. Next base: position 25,617,119 of record NC_043995.1, on the reverse strand, counting down.
GAAGGAGGGTGAAGCTTTGACTCTGACCTGCAGCGCTGACAGTCACCCTCCATCTCTCATCACATGGATGAAACTCCACTCTGAGGAATACCTGCAGAATGGCACTGAAACAGCCACACTGGTCATCCCCAACGTGACAGCAGAACATTCTGGACAATACGTCTGTACAGCACGACACCTCAACACGACCCTGACAGCATCTGCCAGTGTAACTGTGATGTGTGAGTACATGGCCCCTATTTGCTTAGATAGTTAATATGTGGTCACATTCTGTGTTATCAACAGGATGAAACTCAACAAGTGTGAGTTTAGAGCAGAGAACTGTACATATTTTCATAGGACTATTCATTTGGAAACTGCTCCTTCAGGTCCAGGTAGAGCCACATGTGTGCATCTTTTATTTTTGAACTTTGAGGCCACTTTAATTGGGATTTAATTTGATTTTCTTAATTTTTCAGTTGGATGTTAATTCTCAAAATGTTTGTAAAATTTCAAATTACTACAGACTGCAACATTTATGGCATTTGGCATGTTCCCCAATTTAACTCCTTATTCAAACTTTATCTGAGACATACTGAGGCATTCAGGATGTTTCCATTTGACTGGACCTGCAGGTTTAGAACAATTAGAAATCGTGTTATGTGATGGTTTCAAATGACCTTTCTTCCAAATGTAATTTTGTGTCAAAGATGTGAAGACTCCTACAATCACTGGCAATACAAGTGTGAAGGAGGGTGAAGCTCTGACTCTGACCTGCAGCGCTGACAGTCACCCTCCATCACTCATCACATGGATGAAACTCCACTCTGAGGAATACCTGCAGAATGGCACTGAAACGGCCACACTGGTCATCCCCAACGTGAAAGCAGAACATTCTGGACAATATGTCTGTACAGCACAACACTTCAACAGAGTCCTGACAGCATCTGCCAATGTAACTGTGATGTGTGAGTACATGGCCCCATCTCCTTAGATAGTAAATACGTGGTCACGTTCTGTGTTATCAACAGGATGAAACTCAAACATATACGAGTTTAGAGCAGAGAACTGTACTTATTTTCATAGGACTGTTCATTTGGACACTACTCCTTCAGGTCTAGGTAGAGCCACATGTGTGCATCTTTCATTTTTGAACTTTGAGGCCACTTTAATTGGGATTTAATTTGATTTTCTTAATTTTTCAGTTGGCTGTTAAATCTCAAAATGTTTGTAAAATTTTGAATTACTACAGACTGCAATATTTATGGCATTTGGCATGTTCGCCAATTTAATCCCTCATTCAAACTTTATCTGAGACATACTGAGGCATTCAGGATGTTTTCATTTGACTGGACCTGCAGGTTTAGAACAATTAGAAATCATGTTCTATAATGAATTCAAATCACTGGAACTCTAAATATCATTTTTCCTCAAAGATGTGAAGATGCCTACAATCACTGGCAATGCAAGCGTGAAGGAGGGTGAAGCTTTGACTCTGACCTGCAGCGCTGACAGTCACCCTCCATCTCTCATCACATGGATGAAAGTCGACTCTGAGGAATACCTGCAGAATGGCACTGAAACGGCCACACTGGTCATCCCCAACGTGACAGCAGAACATTCTGGACAATACGTCTGTATAGCATGCCACTTCAACAGAGTCCTGACAGCATCTGCCAATGTAACTGTGATGTGTGAGTACATGGCCCCTATCTGCTTAGATAGTAAATATGTGGTCACGTTCTGTGTTATCAACAGGATGAAACTCAACATGTATGAGTTTAGAGCAGAGAACTGTACATATTTTCATAGGACTATTCATTTGGAAACTAGTCCTTCAGGTCCAGGTAGAGCCACATGTGTGCATCTTTTATTTTTGAACTTGTTGGCCACTTTAATTGGGATTTAATTTGATTTTCTTAATTTTTCAGTTGGATGTTAATTCTCAAAATGTTTGTAAAATTTCAAATTACTACAGACTGCAACATTTATGGCATTTGGCATGTTTGCCAATTTAATCCCTCATTCAAACTTTATCTGAGACATACTGAGGCATTCAGGATGTTTCCATTACACCAGACCTGCAGGTTTAGAACAATTAGAAATCATGTTATGTGATGGTTTCAAATGACCTTTGTTCCAAATGTAATTTTGTGTCAAAGATGTGAAGACTCCTACAATCACTGGCAATACAAGTGTGAAGGAGGGTGAAGCTTTGACTCTGACCTGCAGCGCTGACAGTCACCCTCCATCTCTCATCACGTGGATGAAACTCCACTCTGAGGAATACCTGCAGAATGGCACTGAAACGGCCACACTGGTCATCCCCAACGTGACAGCAGAACATTCTGGACAATATGTCTGTACAGCACAACACCTCAACAGAGCCCCGACAGCATCTGCTAATGTAACTGTGATGTGTGAGTATTGTGTTTAGATGCACGGAGGGGACATTTATTTGCATATCCTACATGATCTTTTCTTTCCTGTGATGTTGTGACACTGCCCTCATTCCTCCAGTCCGTCCAAAGATCCAAAACGGTTCTGAGTGTGTGGTTGAGTCGGATGTCCTGACTTGTGTGTGTATCAGCCTGGGGGTTCCCTTACCCTCCATCAAATGGCCGTTGTTGGAGAGCCAGGCTGAGTACTCCATCACTACCACCATGTCAAGCTTCACTGTCAACAGCACCATCATCCTGCCTGTGAGGGAACTCGACAACACCACTGTGGAGTGTGTCAGCAGCAGCGCTGTGACTGAGGAAGTAAAAACAAACCTCACCATCATCAGAAAAAGCGAGACAGAACAAGAGGGTAACCACTCAGTGTTAAAACACATATCCAGTCACAGATCATATATTTAGGAAACTTTGTAACTGTGATGTGTGAGTACTGTGTTTATAAAGGTAGACAGGAAATGCATTCACACATTTTACATTATCGTCTTTAATGTTCTGATACTGCTTGCATTTCTCCATTTTTTTTGCTGTAGCCAACTGTGAAAAAAAGGGGAAAAAAACTATTTGTTCTTCTTCACTGCAGATCAGCACAGAGTTTTAAGAACTGCCAATCTGCTCAAAATTGTGTTATTGGTTGGCGTAGTCCTTTCAGCAATCATCTGGAGTCTGACAAGGAGATGCTATAGGTATGTGATCAAGTTTTCTTCTCTGGAGTTATTGTATTCTTGCTCATTTTTGTTGTTTCCATGTACTCCAGGTTGTGTATTATGTTGTTCCAATCATAATGCATTTTATTTAATGTTGCCTTTCAAAGCACCCAAGCTAATCATCTTGCACAAGTACGGGGACATAACGTAAACATGCTCATGAGTAGCACATGGAGTAGATGTGTTTTCAGATGCTCCTCCCTGCCAAGTTTTAAAATCAGTATTCTGACAGACCCGTGTCATTTTACAAACCTCAGAAACTTCCCTGACACAGTGGAATTTAACTCGTCAACTTTTTTGCGACAATATGCACAACAAGTCTAAAGATGTCGAGTTGCTTCAACCAGCTTCAGCTAATGCTAACGGCAACGCTAGTAGTGAGTCTCCCAGCTCCCATCATCGGTGTTGTCACCGATGATTTTCCATTGATCTGGGAGAAGGTCTCTAACCGGATCCTGAAACACATGAATGACACGTGTGACAAAGTGGAACAGACCTTTCAGGCGGTTCAAAGCTCTCGAAAGGAACTGCTGGAGAAGGTGGCATCTACTGAGTCACAGTCCTCAATGTCCTCAGATTTATTGGTGCAGAGTTGTTTGAAATTACTGGCCATCAAAGTTTTGATGTCCTGGAGGCAGCAGATGAGGAAGCTTGGAGGGAGAGGGGCAGTGAAGTAAAAGGAAATGTAAAGCTGAATGTCATCAGCGTCGCAGTAGAAATTGATGGGGTGGTGATGATTGAACTGAAGGAAACGAGACAGATTCTAAACAGAAGGGGATCAAACACTGACCCCTGGGGGACACCCTGTGTAACAAACAAGCTAAGAAAGTGTGTAGCAAACTCAGAGTGATGGTGTTTAATTAAACTTTGTGTACCATTAATATGACCAAACAAGCCATTGTGGAGGATTTTTGTAATGTTTATTGCTGTTGAATAATATTTGATAACATTTATGCTTAGGAAAAAACAGAAGAACTCCAAAAATCTGCCTGAGACTCTGGAGATGGTGACTTCCCAACATCAGCTGGTATTTACATTTATCTCTCCAGCCAGTCATATCAGTCATAATTCTTCATCTATTTATTGACCTTACATGGCATTACGCTAACTGATTCTTGATACTGCACAGGAGGACATGGACTCAGAGTACGCTGAAATTAAGAATGAAGATAAGGAGGTGATACAAGAGGACAATTGTGAGGAGAGTGAAAATGTTGAAGAAGGATGAGGAGAAGGAGGAAGAGGAGGTGGAGGAGGCAATGATGAAGGAGGATTAGGAGACGAAATACCCAATGCTGGAGGGGGAGGGAGGTGAGGATGTAGTATTATATTCCAATGTGAAGGCTATTCTGGGTGAGAAGGAGTGACACACCATGCTGTTGTTGTTCTTGGTCTGTTGAGACTGATGCTTGTATTTTGTCTGATTATTTTAATGACTGTTGACTTTGAGGATTTGCTTGGGCTCAATTGTATCTAGTTGCTCACAGTTTGCTCAGAGGCTTTGATAATCTTGTTTCCAACTGTAAATGATGATCTTGTGTAAACCACTTTGACCACTATGCTGTGCTCCTCAGCTGAAAAATAAGCAGAAGTGAGAGGCTTCACACCTCTGTACTTGGGTGCTATGATGCTCTGTAATGGTGTGCAAATAACTTTGTACAAATCAACTATGTTCGTCATTGAGTATAGAGTATAGACAGTGCAGTTTAAATTTCCTTTCTTTTTTTCTTTGCATGCAAATATGATATGATGTTACATGAAGGTAGCATATGTTATGTACGTATGCTACCTTGCAGGAAACCTCACATAGCTGGTCACAGTGTTGTTGGTAAAGTCATGCATCATGAATGAATATTTTCTGAGGTCGTTTTTTATGAATTCCACATCTAATTATATCAGCCACACTTTCTTGGGTATCATTAGATCTCCAGCGCTCTTTCAATTCATTGGAAAATGAAAAGCAGTCTCCTTGACTGCTATTATGTTTATTATTATTATCTCATTTCTGAGAACTGAACATTTGAGTGAAAAATGTACATGCTGATAACAGCTTAGCTTTACTATTTTAAGCCGAGACAAAAAAAAAAAAAGAATATTCAAATAGTTGTGTTTTCTACATTGTATTGCCTCATTGCCTTTATTCAATAAAGTATATATTTTGGAGAAATGGTTCAAAAGCATCTGGTTGTTGTTGCATATCAGGGAAATGCATTTAGACTGCCTTAACTTCAGTAACTAGGAAATCAAGTCCAAATTCTTTTTACGATATCATTATAAAAATTTTCCATTTCTATTGTTGTGAAGGACACATTGTTTTGGTTGACAAAGAGTAGACTTTAGTAGATTGTGTTCAAAGAGAACAGTTTTGCTGTTTTGTTTTTATTCAAGAAATAGTGCCAGTGCTCATACACCATGAGGAATGGAATACATAACAGAGATCTGTCCCATTTTGGAGACAGAATAGTCGAAAGGACTTGTAATGTTTTTCCACAGAAATGGCTGATATCATCAGAGGCCTAAACCTCCTGGAGACCCTAAAAGAGTCCATAGAGAGCAATCAATTATCAGATGTCAAAGATGCAGTGGAAAACCTGCTGATTAGCAGGATCCATTTAGGGATTGTGGGGGAACGTGGGGTTCAAAAGGCCACATTTCTAAATGCCGTGCATGGCCTTGGCCCTGAGGACGAGGGGGGAGCCCTGTCTCCATCCCCTACGCCCCCAGAGGGAGTGGCCGGCTACCCCAACCCTAAACACCCTGACTTCCGCCTGTGGGATCTGCCACCTGTCCCGACCACCTCTCCGTTTGAACCCCAGGGATACATGGACAGAGTTAAGTTCCTCCGCTATAATGTCGTCTTAATGACGTTCACACAGAGCCCTCACTGCACCCTTCTTGTTCAAAGTCTTTGCCTACAAATGCTGAGCAGTAGCTTACACTTTCACAAAAGCACTAAATAGAGGAAGTGAGATGAACACCATGCCTATGATAAAGTGCACTCTGATGGTAAATATATAGACGCCTCCGGTATCTTGTTTGCCTAATTTCACATGCAAAATTCTGTCTTGTGATTTTGAGTCTATGGACATCCCTTTTCAGTCGCACATGAGGACGGATGATGTGTGCTGCAGACTGCTGTGAGATCCACTGAGGTAGGAATGAGATGATTTGTAAATTATGCCTCAGACTAAAATGTTACTGTTGTTGTCACTGCTCTTAGAATGGAAATTAACTGATGTTTTGCTGATAAAAATACTAAATATATAGAATAAATGCAATATAAGGCAAAAAGGAATTATTTAGTATTTGTCATTCTGTACAATAAGTATATGAAAGTCTTTAGGTGTGGTATTTTATGGTTTAAAGAACAAATACATGGCCAATGAAGCAGGAAACATTAAGTTAACGTACTGTATCACATCAGGAAACCTTTTTTTTTTTTTTTTTCCAAAGTCAATAATTCAGTGGGAAAAAAGCCTTTTTTGTAATAATTAATAACAAATTTATTAGGTGGGCATGTCTCAAAACAGAGAAGCAAAGTGTAATGACATGACAGTTTCGGCCTGTGGAGGGATTTAAGATAACTAGAGATATTTCTGATGCTGTTTAATTTTTACAGGATATTTTAGACACAAAATCAGCTCACACACACACACACACACACACACACACACACACACACACACACACACACACACACACACACACACACACACGTCTCGGGCCCAATTTATTTGCAGTGCAGAGAAGTGAAACCATTTCCTTTCTAATTTAAAATTTTACTGGAAAAGAAAAGGAAGAAGAAGAAAAAAGACTCAGTATTGGATTAAATGAAGCAGCAGTGTTCACATGAACAGACAGTGAATTTGTTGTCATACATGTGTAAATAAACTTCATTAAAATTCATTTGCAAATGTACAAAAAAAAAAAGAAAAAAGAAAAAAGAAAAGAAAAAGAAAAATGTACAAATGCAGTACAAGTGTTTACACACAAATCCTGGTGTCGAACAATGACACATGCACCTGTTTTTGTTTCAGATTTTAAGCTGTAAATATGATTCATAAAATGAAGGCTTCAGATTTCAGATGGCTGGTGTTTCTGGCCATAACAATAGGTATACTTTTTGTTTTATTACATTTTAAAAATTGTCTTCGTTTTTGAAAACCTGTAACTGGTTGAATGGCACTTCACTGACTGACTGTTCCACCTCTGTTTTCACCACCACAGATTTCTCCTGCTCAGCAAAGCTCTTTGAAACACTTGACACACACCTGAGAGCCAAAGAAGGATCATGCATTGAAATTAGATGTATAGGCTATGCGACTCAAATCAGAGCAAATGAAGGAAATGCAGTCTGGTCCTGGATGAAAGATGCAAAGTATCACAAGGCAAACAGGAGTTTTACTGGCACTGTCATTTATAGCACCACACCAAAATATCCTGTCAGTCTGGAGTTTGAAGGCAGAGTGGAATACCTTGGCTCTCTAAGTTTTGGCAGACAATCACAAAATATTTGTGGTATCAAGATCAACAACCTGAAGAAAACAGACAGCGGAAACTATTCTTTCAAATATGAAGGGACACACACCTGGATGACTAAACCTATGGTGAACCTTACAGTTGAAGGTATGTTAGTCCATCACAGATCTGAAAATAATTGAAAACGAGTTTTATAAATATATGGAGGTAAAACTCAGAGTTTGGTGCAGTTCTATTGGACCATGTATTATCCAGAGATGTAGCTGAGGGTTACACCATACCTCGTTTTACCTTCAGCTCCATCTGTTATGTCAATATTGTAACTCCAACCAATGCTCTCTTCTGGTTTGTAGAAAATCCATGCAAGATCACATTTGAAAAGCCACCTACAGTAAAGGAGTCCGATCCTGTAACCCTCCAGTGTTCCACATCAAGTTCTTGTCATTCCAGCCCAGAAATTAAAGAGCTCCAATCACATTATCAACAGGACTATGACGAAAACCTTAAAGTCAGCAGAGTCAGCTTTTTCACTAACTGGGAGGATGATGGGAGGATGTTCACATGTCAGTTGCAAGATGAGAAAGACAACTGTCCAGCTCAGAGCATCCATCTAACTGTGGAGCGTAAGTTCAGAATTGGAGTTCAGTTTTCTAATGAGATGTCTATCATTTGAGCAGGGGTGGAGGGAATAAAAAATGTCCCATTCCAGTAGAAGTAGGCCTACTGTCTTATTCAAGAATAAGCAGGTAAGTAGAAGTTACCTCTCTGAAACTGTACTTACCTAGAAGTAAAACTACTAGTGCAAAACTAATTCTGTGAGTTAAAAAATTTGCAAAAATTTGGGGAGTCCCTTGTTTTATTTTAGAAATCAGCAAAAAAAATGGCATCACTTTTACCACACAGCTTTCATGGCCCTTTTCTCCACAAATGATGTTTAATCTTGGAAACTTTGGTATCACAAAAAAATCTTTTTCCATAATACTTCTTTAGCATTGCAAACATGGTTTATTTGTGCTTAATTATTTTATTTGTGATATCACTTGAAGACAGCGTCACTGTACCTAAAGACCTGATTGTGGGTAAGCTTACCTTGGAAAATAATTCATTTTTTGTTGCAGCTAAATGTTCAAAAAGACAAATGAAATGAAATATATTCCTGTGCATATTAATTGATCTGTGTCTTTATCCACGTTCATTATGACAGTGTGCAAATGCATTTCTCTCAGCTTGTAATCAGTTCCTGTTTTCTTCTCTTGCCTCAGATTCGCCTCGAAGTACAGAGGCTAGGAAAAGCCCTGAGGATGTCAAGGAAGGAGATGTTGTAACTCTCACTTGCTCCACTAGAGGGCGTCCTGACCCCACATTTTCCTGGTTTAAAGACGGAACTGAGGCCACTGTTATAGGAGCAGAGTGGAAAATTAATTCCATTACAGCTTCAGAGAGCGGGACATACCACTGTGTAGCTACAAACAATTACGGGAGTCAACAATCAGATGCGATCCACATTGAAGTGAAATGTGAGAACGTCTTACATTTATTTAACTTCATCTCTGTCACTATATTTGGTTGCCTGTTGTAGTCAAAATATTCTATCTACTGTATCTGTGTATAAATACTTTTCCCTCATAATAGTGCTGTAGCTGTATGACATCTAATATTTTGCTCTGCTCTGATATTTGTAAAGTGTCATGCTAAAATCACACTGGAGTCTCTGGTGTAAAAGTTGATTGTCATTGTGAATCAAACTAAAATAATGTGGAAATCCTCTGTTTCAGATCCTCCAAGTGGTGTTACAGTAGAGACGAATAAACGCTCTGAAATTACAGAGGAAGACGACATCGTGTTGACTTGTGCAGTGAGCAGAAGCAACCCAGAACCTCACTCCTTCAGATGGTACCAAAACAACAACAGAGTTGGAGAGGGAAAGACATATGAAATTAAGCAGATCCAGCCTGAGAGAAGTGGATCTTACACGTGTGAAGCAACTAACAGTGTGGGTGCTGCCAGGTCTCAGCCATATCAAATCAATGTTCTGTGTAAGTTTCACAACCCCTGGTCCAGTACATCTCAAGAAGCAGAACATGGCACAAAGTTAGGACCTCCATAAAGACTATTCATACTAATACCATATCCAGTCAAATGGCTTTTGAATAAAGCTTTCTCCAAATGGCTCAAGCTACAGATGAAGTGGCGCACATGATGTTGCTGAACCTAAACCAAAGATATCTTTTCCTTTGCAGACGCTCCAAGGAACGCTGTGGTTTCCAGAAATGATGTTGGTGGTGATTCTGTGAAAATCAGAAAGTCCGTCAGTCTAACCTGCAACACTGAGGCCTTTCCTGAGCCACATACTTACAGCTGGTACAGCAATAGTCACCACAAGCTCTCACACTCTCAGAAGGACCTTCGTATTGACCGTGTAGACAGAGAAGATCATGGATGTTACATTTGCAGCGCCACCAACGTCATCGGGTCAGGGACCAACAGTAGCGCTTTATGCATCAAAGTACTCTGTAAGTAATTGTAGATTAAGGTAAAACATACGCTGTGGTTCAGATCAGTTACACTCTTGCATCGCTGCATGCTGTAGCCTCTTTGTCTTTTATGATGACCTCAAAGTTGAAGCTTCCTCATTCATCTAAAATATGTTGCAGAATGATGCAGAAAATGGAAACTTTGACCAAGGCTACAGATCTAAGAAACCAACAGACCAGAGCTACCTTTTACATTTCTCTTTGTTTTTTTTTTTTCTCAGTTTAAGAGGAAACAGATAAAAACCCTCATACACGGTTTATGCTGTTTAATTAAGGAACAAGTTTGGTATTTTTCAACCTATTATAACATGTTCATTCTAACTTTGAACACAAACCAGCAGGGCCCTTATTTTCAATCTCAAAACTTATTATTAATGCTCTTTTTCAAAGTGGGAACTGTATAGTCAAATCTGTTTTTAAATTGTTGAGGCACAAAAAGTGGCAAACCATGCTTTTAAAACCTTTATATTATTTATAATGGCTTGTTAATTTAGCATTTAGCTTAGCAAAATTACACTTCCTGCAACTTTATGAACTGCTCTCTGTGGTTATGAATATTTGGGATAAAGGTAGTGAAAAGTAGTTGTTCAAAACTTTTTCAAAAAAAAAAAAAAAAAAAAAATCCAAATAGACACATGTGAATGTACAATGACCTTCCCGTTTTCAAAAAGGATTATACTGTTTTTTCTTTAAGACAACCCAGAAAATTTGTTCTAAACCTCTCCACGGTGCACTTAAAATTGAACCTTACGCTTTTCCTGAGACTAATTTGTCCACTAATTATTCCAGCAACCCACCAAATAGTTTGGAAACTTGTCCTTTGCACACCTGGAATTTATAATCAATAGCCTCAGTCAATTTATTATTGGATGGGCATATTCATCCCACATCTGACCCAAATATATGGGCTGATAGGAACCTACTAACCCACCAGTAGGTTCACTCTTAGCTTTAATAACCAGGTTAAGGTGAGGGAGAAGGTTACATCACGGCAGGTGTGGCTCCAGGGCCTCAGTTAAGACCGACTGGTGAGAGGATAAAACTCCTCTGACCCACTAGAGGGTGCAGTAGGGCCCTACTAACCCACACCTGTCAGGGTTATTACGATTGATACCGGTCACTCAGCAGTGTGGCAGCGATCAAATCGACGTGACAATTTGAACATGCCCTCCTGAAGGTCACTTGTTTCCTCTCCACAGTCCCTCCCACCAAACCTATACTGTCGATGCCTGCTGAGGCCACAGAAGGTCAGAATATCACCATCAGCTGCACCACTGAAAGCTTCCCATTGGCACAGCTCACTTTGTCACAGATCAACTCAAACAGTCATTTTTCCTCAACGAATTCCTTACCCATCTCCGACAATGTCAGGACACTCAATGCCTCATTTGAAGTAACTCCAGACCACGCAGGCCGGTACCTCTGCAATGCCATAAACTCTGAGGGTTCTGACAGCACAGACAAGGAGCTGGTGGTGAAATGTGAGTCAATCAAAGTACTCTGTAAGTAATTGTAGCTTAAGGTAAAAACATACCTTGTGGTTCAGATCAGTTACGCTCTTGCATCACTGCAGGCTATAGCCTCTTTGTCTTTTATGATGACCTCAAAGTTGAAGCTTCCTCATTCATCTAAAATATGTTATGATGCAGAAAATGGAAACTTCGACCAAGGCTACAGATCTGTGTTCAACACAAAGAAACCAATAGACCAGAGCTACCTTTTACATTTCTTCGTTTTTTTTTTTTTGTTTGTTATTTTTTTTCCAACATAAGAGGAAACCGATAAAGTCCTCATACACAGTTTATGCTGTTTAATTCCGGAACAAGTTTGGTATTTTTCAACTTATTTTAAAATGTTCATTCTAACGTTGAACACAACCCAGCGAGCCCTTGTTTTCAAATTCAAAAAATATTATTAATGCTCTTTTTCAAAGTGGGAACTGTATAGTGCTATAGCTGTATGACATCTAATATTTTGCGCTGAAGTCTCCGGTGTAAAAGTTGTTTGTCATTGTGAACCAAATTAAAATAATGTGGAAATCCTCTGTTTCAGATCCTCCAAGTGGTGTTACAGTAAAGACGAATAGGCACTCTGAAATTACAGAGGGAGACGACATCGTGTTGACTTGTGCAGTGAGCAGAAGCAACCCAGAACCTCACTCCTTCAGATGGTACCAAAACAACAACATGGTCGGAGAGGGAAAGACATATGAAATTAAGCAGATCCAGCCTGAGAGGAGTGGATCCTACACATGTGAAGCAGCTAACAGTGTGGGTGCTGCCAGGTCTCAGCCGTATCAAATCAACGTTGGGCGTAAGTCAGGGTCGAAACCACCATTTCAGCATTAGGGGGGGGACAGATATTATTGCTAATATATTCCAGCAATATTTTTGGGATGGACATTCTTGGAGTGCCTGAACACTGGCGGGGACAATCATACTAATAATGAATCCAGTCTTGTAGCTTTTGAACAAAGTTTTCATGGCTTTTCATGGCTCAAGCTAAGCAGTGGTGAGGGTTTGCCTCGTCATCTTTGTCTGTTGGTCCATCAGTTCAATGGTCCACAAAGCTGTGCCCACCCTGTATAAACTGCAACCTTATGAGGCTGAAACTTGACATGGAGGTCAAGTGTCTGCAAGTTTGTGTGAGTATGAATGCACACACATGGGTGCATGAGCGTGCCTACCCACAGCTATTGGGAATTCACATTGAAGCCGAATGACTTGAGCACAGATGATTTTTTTTTTTTTTTTTTTTTTTTTTAAAAGAAACATACGCAATTTCTTTATTTATTTCAAAAAGTAATGTCACTTAATGCAAGAGACACTGGCACTTGCTAATGCTTATGCATGCATGAATGGAATTTAAAACCTTAGCAAATTTTGATTTCACTAATTATTCTGGCACATTCTGAATCCCTTTAGCGTGAGCAATAAATACAACACACAGGAAACAATGGCATATCTTTATGAGTTTATTGTATTTTTCAGTATTCCTGAGTAAATAAGACTCACCCCCGTCCTTCAGAGCAGTGTGAAAATGTGCAACAACATGTGTGCATCTTTCATTTTATCACTGTAAGAGGAGTTAAAATCAGCAATGAAGGACAGAATTAAAGTTTCTTTTGGTATTCAATTGAAGATAAAGTCCAAAAAATAGTTCTAATATCTTTGATTATTACACACCACAAAATTGGTGCTGAGATCTTGGACTTCGTCCAACATCATCTGTCTTAATATTTTGTGTCTGTGAGATTCGCAGGCCTTATCTAGTTTTGAACAATCCAGTTTTACATCTGATGGTTTCAAATGACCTTTATTGCAAATGTAATTTTGTGTCATAAATTTAGCACACTTTCTGTACCTACTTTTTGCTGAACCTGCTGAAAATCTGTCCAGCCTTCATGCAAACTGTGATTAAAAAAGCATATTTGTGATCTTTGAGAACCACAGGGAGAAACAGTCATAAAACGGTAACACTTTACAATAACAGTACAACAATTAACATTAGTTAACATTAGTTAATGCCATAATGGTCAATTAACTGTTAGTTAATGATTATTATGGCATTTACTGATGTTAAAAATATCTACAATAACCCTTAAATAACATATAAATTAATACCTTAGCATGAACAGCATTAGTAAATGATTCTTGGACACATTAGTTAACTGTTAGTTAACTGTTACTTAATGTTTATTACTTGTTACTTAATGTTTATTACAGCATAATTGTTGTACTCTTATTGTAAAGTGTTACCCATTAAACAAAAGCACAGAAACTCCACTCTTGCCATAACCTCTTCAAGTTACTATCTACTTTGTGTGCTTGTTTGTTTGTTTTTATTTATTTATTTATTTATTTATTTATTTATTTATTTATTTGTTTATTTATTTTTACAGAAAAGCAGAGCAAAGATTGCCAGAAAGTTCTGTTGGATGCATTTGTCACAGGCGAAAGTCAAAACAGGCCAAGTCATCCGGGGGGAAGTGTTGAGGCTACATGGAAGTACAAACTGCAAATGTCATATCGATTACTTCATCCCAAGCCCAGAGTGTAAGACTCAAGTACAGCTCACCTGGCAGAGAAACAGGATATTTTCCCACTGACTCCAAGTGCAGTCTATCAATCCAGATAGTTTCCATGTGCATACAACCAATTAGACGATGATGTCTGGCAGAAAATAGTTCCCAACAAAACTCCTGCCTGCAAAGGTTGGAGATTACATTGAGTATCTTTCTCACTAGTTTTAGAAAGATGTGTTGAGCTTCAAAAATGCATGTCTATGCAGCCCATTTGCATTTGGGTGCTGGAAGACAGTGAAGATGGTGGCAAACAGGAAACTTCACCAGATCACACAGAAACTTCCTCAGTTGACAGACTGCATTAGACGTCAGTGGGAAAGTATCTTTTGTATGTCGGGTGAACTCCTTATTTTGTATTTTAGAGTGTTTGAGCACAATACAAATCCCTTCAATTTGCTGGTTAGTGTTGTCACCAACAATGTTATCAACCAACAATAATCAAAATGTTTTACTATATTTCCAGAAGCAACTTCTCTCCGGCAGCACCATCTGAGGATAACACATCACAGCTCTACAGTTCAGATGCTTTTGTAGGCGACTCAGCAGAAAACACCAGTTCATCGACCTCAGTCTCACAGCGAGAGGAGCTCATGAAGTCAAGCACTCTTTCCACCTCAGCCCACGATGGTCGGTCAAGTCAAAGCAAAGCTGTAGAGAAGAGTGTGGAGGACAGAATCCTGGACATCATCCAGGAGTCAGTAGCCAACCAGGTGCCACAACAGAATGATGAAATGTACCATTTCTCCCTGAGTTTGGTTCCTATCCTTAATAGACTGGACAGCAGGAAAAAAAGAGAAGCAAAAGTGAGGCTGCTTATGGTGTTAGATGAACTTGAGCATGACACTCCTCGTCCTTCTCCTCATCCATCGACCAGCTCCACCTGGACTTCGGAGCAACACACTCTTCAGCCCGAGCCCGACTCCTCACCTGCCGGCCAGCCATCTACTCCAAATGAACCTGTCACTAGTTTTCTTCATTAGGGTCTTAACAGGTGTTGGTGTTTTCTTTTTTTTACAAACAAAATTTTGATTTTGCACTGTTCTTGTTTAATATCTTCACTGATGTATAATAAAAAAAACTTGTCATTTGCTGGATTTTAATTGTTCCTCTAAAAGTGAAAAATGAGAAATATCTTTCTTCAGTCCATGCTCTCATACTTTGTGCAATCATTTGCTCTTTCCTAATGACAGCTGCAAGACATTGTTTGTGATTGTCTCTTCATACATCATTAAAAAGTTGAGAAATTCAACCAATGTTTGACTCAGAGATGTCTTTCATTAGCAAGCAGCCATTGTACCACTGTTTAGTTGGCCAGGAGTATATCTCTTCTTCCAGAGAGTCCTGGTCACTGTGAGGCTGCATATGCAGTGCACATGCATATCAGTCAACCACAGAGCAGTATATAAACAGTCAGGGAGACACACACACACACACACACACACACACACACACACTGCTGTTGTGCAGTAGTGTCAACTTCTGTTTGTGCGCTGCGCACATCCTGGGGAATGAAACTCCAGATTTTCACAGAGCTCTTGCAGAGGTACAGCGAGGCCGCTTTAGATTTCTTCACCTCGTGTGAAAAACACACAGTGCCCACTGTTCTTCTCCCTGCTGGTTTAAGATGAACCTCTGAATAGACACACTTGTGGCTATGGTCTGCTGTTTCATGAAGGAGCATGGTGAAATCTACCCGTCACCAGGCCTTTGGTCCACATGTAGGACTTACCACTGGTCTGAGAGGCTCTCTTGGCAGCGTTTCACACTACTGGAGAGCACCTGTAGTGTCATTAATGTCATTAAAATGGTTGCGGTTTGGGCTCTAGCATCAACCAAGCAGATAAGAAAACTAAAGCCCTTCTCTGTGCACCCTTCCTGTCTGCACTTTGCTCTGGGGTTTGCAGAAATCCAGCTCAAAGAAAACCTGGCTGTCATCCCTAAGCTGCTCAGCACCTCAAATCCCTGAACCCCTGTGATAATCAGGGTGTTTAACACCGCGCATTGTACCTCAATGGCTAAGTCAGGGTTGCCTGCACTGGTCCTCTCTGTACATGGAGGTCCTTGTCTCGCAGGTTCAGTATCATATAGTATTATACTGTATATTATATAGGATCAGGGGTCCCTGAGCTCAGTTACCTTCATTCATACCAGAGAGATGTGAACAACACACCACTAGAAAACATGAGACCCCTTTACTCAGGAATATATAGTAGGTTACATTGTCCCTGAATACATACATCAATACAAACAGGTTGTATCCTGCACAGCCACTATACTCACGTCAAAAAAAGCTCTAGACCCATGTGATCAGCATACTATTTATTTCAACATATTTTGCAAGGGAAAGGCAAGGCAAGCAACGCATTTTGCATATTGCTTCAACCGGCTTGCTCTAAAGAATATCAACAATGCATGCATGATACATAGTCTGACAACAATTAAAATCGTTTTAAAAAAAATTTTGTGACAATTTTCGTCTGCCACTCTTTAGGCGCAAAGTGAAGGTGTAGGCTATTTAAGGGTAAGGGCAGAACAGTATTATTTGCCTATGAATTTTGCATATTTTGGGAGGGATATGGGATGATCTTCTGTCATCTCCTAAGCAACCTGATGTTTCACCTAAATAAGGATGTACACTAGCAGCTGGTGGCAGTATCGTTCCACACATGGCTACAGTCCACCCAGGGACAGTGATCAGAGACTTGCAGCTCTGGTGTTGATCAGCTCTCACAGAATGCAGAAGACACACAAACCACAGTGACATGCCACTGCATCTTCTGAGAACGTCTGCATGTGGTCAAAATAAGTGAGCAACACGGAAATAAAGTGCATTTACCCACGAACTGTACTTAAGTTCTGACAGATAAGAGCAATTTCCACTTTTACTGCTCCACATTTCCAAGAGAAATATTGTCATTCTTACTCAGCTACATGTTTTCTGCTTGTCATGTGCTGGGTCATCAGTTGATGGAGAGATATGATCAATGTAAATATTTTTCTCTTTGAATTATCTGTCTGTCTTATATTTTCATGCATCACTAAGCTGATGCTGTAACTGCTCATCCGGCCCTAATACACAACGAGCAGTTCAACACATCACACTGTCCAGTTAAATACATTATGCATTGTTGAGGCGACACTGAAAATATATGACTAACAACTGTAAACACTACAAAACAAAACTAAGTCATATGAAATACAAGAGGAACACATATTCAGCATATCTGCCAGTTGGTTAGTCTCTGAAGATGACAGGAAATTTGTCTTTATATGAAGTTGCACTAATAGTTCCCTTTTCTGAGTGTTTCTCACTCTTTCACCATCTTGAAGATTTGCTTATACAAAACCAAAACTTCTGCTTACATTGTCAGAGAACAGTCAGAGTGAAAAAGACTCCATTGCTCATGGAAAAAACAAACAGTTAACGTCAAATGAGATCATACATATATCAAATCATATATCATGCATTTTGTCACCAAATAACTAAGTTTTGTAGTAGTAGAGAAGTGATAAAAGTGATAACGCCTAGCAGTGTGATGAGAAACTTCCTTGTGGTGCAAAGAGGAAAGAGCTAAGTGAGAGAGAGTTCACAGAAGAGAGACAAGCCGCTGTCAGGAGAGCAGAGCAAGGTACAACATTACATTAACTTTATTTTGTGAGTGTTCGTCCATCTGTAAATAGAAGGAACTACAATGACTCATTCTTCTCTCACTTGAATAACAGTAGACTGATGTGCTGTGTGATGTACTGATGTACAAATGCTTGGCTGTGCTTGTACAATATGGTGGACTATAGTTGAGAAAATAGCAACGAAACTGATTCACAAAACAGCGACAGAATGGCTGAATGTGCAGCATCCTATATGCAAATTTAGTTATAATAAGAACAGAGAGAAAAGCTTCCTTTCTCAGTGTTTCTGTGTCTGTGCTGTAAGTCATAGAGTTTTCTGTTTCATCAACATATATTCCTGTATGTTTTATTGCACTGTTGATAATCTTTTTTTTTTTTTTCTTCTGAAAGGAGGCGACTGTCATTTGGAGGGAGAGACAGGCTCTCTCGGACATCTGCTGCAAGATGTTGGTTCTCATCTGGGCAGCTCTGCTCTTCTCTGCCAACTCTGCCACAGGTAGAGCGTCAACTTGTTCATGTCATGAAACTGTGACTTTATTATCACTGAAAACTGCATCACAGATTTCATAGCTTCTTTGTGTGGCTGTAGTCAGAAAATAACTTGTGTTATCTGTTGGCAAGAGACCACATGATGATATTTTGTAAAGCTCCGATATCAGCCTTACATATTAGGAAACTGATTTAATGATCAAACCCAAATGCCAGTAACAGTTAAGTGATGTAGTGTGATTCCAGCTTATGATTCTTTTGTATTTTGTTACAGTCACACAAAGGCAGGCACAAATAATGTGTATATTAAATTCACTTTCGGTCTTTTGCTGTTGATCACAACATGGCAGCAGCTTACAGCATCATTTAATTACAAAATGTCTTGCTTTGACTTCATATTGTTTGTCTACTTCTTAAATCTACACTAAAATCTGAATGTTTGTTCCTGTTTTGTCTCTTTTTCCCGTTTTTCACATAAACATGTGTATATCAAGGAGGAAAACAAACCTGTCCCAGTGGCTTCTGTGTCACCCTTAGTGAAAGAGCTATAACAGCAGAGGCTGGACTCTGTGCTGTTATTCCTTGCTCTTTACCCATCCAACCCACTCCAAACCCAAACATGCCATTTGGTTTGAATGTGGTTCCACATGTAGTGATGAGAAAAACATAATATTCAACTTCAACAACCAAAACATTTCGAAATACAGCTCAACTTTGACCTTTACCCCTTCAGCTACACACCACGGCACTAAGGTCACTTGTATGGTCACCTTTTTGAGCTGGTTTACAACAGAGGAGACGGTGACTCTGGATGTGACTTGTGAGTAGCACTTTTACTTTCTTACCTTTTTGCTTTACACACTTTAAAAAAGGAAAACTCCAACATTTTGGAGTTTGAGACTGGGCATTTTGGACCCACACTGCGACAATATGTTGGACACCATTTTCATGTTTTATACCTCCGGAGGTTTGGTTCCTATGGGTAGCATTTTGTGTTAGCTTAGCAAAACGACTTGAAGTCTATGGGAGTCATTAGCCCAGTTCTGTCAAGGAAAAGGAAGATCCACCACAAATTAACCCTGATGTCAAGTTTGGATCATGAATTTTTCAAATGTAATTGTTACATTTCCCCCAGAACGCGTAACCTGAATGAATGACGGAAGGGGGTGTGGGTGTGTGTGTGTGTGTGTGTGTGTGTGTGTGTGTGTTTGGGGGGGGTTGTTTAAGCCGCAGGGTTCAAAGCGTGTGAAAAAAGTAGCGGCTTATAGTCCGGAAATTACGGTAAAGGTTTTTGACCCAAAGGAAACTAAAAAAGAGTCACTAGAGAGAAAAGAAAACTCAACATCCATCACACACACACACACACACACACACACACACACACACACACACACAAACAAACTCAGAGTTTCATTCAAAACACAACATCACAGAAAGCCAAATGATGGTGTTGACTCTCCAGAGACACACAGCCCAACTGAACAGGCAAAACTCACTCCCCTATATCCTCCCAGCCAGGCTGATTAGCAGCAGCTGGAGAGTGAGACAGGTGCACCAAATAGCTCCTGATTAGTAGGAAAACCTTGTCCCTGCATTCCAAATCGCATACTTATACTTTTTACTTTTAGTATGTACTGCAGCTGCCCTTACAAAGTATGTAGTTTAGTATGTATTGGGACATACTAATTATTTTTTTCCCTACTAAATAGTATGGTAGTATGAGTATTGGAACGCAGGGTCTGGCACACTCTTTGAATCAAGCCTGACCATAACAGTAATCATATATCTTATGGTAAGTTTATAATAACGTGTGCAGCCAGTGAATATACTGTCACGCTCTCAAGTTGTTAACTCCAAAACTGGGACATTGGAACCCATTGAAACCGTACATTTTGATCCCTGGTATTCTGCAGCATAAACTGTTGTATGATAGCAGGCTGTCAGGCTCATCATTTTCCTTAGAAACTGTAATTTTCAGCATATTCCAGCAGAGGCAAAATACATGCTGTTTTCATAGGTTCAAATGGCATGGGGTCAGCAGCACTGTATACATTATGCATTACACAGTCATGTTGTGGTGACTCGCCTCCCTTATGTGTGTGGAGAAACTAGAGTGTGGGACATATAGGGAGGAGGTCATATTTATCCTTTCCTTCCCTTTCTCTCTCTCTCATACACACACATGCACGTACATTCATGTGCACACACTCAGTGTGGGTGAGTGAAAATTTAAAAAAATATTAATATATAATAATAAGGATTTTTGTCCAGCGTTAACTTTTTGTTAACACTGCACGAGGGTTAACTTCTCCTTCTAAATGTCATTTTACAACAAAGATGTGAGGATGCCTACAATCACCGGCAGTACAAGCATGAAGGAGGGTGAAGCTCTGACTCTGACCTGCAGAGCTGACACTAACCCTCCATCTCACATCACATGGATGAAACTCGACTCTGAGGAATACCTGCAGAATGGCACTGAAACGGCCACACTGGTCATCCCCAACGTGACAGCAGAACATTCTGGACAATACGTCTGCACAGCACGACACCTCAACACAACCCTGACAGCATCTACTAATGTAACTGTGATGTGTGAGTACATGGCCCCTATCTGCTTAGATAGTAAATATGTGGTCACATTCTGTGTTATCATCAGGATCAAACTCAAACGTGTGAGTTTAGAGCAGAGAATTGTGCATATTTTCATAGGACTATTCATTTGGAAACTACTCCTTCAGGTTTAGGCTGAGCCACATGTGTGCATCTTTCATTTTTGAACTTTTAGGCCATTTTAATCAAATTTAATTAGATTTTCTTATTTTTTCAGTTGGAGATTAAATCTCAAAATAGTTGTAAAATTTCAAATTACTACAGACTGCAAAATTTGTGGTGTCATTTGGCATGTTCACCAATTTAATCCCTTATTCACACTTTATCTGAGACATACTGAGGCATTCAGGATGTTTTCATTTGACTGGACCTGCAGGTTTAGAACAATTAGAAATCATGTTATGTGATGGTTTCAAATGACTGGAACTCTAAATGTCATTTTACCTTGAAGATGTGAAGACACCTACAATCACCGGCAATACAAACGTGAAGGAGGGTGAAGCTCTGACTCTGACCTGCAGAGCTGACAGTCACCCTGCATCTCTCATCACATGGATGAAAGTCGACTCTGAGGAATACCTGCAGAATGGCACTGAAATGGCCACACTGGTCATCCCCAACGTGACAGCAGAACATTCTGGACAATACATCTGTACAGCACAACACCTCATCAGAGCCCCGACAGCATCTACTAATGTAACTGTGATGTGTGAGTATATGGCCCCTGTCTGCTTAGATAGTAAATATGTGGTCACGTTCTGTGTTATCATCAGGATCAAACTCAAACATGTGTGAGTTTAGAGCAGAGAACTGTACTTATTTTCATAGGAATGTTAATTTGGAAACTACTCCTTCAGGTCCAGGTAGAGCCACATGTGTGCCTCTTTCATTTTTTGAACTTCTAGGCCATTTTAATCAAATGTAATTAGATTTTCTTAATTTTTCAGTTGGAGATTAAATCTAAAAATGGTTGTAAAATTTCAAATTACTACAGACTGCAAAATTTGTGGTGTCATTTGGCATGTTCACCAATATAATCCCTTATTCAAACTTTATCTGAGACATACTGAGGCATTCAGGATGTTTTCATTTGACTGGACCTGCAGGTTTAGAACAATTAGAAATCATGTTATGTGATGGTTTCAAATGACTGGAACTCTAAATGTCATTTTACCTTGAAGATGTGAGGACACCTACAATCACCGGCAATACAAACGTGAAGGAGGGTGAAGCTCTGACTCTGACCTGCAGCGCTGACAGTCACCCTCCATCTCACATCACATGGACGAAACTCGACTCTGAGGAATACCTGCAGAATGGCACTGAAACGGCTACACTGGTCATCCCCAACATGACAGCAGAACATTCTGGACAATACGTCTGTACAGCACAACACCTCAACACAACCCTGACAGCATCTACTAATGTAACTGTGATGTGTGAGTACTGTGTTTAGATTCTTGGAGGGGACATTTATTTGCATATCCTACATGATCTTTTCTTTCCTGTGATGTTGTGACACTGCCCTCATTCCTCCAGTCCGTCCAAAGATCCAAAATGGTTCTGAGTGTGTGGTTGAGTCGGACGTCCTGACTTGTGTGTGTATCAGCCTGGGGGTTCCCTTGCCCTCCATCAAATGGCCGTTGTTGGAGAGCCAGGCTGATTACTCCATCACTACCACTGTGTCAAGCTCCACTGTCAACAGCACCATCGTCCTGGCTGCGGGGGAACTCAACAACACCACTGTGGAGTGTGTCAGCAGCAGCGCTGTGACTGGGGAAGTAAAAACAAACCTCACCATCATCAGAAAAACCAAGACAGAACAAGAGGGTAACCACTCAGTGTTAAACACATCCTGTCACAGATCATGAATTTAGGACACTTTCAGTACCTATTTTGTGCTGTAACCTACTGTTAATTTGTACAGTCTTAGGGCAAGCTGCATCATAAAAGAAAGAAAAATCTTCTAAGAATAAAACATAACTTTTGTCAACACTGAGAACTGCGGGCAGCAACCGCAATAAAACAAAAAAGCATGGATTTGTTCACAATTTGTTTTTCTTGTCTGCAGGTCTGTATAATGAAGTTTTGGGTTTTGTTGTCACGCGGCTGGAAACTATCATTGCGTTTTTGATCGGCGTTGTCCTTTCAGCAGTCATCTGCTGTCTGACAAGGAGATGCTGTAGGTACGTTATCGAGTTTTCTTCTCTGGATTTATTGTATTCTTGTTCATTTTTGTCATTGCCATGAATTCCAGGTTGTGTATTATAATGTCCAAATAACAATACATTTTTATTTAATGCTGCCTTTCAAAAAACCCAGGCTGGTCATCTTGCACAAGTTCAGGGAAACAACAGAAACATAATGACACAATGTGATTCTGGGATACTGGGCTATACAAATGAGACTGACTTAACATGATTGATTTAACATAAAGGAACAGCAATTTCATGGTAACACTTTATGATAAGGTACACAACATTTTGAATGAATGAGTAATTACCTGCTTGTAATCCATTAGTTAGTGTACAATTCTTGAGTAACACCTAATTAAATTTCATAGAATAACTAATAATGAATGATTAGTTAATTGAGAAACTGGTGAGGGACGAATCAGGAACCACCTGATACGTGATGAATCTTTAACAAGCACTTCCTTAATAATTCCTACAGAACAGACTGGGAGATCCTATACTAATGAATCACTAGTTAATGATTAGTTCATGAACATCTGTAAATCATCATGCTGACCAAAAATGAGTCATTACTGATTAACTCTGCACCAAACTAGTAACAACTCATTCATTCATTCATTACTAAACACTGGTCACTGTTTTTGTGCACCCCCAAGTTTTGTGTAATGCTGAGTAGCTAATAGGTTACTCCTCATTATTTCAGCATTATCTGAAGATTACTTTCCCTTTCTGTGGTCCCTCAAGTGATGAAGTACTTAGTAACTTCTCCAAATTAGCTACCAGTTTACTTGTGGGGACACAAAAAGGGTAAGTAATCTTAAGGTAATGATGAGGTAATGAAGGACTAGTAACTGCTGGATCGTTTTGAATGATTTGCACTTCATTGATGGGTTTGGACTTTAATCCCGTGAGCATGCCATTGCAGTGGTCCAATCAAGATGTTGCAAATGAACAGATTAGGGTTTCAGCGCTAGTTTGGGAGAGTGATGGGGGAGGTAATATGGAGGTGGGGGGAAAAAAGCATTTCTTTATGTTGGGTTAAAATGAGAAGTTGATGTGCAAGATGATCTCAGAGCTTTTAATTTGACTTTACAGGGAGGTACTGCTGCCATCTTCAGAGATGGTGGAACTAGAACCTTTGAAAGAGTGAATTTTGAAGCATTGAAGATGCCCTCAGTTTTATTAGCACAGAGTAGTTGGAAATTACAGGCCATCAAAGTTTTGATCTCCTGGAGGCAGCAGACTTAGAGGAAATATAAAACCAAACAAAATGATGGGGTAGTGATGCATGATTCAACTGAAGGGAAAGAAGGGCATCAAGCGCTGACCCCTGGGGGACACCCTGTGTAACTGCAGCAAACCCAGAGTTACGGTGTCAAATTACACCTTATGTGGAATTGATATAATAAAAAAATCCACTTTAGCAGATTTTTGTAATTTTTTTTGCTGTTGAATAATATTTGATAACATTTATGCTTAGGAAAAAAAAGAAGAACTCCAAAAATCTGTCTGAGACCCTGGAGATGGTGACTTCCCAAGATCAGCCGGTATTTACATTTATCTCTACAGCTCGTCATTTCAGTCATCAGTGATTATTCATCTATTTAATGATCTTATGTGGCATTACTCTAACTGATTCTTGATACTGCGCATCTCTGACTTTTCTCAAGACATTTTACCTGGCAATGTTTTGAATTATGAGGCTGAAAACTATGTACAAATCTCATAGGTAGGTAGCTTTAAGCAATGTTTTAGTTGGCAAATGACTGACCCATCCACATTGCAACTACCAGGCAAATGTAGGACATGAAGTAGAAGAAGAAGGACGAGCTGAAAGTGGAGCCCCGAGCAGCGAGGCTGTGGTGAGATCAGGTGTTGACGGGGGACTTACAGACGGGGACTACGCCAGCATCGACTACTCCCTACTGAAGAAGAAGAGTCCTGATGACCCAGAGAAGAAGCAAGAGGTCATAGAGACAGAGTACGCCGAAATCAAGAAAGAAGAGAAGGAGCAGATACAAGAGGACGGTGGTGAGGAGAGTGAAATGTTGAAGAAGGAGGAGGAGAACGAGGAAGAGGAGGTGGGGGAGGCAGTGATGAAGGAGGATGAGGAGACGAAACACCCAATGCTGGAGGGGGAGGGAGGTGAGGATGTAGCGTTATATTCCAATGTGAAGGCTATTCTGGGTGAGAAGGAGTGACACATCATGCTGTTGTTGTTCTGGGTCTGTTGAGACTGATGCTTGTATTTGGTTTGATTATTTTAATGTCTGTTGACTTTGAGGATTTGCTTGGGCTCAAATGTATCTGGTTGCTTACAGTTTGCTCAGAGGCTTTGATAATCTTGTTTCCAACTGTAAATGATGATCTTGTGTAAACTTTCGACCACTGTGCTGTGCTCCTCAGCAGTTAAATTCAGCCAAAATAAGCAGAAGTGAGAGGCTTCACACCTCTGTACGTGGATGCTATGATGCTCTGTCATGTTGTGCAAACAATTTTATACAAATCAACTCTGTTCTTCATTAAGTATACAATATGCAATGCAATTGAAATTCCCCATAATAATCTTTTTTGCATGCAAATATGATGATGTTACATGACAGAAGGTTGGGTTTCATAAATTAGTCCCTGTCTCATTCTGCACACTCGCAATGTGCGCCCCTGGTCAGTGCAGAGGGGGGGGGGCGTAGTGCCTCCCAGTTCTGCTCTTGCTCAACGCACCCCTTGATCTAATTTTGCATTGGGTTTGACTTTGCGGGGGTTAGTTATACATAGACATAGACCAGACACAAAGTTTAGCTTACCTCGGTTTGTGAGTTTATTTGTCAGGGACTGTGCACAGCACAGTAGCTGAGACAAAATTAGCAAAGTAGCTAATTTGCATCTGTAGTTTGCGGGCAGGAAAAGATTAAAAAAACAATGTACAAACTTTGCAAAAAAGCAATTAATATCTGATGTGCCCTTTGTGGTATGTTCAAGCACAACTGGGGACCGAATTCCCTGCGTCTCATCTCAGAGACTCGTGTTTGTTTGTGTTTATTTGTCAAAACCATGCAGTTACAACACTGCCAACATCCAAGTGTATTATTTTATCTTAAAGAAGGCTTTTTCCATGCAAAATTGTAACTTAAAAGTTTTGTCTAAAATCTTGAAACTCTTGGGGGAATAAACAATGTCACTGCAACAGGAGGAAACAGTTTGCTCAAATTATGAACTCAACAAATGTCCCTTGACTCTTCAGACAGCTTTACACCCTGAAAGGCTTGTACACCGCTTCCCTACTTCCTTATTTCTCAGAAGTGCACCGTTTTGTTGTTATATTGAATTAAGACTCTTACGACATATCCACTTTACTATAACATGCTGTATTGAAAACAGACGAACTCGGCAAATCTTATAGAAAATGTTGAGTTCGTCAAAAATGTTTGATTCTGCTGTTTTTCTTTTTTATCCTTTAATGTTATGTACATATGCTACCTTGGAGGAAACTTGTCATATGGCACAGATGCGTCTGTCGCAGTGTTGTTGGTAAAGACAAACATTTTTTGCTGTTATTACAAAAGCATCATTGAACTTCTCTCTGGTTGGCCAATGAATATTTTCTGAGGTTACCACAGTTTCATGTCTCATCATATCAGCCACACGTTCTCAGGTATTATTAGATCTCGAGTGCTGTTTCATTTCATTTGTTACAGGAGAATGAAAAATGAAAAGTAGACTCCTTTACTGGTATGATGCTTATTATTATTTTGTTTTTGAGCGTTGAATATTTAAGTTACAAATGTGTATGCGGATGACATCTTTACTATTTAAAGCTCAGAGAGAAAAACTAAAATGAAAATCTAAATAGCTGATAATGACAAATGTGTTTGCCACTTTGTGTTGCCTTTATTGCCTTTTTTAAATAAAGAATACATTTTGAAGAGCGGGGACAATTATATCTGACTATTGTTACATATCAGGAAAATGCATTTAAACTGCCTTACCTGCAGTAACTAGGAAGTGTCATTGGGATTCACAGGATCATAGCCTACACATTACTCGGCATCGAATCATATACTTTTTCATTTCACAAGTCCAAATTCTTTTTTATTACCATAATCATTACAGAAATGAACCCCTATTCATATAGTTGAGAAGAAATCACTTGGAAATTGAGTGTTGTGGTCAACATAGAGTAGACTGTCTGCTGTGAAAGAGAGGCCAGATGTGAAAACCTGAGACACCAAGCAGCTGTCAGAGCTTTTGTTTATCTGTTTCTGTTTGAAAGAGAGAGGAAAGAAAAACTTGGTGGACTGATTTCAAACAACATTATGCACCTTTCTTCCTCTTTATTGCTAACATCTTAAAACTACCGGGCAGGAAGTTAAAGAAAGGAATCATGCAAAATATATACTGTAAATGAGACTATTATCAAGGAAGTGAAAGACATATCTTGTCTATATACATCTGTCTCAATATTACATAAACACAAGGCATGTATGAATATGTGATATATGACCACCATCATATCACTGCAATAGTTGGGTGTAGGAGGCAGTGAAAATAAAAAAGTAGTCACTGTTGCTCAGCATTGTGTTTTATGCTCACATAGGGCAGTTCAGTGATGTTCATAAGTGAAGCTTTTGAGGACAGTAAATCATTAGAAATAATAATAAAACCCCATAAAACAGCCAGTGTTGTGTGGTTCCATTATAAATAGGTGTCTGCTAATGAGCATATAAATATGTTTATATGACAGCAGGCAGCTTTCAGTATGAATGTACAGTACACAGCATGCATGAGTGTGCTTAATGCTCACTCTGGATTAAGAATGAGCTTACAGGATTAGAATGTTCCACTAGCTGGACGGACGCTTTAAATAGATCAACCAGATACTGTCAGCTCTCGAAAGCAGGAGAGAAATCTACATTTGACCATCGGGAACACAGATCTATTCCTGAAGGCCTGAGGTAAGGGTGCAGAATACAGACAAGAGTGTTTAGGATTCTTCTCTGTAGGTTTGTTTTATACAGGGCTGTCACCGTCAAGCTGCCAATTTAATTTGTCTTCATTAAGGTGTCAGTGTTAACTGTGTCGCCTTTATTATCAAGTGTGTTGTAAGAACAATTTTGATGCTTTGCTGTCATTAAAAAAAATGCCTGTGCTACCACATACATCATGGAGATCTGTCCCCTCCTGGAGACAGAATACTCAAAAGGACTTCTGATGTTTTTCCACAGAAATGGCTGATGTCATCAAAAGCCTAAACCTCCTGGAGACCCTAAAAGAGTCCATAGAGAACAATAAATTATCAGATGTCAAAGATGCAGTGGAAGATCTGCTGATCAGCAGGATCAATTTAGGGATTGTGGGGGAACGTGGGGTTGAAAAGGCCACATTTCTAAATGCCCTGCGTGGCCTTGGCCCTGAGGACGAGGGAGCAGCCCCGTTTCCATCCCCTACGCCCCCAGAGGGAGTGGCAGGCTACCCCAACCCTAAACACCCTGACTTCCGCCTGTGGGATCTGCCACCTGTCCCGACCACCTCTCCGTTTGAACCCCAGGGATACATGGACAGAGTTAAGTTCCTCCGCTATAATGCCGTTTTAATGATGTTCACGCAGAGCCCCCACCCAAACTGTGTGGAGTTGTTCTTGGAGGCCCGTTCAGTCCAGCGAGAAACAGTATACTTTGTTCTCTTAGCTTCAGAAAAAGACACAGAAAAGAGTCTGGAGGCCAAAAAGAAAGCCAGTCTGGAGGTGCTGACATCAGAGGGTGTGGCACGACCTAAAGTGTACATGGTAAGACCCTCCACCTTGGAGAAGTTTGACTTCCCCAGTCTGTTGGATGACATGGCCAGCGACCTGCCAGAGGTGCGGGCCAACGCTCTCCTCCTAGCTCTGCCAATACTCACCTTGAGCCTGGTCACTCAGAAAAAGGATGCATTCAAAGCACTGGTGTGGGCAGCCGCCTCGCTTTCTGGCGGGGTGTCAGCCATCCCTGTTCCCCTGGTGGCCTCCATGGTGGATTCCAGTGTAGGAGTGCGGATCCTGAACAAAGCACAGATATCACTGGGCCTGGATGACGAGTCAGTTGAGAGGTTGGCCCGACAGCGGGGCGTAGAACCCAAAAAACTGAAAGATCTGCGGACTTGTACCCTGTCAGTGGAGATCACTAAGGGGGAAGTGAAAAAACGGCTGGTGTCTGCGGAAAAGGACTTGTCCTCTGTCTCATCCCGGCTGGTGCAGATGGCGATGCCCCGAAATGCCCGTTCTGCAGGCCGCTCCTTCACTGCTATGCTGCAGGCCCTAAACGGGGCCATCGATGAGATGGCAGCTGATGCTGAGAAGATAGTAGCTGCAGCAGTGGGGGATGGGAAGTGATAGTTTTGTTTGTGCATGTTATTTCCTCTGTTTGCCGTCAGTTCAGATTTATTTTTTCCCCCTTTGGGATAGAAGACATGTTTTAAATAGTGATCTATGCATCTTTTTGATACATTTTCACTTAAAATTCTCCAAACTGATGGTGAGTAAGCTGCAGCATGCTTGTTCAAAGTCTTTGCCTACGAATGCTGTGCAGTAGCTTACACTTTCACAAAAGCACTGAATAGAGGAAGTGAGATTTCGCTAACATCATGCCTACAGTGAGGTGCACACCGATGATAAAAATATAGTGGGCTCCGGTATCTGGTTTGCCTAATTTTACATGCAAAATTCTTGTGGGTCTTGTGATTTTGAGTCTATGGACATCGCTTTTCAGTCGCACATGAGGATGGATGATGTGTGCTGCAGACTGCTGTAAGATCCACTGAGGTAGGAATGAGATGATTTGTAAATTATGCCTCAGTCTAAACTGTTACTGTTGTTGTCACTGCTTTTAGAAAGAAAAAACTAATGTAAATATACATATATATGTACAGGTGTTATGCTCTTATGTTAAACACGAAAAATGTCAGGTTTTATGTGTATTTGTGGAAATTTTAAAAATACTGGATGTTTTTTTTTTTTTCTCCTTTTTGGACAAAGCAATATTTTGCTAATAAAAAGACTAAAGGAATAGAATAAATGCAATATACTGTAAAAAAATAAATTAGTCAGTGTTTGTCATTCTGTACAGTAAGTATATGAAAGTCTTTAGGTGTGGTATCTTATGGTGTGAAGAATGAATGCATGGCCAATGAAGCAGAAAACAGTAAGTTAACATACTGTAGCACATCAGGAAACCTTTTTTCCCAAAGTCAATAATTTCAGATAAATAACTAGAGTTATTTCCAGCGCAGTTTTGTTTTTTACAGGATGTTTTACACACAAAAAGTGTCACCATTGCAATAAGGCAGATCATTTCACAGCTATCAAACACACACACACATGCACAAGTATGTGTGTCATATGTGCGCATGCGTGCGCGCGCGCACACACACACACACACACACACACACACACACACACACACACACACACACACACACACAGTAGATTTACATAGTAGACAGTGTGATTTCCTCAGTTTTAGATAGATTTTCTTACTTGAAAAAAGAAGAATGACTGACTGAGACTGGATTAACTGGATTAAATGAAGCAACAGTGTTCACATGAACAGACAGTGAATATTTGTCATACATGTGTAAATAAACTTTTTAAATTAATTTGCAAATGTACAAAGAATAGAAAAATGTACAAATCCAGCGCAAATGTTTCCACACAAAGCCTGGTGTCGAACAATGACACATGCACCTGTTTTTGTTTCAGATTTTAAGCTGTAAATATGATTCATAAAATGAAGGCTTCAACTTGCAGATGGCTGGTGTTTCTGGCCATAACAATAGGTATACTTTTTGTTTTATTACATTTTAAAAATTGTCTTTGTAACTGGTTGAATGGCACTTCACTGACTGACTGTTCCACCTCTGTTTTCACCACCACAGATTTCTCCTGCTCATCAAAGCTCTTTGAAACATTTGACACACACCTGAGAGCCAAAGAAGGATCATGCATTGAAATTAGATGTACAGGCGATGCGACTCAAATGAGAGCAAATGAAGGAAATGCAGTCTGGTATTGGATAAAAAATGCGGAGTATCATGAGACAAACAAGAATTTTACTGGCACTGTCATTTACAGCACCACACCAAAATATCCTGTCAGTCAGGAGTTTGAAGGCAGAGTGGAATACCTTGGCTCTCAAAGTTTTGGCAGACAATCACAAAATAAGTGTGGTATTAGGATCAACAACCTGCAGAAAACAGACAGTGGAAACTATTCTTTCAGATATGAAGGAGCACAAATCTGGATGACTAATCCTAGGGTGAACCTTACAGTTGAAGGTATGTTAGTCCATCACAGATCTGAACATTATTGAAACACAGTTTTAAAAATATATGGATTTAAAATCCAGTGTTTGGTGCAGTTCTCTTAGGTTATGTATTATCCAGAGATGTAGCTGAGTGTTAAACCATACCTGGTTTTACCCTTGATTAAACCATAGTGGGCAGAGTCAAAGAACTACCAGTTCCTCTGACTAAAAAGGTGAGACTGGAGACCACTGAAAAAGGAACAGTGATAACAAAGGATTTGACTTATAGTGTCAAGAGAAAGTAATTGAACCCTTTGAAATGTCCTAGTTTTCTGCTTGAATTGGTCATAAAATGTGATCTGATCTGCATCTGCAAGTCACAAGTAAGACAATGTGTTTAACCACACAATTAATACACAATTAATTAACATTTTATGTCTTTATTGAACACAGCCATTACACTTTCACAGTGCTGTGCAGGAATTTTGCACACTTCCTTACAGAAGGGCTTCAGCTCAGCCATATTCTCAGGATGTCTGGTAGGAACGGCTCTCTTGAGGTCATCCACAGCATCTCTATTGGATTCAGGTCTGGGCTCTGACTGGGCTACTCCAAAGGGTGGATTTTCTCTGTTGGAAGCCATTCTGTTGTAGATTTACTTCAATGTTTAGGGTCATTGTTCAGGTCAACCTTTAATGAGCTTCAGCTGGCAGACACCCTGACATCACCTGTACGATGATAGTGGTCGATGGTGGCGAGTGGTCCAAGCCGTGAGGCAGCAAAGCAGCCTCAAATCATGATGCTCCCTCCATAGTCCCTCACCGTTGGGATGAGGTTCTCATGTCAGTATGCAGTGCCCTTTTTACACCATACGTAGTTCACAAAACAATTTCCCAGTAGTGTTGTGCAGTGTCAAGGCGCTCTTTAGCAAACTTGCAGGGATGCAGGGATGTTTTTTTTTTTTTTTTTTTTTTTTTTTTGGAAAGCAGCGGCTTCCTCCATGGTGTCCTGCCATGGACACCATGCCTGTTCAATCTTTTGCATTTGCTTAATCTCTTCCAATGAATAAGTAAGTAAATTTTATTACATCCAAGGAACAGTTTGTTGTACAGCCAGCAGAGAATAAATAAATGGTAAAGACAGCAGTTCATACACAGAATACCCAACATACAGATGTAGTCTACTGGCATTTATAAGGGACAGACCACATCAAGCTATTCATGATGCCAGTAGTGACCAGGACAAATGAGGTCTTGTATCTCTTGGTCCTACACTTTGGTACAATGGACCTGCGACCAGATGGCAGCCGTCTGTATTCAAGAGACAAGAGGTGACTCTGGTCAGACAGGACAGATTTGGCCTTCCTTGTAGCTCTGGCTCTTCAAGTTTTATATTTTGCCACACCATTTCACAATGCTGCTCAGTCTGTACTTATTTTTTAGCACAAAATTGTCTCCATTTGTGGACAGTTTGTCTAAATGTGGCCTGTTGAATACCTAAAGTCTTTGAGATTACATTGTAACCCCTTCCAATCGTATGCAAATCAACAATTCTTGACCAAAGGCCTTCAGAGATCACTGTTTAGCGAGGCATGGTTCACCACAACAGATGCTTCTTGTTAAAACACTCAACAACAGTTTGAGTGTTTTTTGTAGGAGTCAAAAGTAGCTCTACACCTGGCTCACATCTCGTTTCACTGATTGGACCTCAGGTTTGCTAACTCCTGACTCCAGTTAATTCTTTTGGGAATCATTAGCCAAAGGATTCACTCACTTTTTCCAGCAGCACTGTGAATGTTTAATGGATGTGATCAATAAAGACATGAAATATTATAATTGTTTGTGTGGTATTAGGTTAAGCACTTTGTGTTTGTCTATACTCATAGACGTAGATGGAGATCTGATCACATTTTATGACAAATTAATGCAGAAAACTAGGATATTTCAAAGGGTTCATATACTTTTTCTTGTCCCTGTATATGATGACATCTGGTATGCTTGCTGCTAACTGAGGAAGAAATATGTAGTTTTGCTCATTTCTGTTAGCCAACCAAACTCAGTGGTTTTCAAAGTGGGGTCCAAGGACCCCCCGGGGTCCTTCGGGGGCTTTCAGGCAATCCTCAGCAAAATGTACAGTTTAATTTTACTATACCTTAAGATATTGTTTCAATGCAGAACATGTATGAGGGATCATTTTAACATTTTCCTGAATCTCACCACTAATTGTCAGTGCTAATGTAAGAAATCTTAACAATTAAACCTGCACAAATGAATTTGATTTCTGTCAAAAACAAGTAAAATAAATGTGCTAAAATATGAGAATATGAGAATGTGAGAAATGTGAGAAATAATGGAGTATAAGTGAAAAATCTGCAAAATAATACTAATAGAAAATCAATAAAACTACCAGAAAACTATGGGAGGAAATGAAAAAAACATTCAGTACTAACTATCTCTTTTGGTACTTGTTGGGGAAAAATCACTTCAAATGGGGTGTGAGCATCCAAAAGATGAAAATGTTGAAAACTCCAGGCCAAAAAGATGTTTGCCAGGTTGTTCACTTCTGCTCAGAAAAAAAGGTTAACTGAGGTTTATACCAATAACCTCAGCTTATCTCCGCCTTTGAGAAAAGTTTGTCACATATCATATGCATAGAATATGAAGAATATCAAACAAAATATTTTCCATCATGCACATTTATGTCAAACTTTTTACAACAGGTTCACATAAGCTAAAAACAAAACAAAACACCTTGTTGTTTAACTCTGCATCGCTTATATTGTCTCCCTTCTTCTTTTCAGAAAACCCATGCAAGATCACATTTGAAGAGCCACCTACAGTAAAGGAGTCCGGTCCTGTAACCCTCAAGTGTTCAACATCAAGTTCTTGCCGTTTCCGTCCACAAATTAAAGAGCTCCAACTAAGTTATCAACAGGACTATGACGAAAACCTTAAAGTCAGCAGAGTCAGCTTTATGGCTAACGGGCAGGATGATGGGAGGACGTTCACATGTCAATTGCAAGATAAGAGAGACAATTGTTTGGCTCAGAGTGTCCGTCTAACTGTGGAGCGTAAGTTCAGAATTTGAGTTCAGTTTTATAATGAGATGTCTATCATTTGAGCAGGGGTGGAGGGAATAAAAATGTCCCATTCCAGTAGAGGTAGGTCTACTGTTAGCTCTCTGAAATTGTCCTTACCTAAAAGTAAGTTAGAAAATGGATAACAAAGTGAAGTCAGTCTCTCCCTCTGTGCAGACTTGCCACTGGTTGTGAATGGTGTAACAATCAGACAAGCCAAGAGTCTCCAGAGTCACAAATCTGATGCTAAGTAATGAAAGTGATTTAAAATCTAACAACACCTTAGTAAAAGTAAAACTACAGACTTTAAAAAGTACTCAAATTAGTACAAGTGCATGAAAAGCAAGTGACTGCTGCACAGTGGTGGAAAGAGCACAACAAACTATAGGTGTGAACTTTCCATGCAGTTACAAAGGGAGGAGAGAACACACTTCAAACTAGATTCTTTTAAAGGGGCATTATGCAAAATTGCTGAGGATCGATCGAAGTGAGGACCTTGTAGACTCAACTGGCAGATATAGAATAAGCATGACAATATGATGGTTGAGTCTACGTGGTTCTCACCGTCAGGACAAATTGGTGATATTCTCTTTTTTCTATATCAGGGAAACTTTCTTAACTGCAGTAACTAGGAAGTGTAATTGTGATTCACAGGATCACAGCCTACAAATTACTGAGCATCGGATCATATACTTTTACATTTCACAAGTCCAGTTTCTTTTTATTACCATAATCATTATAGAAATGAAGAAAACACTTGGTGCTTGAGTGTTTTGGTCAACATGGAGTAGTCTGCTATGAAAGAGAGGCCAGATGTGAAAACCTAGACCTGAAACACCAAGCAGCTGTCAGAGCTTTTGTATATCTGTTTCTGTTTGAAAGAGCGAGGAAAGAAAAACTTGGTGGACTGATTTCAATGAACATTATGCATCTTTCTTCCTCTTCATTGCTAACATCTTAAAACTACTGGGCAGGAAGTTAAAGAAAGGAATCATGCAAAATATATACTGTAAATGAGACTATTATCAAGGAAGTGAAAGACATTTTGCAGATTTTACATCTGTCCTTTTCATCTCAGTATTACATAAACACAAAGTATGCATGAATATGTTGTATTCAGATTGAATGTCCTGTTCTTGCAGAATGAAAACAAGCCATTGTGCTACACTGTGCAGTAGTTTTTCAAATTGTACAAATTTTCCTCTTTTTTCCACACTTATTCCACATTTTTGGCCAGTTGAGTCTAAATGGTTCTGGCCTCCATTGACCATCTGCAGTTTTTCCTCATGCAGCTTTGATTTGAAATTTGGAAATGACAAAAAGTAGAACCAACAAGGCAGAAGCAGATTCCTCCTCTCGTCTTTGCTGGCTTAGCTTTTATTGTTAAACGTTCCACAATCTGTCACTGATCATTTGTTCTCTGTAATGGAAATGATTTAAAAAAAAATGTACCTAAGTAAATGTGAAACTACTGACGTTAAAAAAAAAGTACATAACAAAGCTGCTCAATTAATGTAGCGTGGGTAAATGTCAATGTCTGCATCCACTTTCATTATGACAGTATGCAAATGCATTTCTCTCAGCTTCTCTCAATCAGTTCCTCTTTTCTTCTGTTGCCTCAGATTCGCCTAGAAACACAGAGGCGAGGAAAAGCCCTGAGGATGTCAAGGAAGGAGACATTGTAACTCTCACTTGCTCCACTAGAGGGCGTCCTGACCCCGCATTTTCCTGGTTTAAAGATGGAACTGAGGCCACTGTTAAAATCAATGTTACAGGAGCAGAGTGGAAAATTAATTCCATTACAGCTTCAGAGAGCGGGACGTACTACTGTGTAGCTACAAACAAGTATGGGACAGACAGATCAGCTACGATCCACATTGATGTGAAATGTGAGAACTTCTTACGTTTATTTAACTTCTATCTATCTATCTATCTATCTACTCTATAAATACTTTTCCCTCATAATAGTGCTGTAGCTGTATGACATCTAATATTTTGCGCTGGAGTCTCTGGTGTAAAAGTTGATTGTCATTGTGAATCAAACTAAAATAATGTGGAAAACTTCTGTTTCAGATTGTCCAAGTGAGGTTAAAGTAGAGACGAATAGCTCTGAAATTACAGAGGGAGAAGACATCGCGTTGACTTGTGCAGTGAGCAGAAGCAACCCAGAACCTCATTCCTTCGGATGGTACCAAAACAACAACTGGATTGGAGAGGGAAAGACATATGAAATTAAGCAGATCCAGCCCGAGAGACGTGGATCCTACACATGTGAAGCAACTAACAGTGTGGGTGCTGCCAGGTCTCAGCCGCATCAAATCAATGTTCTGTGTAAGTTTCACAACCCCTGGTCTGGTACATCTCAAGAAGCAGAACATGGCACAAAGTTAGGACCTCCACAAGGACTATTCATACTAATACCATATCCAGTCAAATGGCTTTTGAATAAAGCTTTCTCCAAATGGCTCAAGCTACAGATGAAGTGGCGCACATGATGTTGCTGAACCTAAACTAAAGTTGCCTTTTCCTTTGTAGACGCTCCAAGGAACTCCAAGGTTTCCAGATATTATGTTGTTGATGATTCTGTGAAAATCAGGGAGCCCCTCAGTCTAACCTGCAACACTGAGGCCTTTCCTGAGCCACAGACTTACAGCTGGTACCACAACAGTCACCACAAGCTCTCACACTCTCAGAAGGACCTTCGTATTGACCGTGTAGACAGAGAAGATCATGGATGTTACATTTGCAGCGCCACCAACATCATCGGTCCAGGGACCAATAGTAGTGCTACATGCATCAAAGTACTCTGTAAGTAATTGTAGGTTAAGGTAAAAACATACCTTGTGGTTCAGATCAGTTACGCTCTTGCACCACTGCATGCTGTAGCCTCTTTGTCTTTTATGATGACCTCAAAGATGAAGCTTCCTCATTCATCTAAAATATGTTATGATGCAGGCTACAGAGACCGAGGCTACAGATCTGTGTTCAACACAAAGAAACCAACAGACAGGAGCTACCTTTTTTCTCTCTCTTTTTTTTTTTTTTTTCAATATAAGAGGGAACCGATAAAGTCCTCATACACAGTTTATGCTGTTTAATTAAGGAACAAGTTTGGTATTTTTCAACCTATTTTAAAATGTTCATTCTAACTTTGAAAACAACCCAGCAGGACCCTTGTTTTCAAACTCAAAAATTATTATTAATGCTCTTTTTCAAAGTTTGAACTGTATAGTCAAATCTGTTTTTAAATTGTTCAGGCACAAAAAGTGGCAAACCATGCTTTTAAATATTAGATTAGGCTATTTATAATGGCTCTCTGTGGTTATGAATATTTGGGATAAAGGTAGTGAAAAGTAGTTGTTCAAAACATTTTCTGAAAAAATACATACATAATCCAAATAGGAAGATGTGAATGTACAATGAGCTTCCGGTTTTCAAAAAGGATTATACTGTTTTTTCTTTAAGACAACCCAGAAAATTTGTTCTAAACATCTCCACGGTGCACCTAAAATTGAACCTTAAGCTTTTCTTGAGACCAACTTCTCCACTAATTATTCCAACAACCCACCAAATAGTTTGGAAAATTGTCCTTTGCACACCTGGAATTTATAACCAATAGCCTCGGTCAATTTATTATTGAATGGGCATATTCATCACACATCTGTAGGTTCCTATCAGTCCACATCTGTGGACTGATAGGAACCTACTAACCCACCAGTAGGTTCACTCTTAGCTTTAATAACCATGAATAGCTGGTTAAGGTGAGGGAGAAGGTTGCATCAAGGCAGGTGTGACTCCAGGGCCTCAGTTAAGACCGACTGGTGAGAGGATAAAACTCCTCTGACCCACTAGAGGGTGCAATAGGGCCCTACTAACCCACACATGTCGGGGTTATTACGATTGATACAGGTCACTCAGCTTGACAAATCAACTTGACAATTTGAACATGCCCTCCTGAAGGTCACCTGTTTCCTCTC
The DNA here is from genome assembly GCF_902150065.1 of Myripristis murdjan. NCBI lineage: Eukaryota > Metazoa > Chordata > Actinopteri > Holocentriformes > Holocentridae > Myripristis > Myripristis murdjan. Next base: position 25,578,627 of record NC_043995.1, on the reverse strand, counting down.
CACAGTCCAACCCACCAATCTCACACTGTGGATGCCTTCTGAGGCCACTGAAGGTCAAAATATCACCATCAGCTGCACCACTGAAAGCTTCCCATTGGCACAGCTCACCTTGTCACACATCAACTCAAACGGTCAGTTCTCCTCAACGACTTCTCCACCCGACTCCAACTTTGTCAGCACAATCAAAGTCCCGTTTGAAGTAACTCCAGACGACGCAGGCCGGTACCTCTGCAAGGCCAAAAACTCTGAAGGTTCTGACAGCACAGAGAAGGAGCTGGTGGTGAAATGTGAGTGCAGCTCATTCCTCACAATTATGAATCTGAAATAATCATGCATGATCTTGAAAATGTCTTTCTGGAGGCAGAACAGGCCAATGGGAGAGAAGTCTTTGTATCTGTACATTGCAGATCTGTAAAAACTCCCTCTGGGGTCAGGTGAAGCAAAAAACAAACACTAAATCTGCACTCTTGGTTTAATAATCTGTGTACACAATTTTACAAACAGGGCTGTCAGATTTATAATCTGTGCCCTGAGTGCAGATTTAGTTTTTTTTTTTTTTTTTCTCAGCTGACCCCAGCAGGGGTCTGTAAAAAACAGCAAAACAAAAAAAGGTTTCCATTCCATTTTTTTTTTTTTTTTTTTGAAATTGTGTCATTTTAATTTTACTAATGGCACATGGCTTCAATACATTTGAGCAACCATAACCAGTGGATTTTGATTATTTACTTAGGCTTGTCTTGCCACCTTGCCTTTTCTTTCCATATGTACAGTATAATGAACATTCATTACAGTAGAAATAATCATCTAGATGAGAGCCACTGTGAGAAAGACCGCGATTACGGCCATCATCATACAGTAATCATCTGATGGGATGTTTTCAAACTGTGTTTCAGATCCTGTGAACAGTTTTCTAACCTGACTTTATTTTTGGTAAATACAGATCGTCCCAAAAATGTGTTGGTTTCGTCTGCGGAAGGTAAAGATGGTCCAAATGTGCGTGAAAAAGAGGACTTGGTGCTGAAGTGCAAAGCTGAGTCAAATCCACCAGTGACGTCCTACACCTGGAGGACGACTGCAGCCAGGACAGAGGAGCTTGAGGGACAAAAAGATATTTTAACTCTCCGTTCTGTCACTCCCTCCCACAGTGGACTGTACAGCTGTACAGCCCATAATGACCTTGGAACGGGAAAGTCACAGGAATTCGAGGTCAAAGTCATGTGTAAGTAGACTGACACACTGATGGGTGTGAATCGATGGGAGGGGGGAACCACGGCGCCTTGTGACCCGACTGTCAGAGGCCAAAGGCACAACATTTACGCTTCCCTCGAGTGGACGGTGCACAGATAAATTCGTCTCAGAAGTAAATCCTATTCCTGTTCATTGGCTTCAGTTGCTTCAACTGATGTTAATCACAACAATAAGAAACTTGGAAATAATGTGTGCTACCAACAAATGAGCAAACTAACTAACTAAATAAATCCCAAATTTATTCTCTATTCAGTCTATAAACATAAACTATAAAGACGTTAAAAGTGTTAGTATCTCTTTTTTGGGGGTCAAACAATGACTTATCTTACTCATGCTGCCTTCAGGTGCTATTGGAATTATCATAATTATGAGCACTTTACAATATTAAACATAAGCAGCCTAATAAAGTGAGGGGGGGAGTGGGGATTTATGATATTCCACCTCAGCTGTCCGGATGTGGCATTTAAGGTGAAACAGAAAAGCTTAAGCGTGTAACAGCTGCCTAATAAATCAGTTAAAATGTAAACTGAATACCTGATATGAATTTTCTACAGGACTAGGAATTTGTGCTATCCTTAATCACTTATTTTTTTCCATGTTAGACGCTCCAAAAGATGTAAAGATCGACATATCCCTGCTTAACTGGAAGAGTCCGGCGAATCTGAGCTGCAGGTGTCACAGCTTTCCTGCCGTCAGCCAGTACCAGTGGTACAAGATTACAGAGGAGGAATCTGACGGGACATGGGTCTCATCTGGTCAAAATTACACAGTTTCCCCAGACAAGCCTGGAATGTACTACTGCACTGCTAAAAATCAAATGGGTCTCCAACGTTCTGAGTCACAAGAAGTGTTTCTTGACCGTGAGTGAATTACAAGCCCACACGTCATTTTCAGCATAAACACTGCAGAATGAATCCAGGATGTTCTTGTATGTTGCCTCTCTATGGTATTAAAAGGGAGATACTGTATATGCTGTATACTGTATATACTATATCTGTATGTACTGAGTTTTTTTCACGGAGTAAGCTATATTAGGTTTGAGAGCAGCGGTACAATTTTGAGTTTAAATGCACCAAACTTATTTTCAGTGCAAATATTGATTTTTATCCCCTCTCTCCTCTTCCTCGAACCTCAGGAGGATTCCTGCGTTTTCTCCCAATCATCCTCTTCTTCCTCTTTGGTCTGGTTGCTGTTCTGCTCTTGGGTTTTCTGTGCAGGTAGAAAAAAAACCAAAACAAAACACAATCTTTACAGTTATACAGTATAGAATTCAATGTGCTAACTATGCACATGTAAATAGAGCTCAATCAGTGTTGTTGTTTTTTCAGACAAAGACGAAACAAGCCTTTTCAGCAGGGGGCGTCAAACACACGGCCTTGCTGGGGCATCTTTGGTTTTCTGGTGATTATTTTCTGTCTTTATTCTGCACAACCTGTTGCACACCTTAATTTAACATACTTGGAGATAAATGAACTAACAGTGTGTGACTCTGTGTGAAAAAAAAAAAAAAAAAATCAGGTCTTGCGGAACGGCACCAGGGAGAATCTGGTGAGTGAAAACGGCTTTGTCGGGCCTTGCAGGAGCAGAGATGACCTTTTGCCCGACCGACGGTGTCGTCCGCAGCCCCAGCCCTGCCGGCCTCGTCCAGACAGCACGTAAGGCATCAGGCACACACAGTTCCTGACCGGGACAAGGCACACACTGTAGGACACGGGGCCGGGTGGGCTGGTGTGTATGCCGGAGTCAAAAGATTCATTGAAGAGCCTTCAGACACAAATGGGATTGTTTGTGGCTGTCACTCACAGTTTTTATTCTCCTTATTTCTCCTCAGGCCGGCCTCCAACATCAGCACTGTTTACTGTACTGTGAATTTGCCCAAGGGCAAGCAGGTGAGACGGTGAAAAAGCAAGTCAAGTCAAGTTTATGCGAATAAGTTAAAATAACTGTGATATCCTCATCATGAAAACAGTAAATGAAAACAAAAGTGCATGACTGAATTTTGTGAAATCCGCCAAATGGGAAGAGGCACAGCAAACTGACCTTTAGTGACTGTTGGATGATGGCCAGTCAGTGTCGTCTGCTGTTGAGCTGCATAACAGTCACTTAAACCTGAAACAGATCTTTTCCATGTGTTTTAGTTTTTGTTTCTTAATCCGTTGCACTAAAGTATCACAGTTTGCACACACTTTAAAAAGGTTTCCCTCGAAGAATTTCATCTCTAAATAGTGTTTCAGGAGCTTTCCATCTGTGCAGAGATTAAAACATGGGGGAAGCACAGAATTCTTGTGTATTTTTTTTTTTTTTGACATAAAAATCATCACATTTATACAGCATCATATTCCAAGAAAAAAACTCAGAATTTAAAAGACTGAAGTCCTAAATTTATGAGAAAAAAAGGGACAAATTTGCAAGAAAAATACTCTGAGATTAAAGTAGAAAATTTGTGAGAGGAAAAACTCACAAATTTGTGAGAATTAATTTATTATGTGCCTGCAGTGTGTGGTTGATCCAACTTTGCAAAGTAAAGCGATGATTTTTTTTTTTCTCGTAAATTTGTGACTTTATAATCTCATAGTTTTCAGGGTTTTTTTCTCATAAATTTGTGAGTTCTATCTTGTAAATTTACACTAGAATCTTAGAAATTGGAGTTTTTTCTTAGAATATTGGCTCCATAATTTTTTGTCTCCCTACAATGGCACTAATATGCCGTCGCACATTTCAACTTACTGAATACTGACACAAATTCAATTTATTATCTTCACTGAAAATATTGGTGTCAGCCTTGAAAAAAAAAAAAAAAATGCACCACCAGTCAGATCCAACTGGTAGACAGAGGATTTGTCTGTGACTGATGGCTGCTGATTTAAATGACAGAGTGTGTCTGGCTGCAGCCACGAACTGATCATTCAGTGTTCAGTACTGCGAGGGCATGAACCGCTGGACACTTGCAGCATCTGTTTGGAAAGATGAATGAACTGATTCAGCTGCTACTGTATAATCATTGATGTTTTCTGTTTGACATCTGTTCAGGGTCCCTCGCAGCCAGCCAGAGGGCAGGACAGATCCACAGAGGACGATGCAGTCAACTATGCTTCCTTACACTTTGGGGAACAGAAAAAGTGAGAACTGTGTGTCTTTGCGTATTGAATACCGTGACCAGAGAGAAAAATGTTCAGGCGACAGATATGGATAATGATGTTCTGTTTTTCAGGAATAGACCGGCTCCAAAAGCAAAAGCGGGTGAAGAAGACGTATATGCTAAAGTGGTGAAGCCAAAGCCACGTCAAAAGGTCAGCCACATGCAAACCTTTAGTGCCTCAAAGGTTTAGTCGATACATAAGTCGATATTCTGCCACTCGGGTTCACCAGGAGCCCAACTGTCGAACACAGATCTTCCATTATCTACCATGTCATTAATTTCATTCAAGGCTCTCAAAAACAGAGCGACAACAAAAATATGATCAAATTACAAACATGACTCAAAGAGTATCAGATAAGGAAAATGTGGTCTATTTTTATTTCTTTATAACACTGATGGCCAATTTTTCAAAACTGAATGAAAAAGTAAACATGGTTATCTGGAAAAAACAGCAGGGCAGATAGACCTGTGATACTCTTTGACTTATGCTCTTGCAACTTATATACATATTATGTACATCACACTTACATATTTTACATATTTTTTGTTTTTGAGAGTCATTTTGTGAATGCAATACACATGAGTAGGGAGGCAACAAAACAGAGTGGCAATATACAAACTTATATTGAGCTCAAGAACATATTCAGGTAAATGTTTTACTGAGACTCCATTTCACTTTAATTGCTGCTATTTGCTCCAGTTCATACCGGTAAAGGATTCTCTACCATGTAATCTGTAGTGGTGAATTTCCCTGTGGTGGGACTAATAAAGGCTTATTTTATCTTAGTCACCCCTAACTTCTATCATCAGCTATTTATTTACTTAATTTACTACTTTAACTGCAGTTGGAGTAAATGAGGAACTTCCAAAATAAGAAGTACTTACATCTGTGACACCACAGAGGATGCTTCCTGTTGGGAAATTAAGTTTGGTGTAGCAAACTCACTGATTACAGCAAGGGACATCCCCCTCTCCCAATCCCCTGCATGGAAATGTACCGCATGAGTTACGAGATATCAGATGTGTGTTTCATATGAATCATGATGTGCCTAAAATAAACTCAGGATGAATGACTATAACTGGTGATGATCTCTCCTGTGTTCCTAGGATGCACAGGGAAAGCACGATGTCTACGAGAACATTGGCAAGGCGCGTGCTCAGAAGCAGCCCGTGGCGTCCAACTTTGACTCGGACAGCAGCGAAGAAGACGTAGAGATCAACTACTCGGTGGTGAACTTCAAGGCAAAGTCCGGCAATCAAGGAGGCCACCACAGTCGCACAAAAGGCTACAGCAGCTCAGACGAGGAAGACAAGACTCAGTACTCTGAGGTCCGGATCTGAAATCTGGAAGTGGGTTAGCCTACTGAGCCATGCAAAGCCACAAGTCGAAGGTGTCACGTTCCAAGCCATTATTTTCCGTTAATTTTTTTCGCTGTTAAGATATTACTTTTTTGTGGCATCTCAGTTTTTGCTAGTGTGCAGTGTGATAGCGAGCAGCGGAAAAGGAACAGAGAAGATATGAAAGACAGCAGGGAGGAAACAAACCACAAGAATTCACAATATCTGGGTATAAATGTGGTGCAAGTGCCAGAGTCGTGTGTAATAAAGATAAATAAAAAAAAAAGAAGAAATGATGTGTGTGTAGAGAAGAGGAAAAGTTTATTGGCATCACTGTGGGACACTGGGTAACAGCTGGTGACTTGACGTGGTTACAGAATTTGTAAAAGTACAAGATGACACAATGCAATGTGAAGCTGTGGTGCAACGGCTTTATTTCTGCAACACCACAACAATCGCAATATCCCTGCTTTGATTTTAGCTCCTGCTAAAATTGCTGACTTATTTTAAATACAGTACTTATGCCTTATTATTATTAATATTGTTGTTGTTGTTGTTGTTGTTATCATTATTATTATTATTATTATTATTATTATTATTATTTACCAGTGTGAATACTTTTTTTTTTTTTTTTTTTTTTTTTTAAACAAAAACCAATCAAAAGCTATCAATAAAATGTGTTTGGAAGATATCACTCTATCTCTACCTTTTTTTTAAAATTTAATTTAATTGAACATTTGTTTTCACACTATGCATAAATAGCTATCAAATAATAAATTAACAAAGGCAACTTTAAGAGAAACATTAGCGCTATTATTAAACCTGAACAAACAGTAGACAGATTAATGAGGCAGCAGTGTATCTACAGTGGTAAAATGAGGACTATACACAAGAATAAAGTTCATGTTTTAACAAAAAGGAACATTTTACGGTTGATTGTGGGGAGAGAGGAAGTTGGTGACCTTGACATTTTGTCCCCAGCATGCAGGTTAACATTAACGCCTGTGGTGTGTGGTCGGTTTTATACCTCATGAAAAGGTACACAATGTGATATTTTGCTTGTTCAAAGGTGTAAATGATCTTTTACGCAGCACCGGGGGTTCTCGCTCCCCAGCACACACTCACATGCACACATACACACACGCACACACAAAACACACACATAGCCAGACTGATGCCAGCCGCGCTAGTCAGTGGAGAGTGGTGTTAGCAGGCTAAGGATGGCCCTTTTTTTTTAAATTTGTTGTTCATGTGAGCAACATATGCTGTGTTTCACTAATTTACCTTCAACAGTTACTGCAGCATCACATTGCTGCTTTTGCTTTCAACCTTTGGGACCATTATGACTTGTTGCATGGACAGTCTGCAGCCTAAAATGTATGTTTGCCTTGTTTCCTATGGTTGTTGCTTGACTTAATACTTCTTGCAGTTCTTTTACACTAAACATTTCAACTTCATGTGCTGACATAAGTTGTGCTGCAGTAGAAAAATACAACCTCTAGCCATGATAAATGAAATTCTACTAAGCTTTTAACTATGTCTGTAATACAGATGTGGACAGCAATAGTAGCTAGATGGTACTAAAACATCATAAAATTACATAGTTTGCCTATAAGGTAATTTACATAATGTTTCATGCTAGCTAATCAGCAGTCAGAGGAGAGAGACAAAAAGAAGTAAGAGATAGAAAGAAAGAAAATTTTGATGAGACAACAGTTGGGAGCTGGGCGTGAAGCTGCAGCTTCACCGGGCCACCTCCACGCCTGCAGGCTCCAGCAGGTTGTTCTGCTCACAATGCCTTAGCTGGTCCTCCCCTGACAGCTGAGCATTAAAGTGAGATGTAGTCAAGTCCGGTGGTTGTGGGAGCCCGTTTCCCTACGGCTGTGGCACAGTCTCCTCACTGGCTTGACCTTCGTGGTCGCTAACGTCTTTCTCCTGTCCAAAATCAGTGTCTGCAACCGCCTCCTCGTCTTTCTCCTTCTCTCCGATGCTTTCTCTGGAGTGCAAGCGGATCTCTGCGTACTCGGCGGTCTTGGACGCCAAGCCTCTGATCTCCCCTTCCCCAGGCTGGCCCTTTGCTCTGGCCTGGAGTTTAGCAAAGTCCACATTGGCATAGTGGAGGGCATGTTCCTCGCCTCCTCCCTCCGCCTCCATCATGGCTTTATTGGCATAAATCGTCTCCACATGTGAAGAGTTGGTCTAAGGCACAACACACAGATAGAGAGATAAGCTTGCCTCAGCAGTGGAATAGACATGAAGAGGAGTTTATTACCATGGCCTTTTTGTGCAGTAATGTTGACATCTGGTCCACCAGTGTCAGAGCAAATTCATTTTACCTTAAGCTTTATCGGTGCCATTGCAGAATTATTTCATGCATGCAGAATGTGTAAAGGTTCCCATCTGTGCGTATGTGTGCCTGTGTGAGCTTTTACATGCCTGCACTCCTGTATAAGTTTACACTCACCTCATTAGTAACCAAGATATCTGAAGTGTCCACCCCTTGGCGTTCAGGTGAAAGGTGACCTTTCCTCCTCCTGAGACCAACACAAAATGTCATTATCAGTAATAACATCGAAAGTGTTTCTGATGTTGATCTGAATCTCTTTCTTGAAGGGTATATTTGAGGCATAACTAGGGGCGCCCACGATCACACATGAAACTGGATTTCAAACACAAGTGCCACAACATTACTTTTGGGCTCAACTTCCTGCTAAATACTCAGTGTTTCTGATTCACTCACTTGTGAACGATTAGCTGCAGGAAAACACACACGAGCATCATCCCCACTGCCCCTGCCACCGAGCCAATTAACAGAGACATGGTATGGAAGCCTGTAGAGTCCAAATAGTGCAATATAGAGTCAATAAAACCAGGAGGAGGAGTTTTAAATAAGAGAGAAGTCAATTATAAATGAAGCAAAGATTCCTCTACCTATCGGAGGTTCAGCAGATGACACGTTGAATGCCAGACTGTCAGATCCCATTGAGTTGGAGCTGAGGCAGACCAGAGTGGGTATGTCATCACCTACTCGGCGCAAGGTGATTAGGCTCCTCATGCCTGTGCTCCCCAAAGGCACCTCCCTGATTGGGATGTCGGCAGAGTGATTGAGAAGCTCTCCAGCCAATTCCCACACCAGGGAGGGACGCGGGTTTCCTTGGCTGTCGCAGGTACATCTGATCTGGGATAAAACCCTGACGCACTGGGAGGAGGGGAGGATCTCAGAAGAAACTGAAAAGGCAATCAAGAGCACGTTCCAGTTATAAATTGCATTGATTAAAAAAACCCTCCTGATTAGACCTGATTGAGTCCACACAGTCAAATTCTGACACCCAAGTTGTGGCCCAACATTTTACGCCACAATTTTTTTTTTTTTTTTTTTGTGCTAAAAAATGTTTAAACCATCTAATATGGAACAAAATGCAATAACAGTGATATTTTCTAATCCTTATCACTCCATTTATAAATGGAGTATGAAATAGTTCACCTTATGTTATTGTCATATTTCATTGTGGCGTTTCAGTTTTTGCAAGTCTTTTTTTGGGGCTTAAAATGTTAGCCTTAAACTAACTCCTGTTTATCTAACTAACTTTGCATCTAACTTTGCACTTTGAGATCATTTATTTGATGTAAAGTGCGTTATAAATTAAATTTATTATTATTATTATTAACTACCTGGTCGTTCAAACAACTAGCCACAATGTCCATATAATGATATCAATGGTGGCACGCGCATCATGCCATCTTGCGTCATGAAATCCAAATGATCCCTTACCGATCCCAGCTACCCGTCAGATGTTTGATGAATGAGGGAGTGCAGCATGCATGCAAAACGTCCTTAGATAAATAAAGGCTTCTGAGGAAATTCAACAGGTATATAAACACCTGAAAACAAATTACTCACATGTTACATCAATGCTGGCATGCTCTGAGTTTTCGGCTCCATGGTCATTCTGAGCTTCGCAGTAGTATTCATCGGCTGAGAGCCTTGTCGTGTTGAAGGTGAGCTCTCTCTCAGACCCTATCACCTCCTTTTCTCCATCGCTGACCCGGTACCAGGTGAAGTTCTGCACCGCTGGGTTGCCTGTGCTGTGGCAGGTCAGAGTCACAGCGCTGCCCTCTGGCACCGAAACAGGGGGATCGACTGACAATGAGGTGTTCTTGGGCGGATCTGAAAGAAATCAGTCAATCCATGGACTGTTGTGAAAGTCATGAAAATGCAGAGTCAATGTCGGTAACAATTTACTTTTTCAGTTGGCTCATGCGTAGATAGGTTGAGTTGTAAGACTTGCAATAAGCTGAAATGATCTGTTCATTAGTTGCAGACTGCACATGGAACTCACATTGCACAGTATGTCTACTGATTGTGTCTCCATCAGGAATACTGAGCAGATTTTGCCCAAAGCACATAATTTGCGGTATCTCATTCATGGTAGTTTCATGATTTCTAGTGCAACCATTTTGCACATCTCAATAAGGAGACACCAACGGCAAAGAAAAACATCATAAGCTACATGAAGTGAGCTGCAGAGCTGCATATCACTGCTTAAATATCCCAACAATTAACTTTTTAAAATACAAGTTAGAGACCAATTTGTATTTTACATAAATAGATAGATAGATGACATGTTACTATGGCCCCGTCAAAATAAAGATTGTTCAGTGTTCAGTTTTGAGTGATTTATGCTTTCACTAAACTGAAATGGTCTTTTTGTCATAGGCAGACCACGGTTTGAAACCACATCCTAATAATGAAACACCAATGGCAAAAGGCAACAAGCATCTATACATAGATTAACACACTAGCACACATGTGGACATACAACAGACCTCAGTCATGGCAGGCTATTGACACAGAAAAGATTTGAGGTTGTCACGCAACACGACAATGGGTGCCTGTCCATGGTCCAGACACTGCAGTGTTGCTCTGAGACTGAAGGTTTGGCACCAGGCTACATGTGGGTAACCACAGCTGGACTTATGTAACCGCTGTCTCAAGACATTGGGCCATATTCACTGCATGAAATCACTGGGAATGTACAGTGTTTTGTGTTTAACGTGTCAATCAGTGTCGTTATTGTGGAACATGAACTCACACTGAACATCCAGTTGAAATGCTGTCGATTTTTCTTCTCCATGGTCATTTTTTGCCTCACAGTAGTATTCGCCACTGTGGCTTGGGTCAGCACGGTCTATAACTAGGGTCGGTCCAGACTCTGACATGTCCTCATCTTCTCCGTCGACTCTGTACCAGGTGTAGTTTGTCACCGCTGGGTTGGCATGGCTGTTACAGGTCAGAGTGACAGAGTTGCCCTCCAGCACTGGGCCAGATGGGTCAACGCTCACTGTGGTGTTCTTGGGGGAAACTGGAAAACCAGTGAACATTTATTGATAGTCATCAGTTATGTACGTGTGACATTTAGCCAACAGCAATACAATTTAAATGACAGTTATGCATGTGTGTCATCTTTTCATCCCTCCGTCTGACTTACATTCCACATCTATCTGAATGACGGATGAGTTTTGGGTCCCGTACATGTTTCTGGCCTCACAGTAAAAGTGGCTGTTGTCCTCTGAGGCCTTGGTCGTAAACCTTTTCCTAGAACCCACAGCTGTCACCTGGTCTCCGTCCACTCTGTACCAGGTGTAGCTGTCCACTGATGGATTTGCATTACTACTGCAGGTCAGAGTGACTGAGTCATCTTCCAGTACTGGACCAGGGAGACTGACTGATGTGTTATTTGGTGGATCTGGAAGAGAATTGTGAATCATACATCACATCACATCACATCACATCATAGAAAGTATGACATAACATAGTGTATCCTAAAGTAACACGACCCAATCAGCATGGCATGTGGCAGGTCATGTCATAATATTCATAACATAAATTGGCATGGTGTGACATGACAACTTAACATCTCATCCCAGAGATTGCTAATGACGCAACATGAAAAGACAACATAATCTGACATAACATGACATGGCATGAAATGACCTGACATAATATGACAGAGCATATGACATGAAATAACATGACATGACATACATGATATTACATGGTGTGACATAATCTGACATAACATGAAATGACATGACGTGACACAATCTGGTGTGACATGACATAGCATGGCATGATCTGACATGACATGACGTAACATGACATGGAATAACATAGCATGATATGACATGCTATAGCACGATGTTACATAACATAACATGAAATGACATGAAATAATCTGACATAACAGTCTAGGACATGATATGACATGTCATGGAATGATGTGTCATAATCTGACATGAAATTATCTGTCATAATCTGACATGACATGACATAACATAGCATGATATGACATGACAGCACATGATGTGCCATAATCCAACATGACATAACATAGCATGATATGACATGACATGGCATGATGTATCATAATCCGACATGACATAATATAGCATACTATGACATGATATGACATGACATGACATGGCATGATGTATCATAATCCGACATAACATAATATAGCATATTATGACATAATATGGCATGATGTGACATGACATAACATGAAATGACATGACATAATCTGACATAGCATAACAGTCTATGATATGATATGGCATGATATGACATGACATGGCATGATGTGTCATAATCTGACATGACATGATGTGTTATAATATGACATGACATTATGTGTCATATAATCTGACATGACATGACATGACATAGCATGAAATGACATAACATAGCATGATATGACATGACATGGCATGATGTGACATGACAAAACATGAAATGACATGACATAATCTGACATGAAATGACATGGCATGACATAACATGACATAAAAATAAAGATGATACTCACAAAAAACACTGATAGTCAAACTTTTTTCAAATAAAAGGTCAGTGCCGGCTTGTCGTTTGTAGAGAGCGGCACAGGTGATCTTCTGTCTGTGGTGGAGGGGAGAAGCTGTGAAGTTCACTACAGAGGTCATGGCTTTATTCTCCAGCTGCTCCTCACTTTCTCCCACGCCGGGTGTCCATGTCAGGCTTGGGGGCAGAATGGGACACGGCGTAGGAGCAGAGCAGCTCAGTTTCACTGAGCTCCCCTCCTCGACCTCCACTCTGGATGGAGTTATGGTGGGTTTTGACAGTGAATCTGAGAAGTAAAATAATAAAGAATGGGCAGATTATCTACAGAATTTTTTTCAGTGGGTGAAACAGAAGATGCAACAGAATCATAAGGAGCAAGAACCTCTCATTATAATCTTGACGCTGTCTCTAAAGTTGAACTTCAGGCTGTTGTCACATTCAAGTCTGAAGTAATAGTCGTCATAGTGGTTGGATGGAAGGTTGTGGAAGATGGTGGTGCAGTCTTTCTCTAGAAGGTTCCCTGTTAGGTTTCCTTGCACAATGTTTACGTTCGCGTTTGCACCAGTGAGACTTGAGTCAAACACCTGAATTCGGCTCCAGCTTCCTCTCTTCCATATGGCTTTACATGTGTTATCTAGGGCTGATTCCCAAGACATGGGCAGGTGAAAATTGCAGGGGATGATCACACAGGATCCACCCAGTCCCTCTATACTCTGGGGCATGGATGCTGTCCAGTCCTGGCATAAAATACCTGGGGTGAAACAGGTACAATAAATGTCTCAAAAAGACCTGCCAAAAATGCAAACATTCAATGACCTCTGTATTCCAATAAAATTCAAATAAATAACTCATTGGAATAATAGAAAAAGTGATTTTTTTTTCTGAAACCATCAAAAGGAAATTACTAAAACTATCTGAAAATACACACAAAACAAAACTTTACAGCAAAAAAAAAAAAAAAAAAAAAAAAAACATTAAAAGACATCTGGGAGATAATGACAAGCGTTATGCTTTAAAAGTAAATCTTATTAACAGTTATAATTGGCAATCAAGGCGTGCACGTCTCTATGGTATTTATATATTAGGAAATATTTCAGAGTGATCAAATGTGGAATAGCTTACCTTGAAGTAGACAGCATAAGAGAATAACCTTTACAGCACCAGGCATGCTTTTCTGTCAGGTTGAGGATCCGATGGGTAAGTACTGAGTAGAGAGGACATTAGTTTATTTATTTAGTTATTTTTTTCTTGTGTTAACTTTTTATTATCACTCAGGTAAAAGAATTCCTTACAGTTGTGGCTGCCCATAATCGATTTGTGTGTGTGTGTGTGTGTGAAATGTTAAATAAATTTCATTTGATTTAAATATGTAAGCTTCATCTGATCTTTTTTTTCTTTTAAACTTTCACCCAGTCAACTTTTAGTTTTCATGGCCAGAAATAATAGCGGCTGTGTGTGTACTGCTTATAGCTTGTGAGAAAGACATTACATTATCAGTTGAACATAGTTTTTCATATGTATTTAAATATTTAAATCTGTCTATAAATAGATCAAGTGAGACTTTAAGCTCATGTAATGATGTTCTACCCACTGGTGATCATTAATTTTCTCTTGCAAAAAAATTCAGTCTTACCTCAAAGCCAACAGTGAAGTTCAGCATATGGTATCTTTATTTTCTGGATGAAGAGCAAAAACAGCAGAGGATTCCTCTTTGTCACACACAGAGAAAATTGCCACATGCCACGCAATAATTTCACCACAGATTATTATTATTATTATTATTATTATTATTATTATTATTATTAAGACTGGAAATGGAGTGGAATAAAGGTTTTAACATCCTACCAGCATTGACCGTCCAGTTCAAATCCAAACATCGGCTCCGTCATCCCAAACTCTCACTGTTTCTGGATGGCACAACACACACCAGTCAGAGTCAAGGGGAGTGGCACTCAGCACAGGAACAGGAGTTTTTTTTTTTCCTTTTTTTTTTCTTTTCCTAAAGCTAGTGGATTTCTGTTTTACATTACCATGTCAGTTATTAGCTAATCATTATGTTACGCATCTTTTAAATATGAGAAATAGTGTTTTACTGTCAGCACAGCTCTATAATACATCATTAGTGTGTGTGTGACTTCCTGTTGAGCAATCAATTTACTGCTCATGGTGGATGAATTCAGCATCACTAATACTTGATCTAGACATTACATAAACTAAAGTGTCAAACCTTTTGCAAAATTATACCGAAAGATTACAAAAAAAGTGAGAGCTGATGGGAATATATGTATTGCAAAACAATTAGTGTTGCAACATTCGCACAGGCTTTAACGGAGGCACAGCCAACATGAGTGTTTTATTCAGCATTTTCCTCATTTAGAGTTAAAGAGGAAGTGAATGGAATGGAACAAGCACATTTTCTTCAAAAAATGAAAAAAAAAAAAAGCCTCTCGCTTGCATATTTTATATAAGCAGTTCAAAAGGGCAACATAACCGCGGCTGGTCAAGTTCAAGTTCAAGTCCTGTAATTGTCTTTTTTGGATTTTAGTGAAGTGATAAAGAGCTAAAACAGACCGATGGAGGCAAAGGGTATTTGAGACAAGCACAATTAAATAATTCTCTACCACAGTACTCATAGCAGCATTATTTTTTTTTTCAGGTAAAGAACTTTATAACTCCTTTTTCTGTAACTAACTAGTAGTAATAGTAATAATAGTAGTATTAGTAGCTAGCGGTGGCAGTAATAATAATCTCATTCTCTCATATTCAGTTTTAAAAATCCTGTTCTTAAAACAAGTAAAAACATCTGACAGTGGGATGAGATAATCCCATATATCAGTAATCCCAAACAGCAGTAGTAGCAATAGTTACATCTGTTCTCAACAAGTGGATAAGTAAATCATGACTATAACGACGAATCAATTATCTATACTGTAATGAATTTTCCACTGACTGTTTGACAAATGAGGCAGACTCTGTGCTGATCTGTGTATCTGTTGTGTCTATGCTGATGGCCACACATTTTGGAGCAGAAACACTCACAAGAGAAACATTCAAATTCGCTCAAATGTGCTGCATGCTGCATGAGAACTCACTGTTGTGGCTGTGCGTAGATGGTCGTAGTAAACTTCCTCTATGGCCTGGAAGTAGATCACTCCCTTCAGTTTCCTCTCGTCACAGTCTGCAGCGCGGCAGGAAGAGGGCAAAGAGAGAGCAGATTACAGCAGACTCACTGGTGATTTTCACTGATTTTAACTCGACTGAACTGTGAACACAGCCACGCTGCAAAAAAAAAATCTGTCTTCACAAGTCATTTTGATTTACATTCAGTTTTTAAATCTTGTTTTTCTTAAAGCATGTGAAAAAAAATCTACCAGTAGGATGAGATAATCCCAAAATAATGCCACTTGCTTATTTATCTCAATGCTTCATCAATCAACCTGTTTCCAGAGTTTTCCTGAATCAAGTTTCCTTTTCTTGAAACTCCTGGGCTGATCTGCCTTATTCTGCCGTTTCCACATATTTATGCTTGTTCCCAGAAAAAATCAACAAGTGTAATTACCTCATCCCACTGGAAGATTTTATGACCATAATATTTCATTAAGATTTAATATGGGACTACATGAATGTTTACATGGATTTTTTTGCAGTGCAGTGTGAAAAAAACATAATATACTACAGAGGGAAAACAAAGGTGTTCATGTAATATAATCTCCCATAAGGCTTCCTTTGAGAGAGTTAGAAGGCTTCCATTCAGTGCACACACACACACACATGAACACACATACACACACACATACACACACACAGGCTAAGTCAAACACAGTCCCTCCCGGCCAGTCTAACCTGTATAGTAGTCTACACTGTAATGAATTTTCCACTGACTGTTTGATTAATCAGATTATTTTCTGAGATGTCTGTTGTGTTGGGCAGAGACAGTGGAGGCAGACAGGAGAGGAAGGGGGGATGACATGCAGCAAAGAGTCCGAGCTGATATCAAACCCGGGCCGTCTCAGGTAAAATAAAAATAATCACCTGTCACTTCAGCCTGAACTTCCTGAAAGGCTGAAGGAGTGAGTGAGCTGATTTATTTTCTTAATTATGATGGCAGGCCGGATCCTGAAGGCTCTAAAAATGACCATGGAATAATCAAAAAGGATCTACAAGAAAATGATAATCAGAAATTTAAAAACACTGCAAATACTCTATATCGGCCCCTCATTTTGGTTTACATCTCTCTCTCTCTCTCACACACACACACACACACACAAGCAGTCTTCAACAAGCCACTGTCAGATCACACTGTCTGCAATTCCAAAAGTGATCTCACAGCGGCAACAAAGAGCTAAATATGTTTTGTCATGTTTCAACAGGAAGCAATTCGTGTTGAAAGTATGAAAATACATTCAGTGTGAAGCACTGTGTAGACTAGTTTGGTTGATTTAGCAGCAAAGAGCCCATCTCTATCCTGAAACGCCCAAAAATAATGCACTAAATAGTCTAAAACAACATAACCCAAAACAACAATACACAAACATATATGAATCTTGGGTGTTTTAATTCACACCGTCCTCTGTGTTATTATTCCACTGCTATGTGGGAGTGTAAAGATGTTCACCTTCATTAAAAGTGACAAAACAAACGAACCCCAAGTGTTTACAAAGAAACTTTTTAATAGTGCAGTCAGAACAGTGTATCCTTTCATTCATCGCATCCATATACATGTCCAAATAATAACTTAAACCATGACAATTTAATGTACAGTGTGTGTTTTTCTTTTGTTTTAATGAAAATCAGTATAATAGAAATTCTAATGTAGTGTACGCTGGTCCTGTAATACTGGACTGTGACCACCAGGGGGAGACCATGTCCAAACAGAGAGCTCCCTCCACACCCTGAGATGAAGAGACCCAATCTGTTGTCGTGTAAATCTGGCTGTGGTTTGTATCAGGCATCAGTTTGGTAACAGTTTCCTCCAAAGTTCACGTGCCTCGTCTGCTCGGTCCGTTTTGGCGCTCTGAAACGTTTTACACCCCGAACCACAGCGACAAACACGACCGGTCCCCTAGTCGCCCGGCTGACTTTCCAAACCACAAAAGCAGATTTGGGGAAAAGTGTAGCTTCGCTCGTGGGTCACAGTCGCAGGGCGGAGGTCAGTACCGGCTGTGCTCGTCTGTTGCCGTGACGATGACGTCCATCCAGATCCTCATGGCCTCGGCGCTGGGAGCCACCAGGAAGAAGAGACGCTCGTACGTCTTCACGCAGAAGGTCAGGCTGGGCCGTGGAGACTGAAGGGCACAGAGCCACAATCATAAGATCATCAGTTGCACTACATACTCATTTTATTGACTCCAAATCATTTAAATAATCAAATAAACAACTGGGACAAACAGTAGTCTGTATATAATTTCTACTCAGCTGAAAAAGGCTCTTCCAAGAACTTAGTGACAATGAAACTGCATTTTGAGAGCTGCTTGCTTCCTTAATGTGAAGCATTTCCTGTTGAAATGTGATACCGGGGTGGGACATAATGTGGAAAAAAGGGATAATTAAAAACCATAAACCAGGAGGATATCACTCAGGGAGAGAAAGGCGTTTTACTTGGTGAGATCGTTCACTAATCTGTAATAATTTGTGCCTCCTGGTACACTGAGAACCTGTTTTTCAGAGATATACGTGAGAAGAATTAAATATAGATTACAAGATCAGAGCTCAACCAAATGGCAGATGAAACTCGGCAAGACAAGAGCAAATGAGCTCCCTGGATGCTAAGAAAAATAATTCTGAATGCATATTTTTACATTTGTAAATGGGCGCTTTAAAATACAGGACAATGTGCATCTTCACATATCACACAGGGCACAAACAAAACACACACAAAATGTTTCAAACATAAAGGTCTTCCCTCAGGCTTATGACCTGGAAAGAAGGGAGCCACACCTATAATTAAACAGGTTGGGGTGAAAAAAAAAAAAAAGGTAGGACTAAAGGGGAGTGGCTCCAGTGCACAAAACAGATGGAGATGAAATGCAGTGAGAGCTTCTCTCAAATGCTATTTTCAGCATCCAGGAAGCTCATTTGTGCCTTTCTTGGTGATGTGAGTTAGGGAAAAATTTTTGCAATTTTTTTGACATAAATTGGCAGAGCTGTTTGAGACACAACAGGCTACAAAGGCAAAGAAGTCATCGTTCATTTCAATGTGACTAAAGCCACAGTCTGCAATATTTCTTTACTACTAATTCCCATACAGGAGGGACATTTTAGAGTAAACTCCGATGTCAAAACAGAGAGCATCATCGCTCTAGTCAGACAAATGAGGCAGACTCTGTGTTGATCTGTGAATCTGTTGTGTCTATGCTGATGGCCACACATTTTGGAGCAGAAACACTCAACACTCATAAGAGAAACATTCAAAATGTGCTGCATGCTGCATGAGAACTCACTGTTGTGGCTGTGCGTAGATGGTCGTAGTAAACTTCCTCTATGGCCTGGAAGTAAATCACTCCCTTCAGTTTCCTCTCGTCACAGTCTGCAGCGTGGCAGGAAGAGGGCAAAGAGAGAGCAGATTACAGCAGACTCACTGGTGATTTTCACTGATTTTAACTCGACTGAACTGTGAACACAACCACACTGCAAAAAAAAAAAAAATGTCTTCACAAGTCATTTTGATTTACATTCAGTTTTTAAATCTTGTTTTTCTTAAAGCATGTGAAAAAAAATCTACCAGCAGGATGAGATAATCCCAAAATAATCCCACCTTCTTATTTATCCCAATGCTTCATCAATCAACCTGTTTCCAGAGTTTTCCTGAATCAAGTTTCCTTTTCTTGACACTCCTGGGCTGATCTGCCTTATTCTGCCGTTTCCACATATTTATGCTTGTTCCCAGAAAAAAAAATCAACAACAAGCGGAATTACCTCATCCCACTGGAAGATTTTATGACCGTAATATTTCATTAAGATTTAATTTGGGACTACATGAATGTTTACATGGATTTTTTTTGCAGTGCAGAGTGAAAAAAACATAATATACTACAAAGGGAAAACAAAGGTGTTCATGTAATATAATCTCCCATAAAGCTTCCTTTGAGAGAGTTAGAAGGCTTCCATTCAATGCACACACACACACATGAACACACACACACACACACACACACACACAGGCTAAGTCAAACACAGTTCCTCCCGGCCGGTCTAACCTGTATAGTAAGCTAGTCGTCTGTGGTCCATGTCAAACAGGAACCACCTCCTCCTCCAGGTCTTGACCCTTCCGCCTCGTTTGGTCAGGAAGCCGGCGCAGCGGCGAGAGGTCATGCGCAGGCCCATGCACCCCGAGACCCCGTGACCCAGCGACTCCACATGGGCCCGGAGGTCAAAGTTCGGAGAGAGGAAGAGGGGGAGGCCACGCTGCTGAGGGGACAAATGGAAGCGAGCTTGAGCAGAGTCACGCTGTCGCTCATGGAGTCTGGCGGTAAATGAGGACTGAGTATGTGGCTGCGGTTACACTCGTCACTTCAATGAGACCTTCAGCTGAAATCTGACCAGAGGATTTTATGAGATCACATTGCCGCGTTTGTCTGCTCGGCCTGAAATGCCGTCTTGTGAATTTCTTGTTTCTGCTTTACTTTTTCCTGAGGGGTATTCCTCGAAGCATTAGCAAGTTAGCCAGGCAACTTTACAAAGTGTCACTGAATATCTTCTGAAATGTTATTAGAAATGATTACCAGGAATATCCAACCTTTGTTTCTCAGATTCAAACCACTATCACCAGTATACAGTTACACAGTTACACAGTTAGTTATCTGGCTGACTTTCTAGTCCTGGTTTGTGGAGCACCCTCCCGATCTTCCTGCCTTTAGATTTGTTCACAGTTAGGGTTGCAAAGGGGTGGAAAATGTACGGTAAATTTCCAGAAACTTTCCATGGGCAGTTAAGCTTTGTTTTGTGGTTATATAAAGGTTATATGATGTGTTTTATTACCTGTACTTGACAATTTGAATATTTTTGACACAATTCTCACAAAATACGAAATTTTATCAGGTCGAGTGTAGAGTACTGAAGCATTTCCCTGAATAATACCAAAATATTTACATATTGTCAATATAATCTAAAAACAAACAAACAAACAAAAAAATGGTGCTATTTTTTATATTCTATTCTAAGTCAAAGTGAATGTATTTATTGATTATAATGCAATAATTTTGTCTGACTAATAACAAAGTGAGTAAATAACTGGCTGGATGTGATCAATATACCATCGCTAAAATCTGGGGACGTTTTAAGGATATTTTTTAAGAATATCAAAATGCTCTGACAGTGAGGACTCATTGGGCTTCACATGTCATACGTGTGTGTGTGTGTGTGTGTGTGTGTGTGTGTGTGTGTACCTCTGGGGAGTTTGGGGGAGAACTGGCCTTCAGCTGTGGGTTTGGGTCAGGCTGGTGCGGGCTCTCTGGCGGCTCCGTCCTGGGAGAGGCCAGCTCTCTCTGCCGTTTCTCCTCCTGTAACAACCGCCGCCGCTCTTCCTGGATACACACACACACACACACACACACACACACACACATATAAACTATAGCACATCATAAGCTATAAACGATTTACTGTGGGACTAAACAAACAAACATGTACTGCTGTCCTAAGTCAATAAAAAGAAACCTCACCTGATATTGGTGTGTGAAATACACACTGTGATATTAGTGAGGGTTGATTGAAATGACAACCTTTAGCCTCAACTGACCTAAAAAAATAAAAAAGTGGAATAAGCATGCAGTAGTGAGTCACGCCAATGATAAGAACTAAACCATCAAAGCATGTGCTTATTCCACTTATTTAAATCAGTTGAGTCTAAAGGGTTCTGCAAGTTTGCATAATGCACCTTTAAGTAAACCAAAAAGCTGCTTTCAGTGTTTTGAAATAGTGTCTGAAACCAGCATGATCTAACATTTGAAAGTCATGACTGTGGTGCCCTACCAGCTCGGCCAAGTCACAGGCATACGGCTGTAAATTTGCAGGTTCGATTCCTGCCAATAAGGCGTGCATGCATTGAAAGCGTTCAGCCATCTGCCTGCTGTTTTCTGTTTTCTTGGACCGTCATGTGCGAGCTGTGTGGGCGTCAGCAGTCAGACAGCCATGTCTAATGCAGTGTGTCGGTGGTGATTAGAGCTGCCAGCTAGTGTTTCCCACTGCAGGTGACTCACCCGCTCTCTCAGCAGCCGCTCTCTCTCCGCCTTGGCTTCCCTGAGTTTCTTTTCGATCTCAACCAGGTCCAGCAGTCCTTGGGACGGGCTAAAAGAGGAAGGAAGACTTTTAACATTGTGTCACTATGACCAGCATTTTCAAAATTGCTGCAATTTGAACCAGAATCGCTCTATTGGTCAGGTAAAGTAAATGTAATTAAGTCGTCAACGGCAATATCATCCTTCCTACACACAAAAATATAAAGAGACCAAATAGGATATGTGCTGTTTGGAAAATTGGCTGGATATGTTGTCATGACAGCAAAGCACGTTAAAGGACAGCTACAGACACAATTTAACTGTAAACCTGAGACAAATTCCTGGTATGCAGAAGCACACCCGGCCAGTAAAGTTGAATCTGATTCTGAAAATGTTTTCTTATTACGTGAACTATTCTTAATGTTCGTATAGGTACATTTTGCTGTTTTCTAATAATAACACTAAATTGTATTTGAAGAGTACCTTTCACACATGACATGCAACTCACAGTGCTTTACAGTGAGCAAATAAACTAATCCAATATAGCTGGGAAGCAATAAGAACAACACTTCAAACTCCACCATATTCAGGCTGAAATGCATTGTGAGTGAGCTCTGACCTGAATGCTCGGTGGTATCTGTGCTTTTGTATTTTGGAGAATTAATTTTTACCAAGTGGACACAATGATTTCTGTTACATTATTTTTTTATTCTGCATGCTAGGAAGCCCTGCCCTTTCTTTTTCTCTTTTTTTTTCTTCTAACTCCTGAATGCTGCCAACTATTTCATGCATCCCACCCAACTTTGTCAAACGATCTCATCACATTACTGCATGTTGCTCCAATGCACTGAGGCCTTAAGCTACTATCTACTCAACCCTATACTGCCTACATGCATGAAGCATTTATGCAGCAAAGGCTTTATGCACTGTATACATACTGTACAGCTATGTGGAATAGGGGTCTCCAATCTGAGAGCTACTTTGAGAAAAACCTATTCATGTCTTATATTACTAACATTTATTCATATATTGTATCAAACCACTCATCAATGAGGTTTAAATCCATACCAGCTAAATGCAACAGATGTTTAATGTTATCTAAAGCAACATTTTGCATAAACATGCACATCAAAATGCATGTGATATGCATTTTCTGAATCATAGAAGACTGAGCCTGCTTTTCACTTCTCGTATCAAAAGCTCATCATTTTACAGTCCATGTGTGTATAATAAGTGCATTCACTCCTTCTCACAGTAAGCTGACTGGAGCCGCTTTTTCCACTTCTGTTCACCCTTCCGCAGTCATTTAAATGTTCATCTATCCGCCTTGTGCTGAATTTAGATTTTATGACATTCATATCAGGAAAAGCTGCTTCACAAAGGAATGTGGAGCCAAGCGAGGCCGATACTTTCAGGGCTGCTTGGTGGATGTTCTTACAGTTTTGCAAGTTGGAGGGGACGTGGGACATCTTGTGTATTTGATTGGACTGAAATGGGAAGGGGGTTCAAAAATGCGCTCCTGTTGATTCACTGATTTTGTTCTGTTTTTGAAAATGTTTTGATGAGCTACTAAGAAACAGGCGGTGAGCCACTGGTAGCTCATTGGAGACTCCTGATGCACAGTATTTATAATCTACTGCCTACTATACTGTCCTCCATATTCTCTCTGCAATGCATGTAAGATCCTGTTGTGACCATGTGGACCATGTGTGCTTTATAAACTCTTGCTACTATGGGAATTATCGCAAAGAACAGTATGTTCTTGCACCAGTGTCACCATATTTCTGCACATGTAGGAAAAAATAGTGATGCTTAGTCTGTATTTTGAATTGAAACCCTTCACACATGCCACTGAATCTCTCCATTTGTGACTCAAAGTTTAACACATGAATCACTTTTCCATTCTGTTCCATATAAATCCTCAAAAACTTAATCGCATTTAAAAAATAAAAAAGCCACACACAATCTCATTCCCTTTAAAAGATCTCATCAAGCAAGCTGTAAAAACAACCGACCTGGCAGCGCGAGAGCTGCTGGCACTGTTGCACGGCGTGAGGAGTCCGCCGCTGTTGCTGTGCCCAGGTCTGTGCCCGTTGCTGTGCCCGTTGCTGTGCCCGTTGCTGAGTCGATGGGAGGGGAGGGGGGAAGTGAAAGTCTCCGGGCTCTGGCTGTCTGGCTCTGTCCTGACCAAGCCTGAGAGAGGAAGGAGCACAAAGTAAGACACACAAGAGCACCGAGCACTGATTACTGCAAATCGTTTCTATATAGGATGTGACAGGAGGCTTTGTTGGGAGAAACCACACCAGTGGCGGCAGTGTATCCCAATGACAGATCACAGCTTTTTTATTGTCATGGCATAAGGGGCTTGGCAAAATGACAGCAAAGAAGCAGAAGAGGGCACAGAGGCGCGTGCGCACACACACACACACACACACACACACACACACACACACACACTATACACTGTAGATAGTAAACTCTGTCTGTGCCTCATTTTAAGACACTTTCAAAAACCTATCCCTATAAACTGGCATTTTTCAACTTTTTTCCCTGTTTGTTTGGATGTTGCATTTTATTGTACTTTTATTTCCTTTATAACTTTTAGTAACTATCAGTTTTATTAACCTTATCAACTGTTATCTTAATTTGTTTTTTATTTAGACTGCAACTGTGAGTATTTACCTTGTTTTTCATAAACTTGGAAAGCACTTTGTAACTGAAGGACTATATTAAGTTTACACAGACACACAAAGACACACACACATTCACACACACATCAAACTGCCCAGATATTTGATGATGTTTAAGCAGAGTTCCTACACCTTTTCTTGACTCAAACACAAGCACTTTTCAAACATTTTCCAGCACCTCATGGCTGTGGTAAATCATGTTCATTTGATTATTTCACTTCTTCATCACGTTGAATCCAATGTTATTGTGCTATAAACAACCAAAATAATGTTTAGTGAGAGCATTCTAAAGAGGGGAGACACATTTACAAAGACGGTTTACTGTGAAAGTAATGCAAGCACAATTTCAAACAGTTTCAAGGACCTAATTTAAAGCCCAAGCGTTTTTCAACCCTTGAAAAAAAACACATTAAAGCATTTCAAAGCATTTTCAAGGATTTCCAGCACCCATATGAACCTTGTTTAAGTGTGTGTGAAAAACACACGAGGAGCTTTGGCCGCTCGTAGAGCAAACTCAAACTAACCAACTGTAGCTACAGTGTATGGAAGCCTCACTGGCCCATCCAGTCTATACAAGTAAATCCTGCTTTCTACCACAGCCATAAACCCTGTTGACTCCACTGACACACCTTCAATTCAACTGAAAGGGAGGGAAGTGAACAAACAGACGGATAAAATGAGGACAAGAGTAGAGGGAAACATGGGCCTTTACTCTGTATGATGGTGCTCTGGGCCTAAGCACACCAAAAACACAAGAGAGCATCAGGTGTGGGGGCCAGCGACCGCTCACCTTGCGCCGACAGCGGCCGGTCGCTGAGTTTGTGGTTGCGATGCGAGCTCCGTCTTCTGGGTAAACTGGCTGATTCTTGCTTGCACGGCTCCTGAATGCAGGACAACAGTGGCAGTTTGTGTCAAGTATGAAAAAAATTTGCCAAATCGAATTAGTGTCATTCCAGAGAATCTCGTATACGGTAAACACGCGCTGTATCCACGGTGACGCGTTCACATACCTGTGGAGGTTTGTGAACTGTCAGCGGGGAGAGTGACATCATGCAAGGCGCCGAGCCGGTGATGTTCGACCAGTCACTGAGCGGCTTCTTGTCTTTTAGGACCTGCAAGAAAGTGTGATCAAGTTAAACTTTGAGACAGAGCAAACAACACATCCATCCCCATATCTATCAGACTGATCAACAATGAACCCTGATCAGTACTTCCAACCCCAATCATACATGCTGGCGTGTATCCTCGTTAATTAATAACCATAAAATGTGATATCTTTTGTTTAACCACACTGTTGTTGTCCGTGTCCTGTATTTCTACAACCTGCAAGACAGACAAATAAATAAAGAACCAGGAGAATCAGATCTCCGAGCCGTGACGTGACTCTGAACCTGTCGTGAAACAGGTTGCAATGCATGAGCACGCCGTTACACACAGTTTAACACGCTGGAGTGGAGCTGTGACACTGACAGGCGAAGAGGCTTCAGCATTAGACATACCGCATCCGACTGAGAAGTGCAACTTGCTCCCGCTTCTGCGAACTACCATAATGAGTTAAAAATTATCGTTGCCTCACTATCTTTCCCTCCCTGCCTCCCTCCTCCCCTCCCTGACTCACAAACACATGAGCAATTCAGTCGCCACATGCAGTCCACTGTTTAACCCTTATCTGTCTCACTGCTCTGTAACAGTACTGACCTATAGGAAGTATGAATTCTATATAGCAACAATACCGGAGAGGGCGTTCTTTAAAAGCTCATACAGCAGTTACTAATGTCTAAAATATGTTTTGTATGATGTGTAATTATGAGATACATATGTATATATATATATATATATATATATATAAGCATAAAAGCCTGGGAAGACTGCACACTGTCTCCATTGTTGCTCCTCAGATTGTTAGACTGAAACTATCTGGTGTAAAATTCAGTTTCTTTGCGACACAACCGCTTGAGTTTACAGCTGTCGGAGGCAAGCGGCATCGCACACACAGTCATACTGTAGTCACACACTGTCTGTCCCTCTCTCCTCTGATCTGCCACTCCCTTCTGCCCTCCCTCCATCTCCCTCTCTCTCTCTCTCTCTCTTTCCCTTTCTCTCTGTCATTTAGCACAGCTGATCAAGGAACTTTTCTGGCAAACAAGAATTTAAAACCCCTCAGCCTCGCAGGTTGATACAAGTGCATGTTTCAGCTTACCGGCTGTCGCACGGATGTGAAACTTCTCCCAACTTATCTTCTTTCTCTCTCTCTCTCTCTGTTCCACACACACATACACACACTCGCACAGTCACTCGCTCACACACACATGCACATGCACAAACAAGCACCCACAGCACCCTCCCTCACGTTGCTTACTCCTCCCTCTTTCCCTCCTTCCAGCTCTGACAAAGCTCTCTCTCTCTCTCTCTCTCTCTCTTTGACTTTCTCTCTCCCTCTCTCTCTCTCTCTCTCCTTGTCTGATCTGCTCCTCTGAACTGATCTTGTCTCCTCATGCTAACTGGTGCCGTCATAAGCAATCAAAGGAAATCCACTGGCTGGGTGATAAAGTGAGAGTGCAGCTTAATCAGTGACTTGGTGAATCACGTACTTTGTGACGCCAAATGGTCATTACAAAATGCTGATGCAAATGTTATATGACTTGGAAATTCTCATGAGTCAGACACACAGATGGATAGATGGCTATGGAGGAAGACAGACAGATAGACCTGGCAATAATAAACCTGTCGCTCCCCCGTCTGAGCCAATCAGAAACAAAACCTTATGTTGTTTTTATGTGTCACTGTAGTGCAAACCCTATTTTTGCAAATGCCAAATAAAGGTGCAAAGAAGATGGCAGAGTTTTGGTAAAACAAGTATCTCTGAGAATCTGAGCGGCTCTGGAGGCAGAAAAAACCTCACTGGTTGAGATAAAGCTCAGTTTTTATGGCTAATGCCACATTCATGAGCAGTGAGACTGGGAAGTTTCCAGCTTCCAAGTAGGAAAAAATGGCCCTCTAAACTCATAATTCCCAGTTGGAAACTCTGGTCCTTCTGAGAACTCCGGTTTATGGAGATATATGTCTGTGGCATCAGATAACACAGAAAAGCAACATGGTAGAAAGCCAGTGGAGAGAGGAACTTGTTGACTTCCTAGTCCCTGTTTATGCAGACATGCATGAGCACACTGATATTAAGGCAGGTGTAGGTGTTCTATAGGCTAATGGTATATTTGCATTGCAAGTCAGCACAGCCTTGATAGTGGTTCAGTTTCATGTGGCCTAATGTTGTTATGCAACCGTTTGCAGTCGGTGATTCATGCCAGTTCCAGGGCCGATATCAACAAGAAGTTTCCGTGTTGCTCTGACCTCGCCACTCCCGACCACTTCAACGCTTCGAGGTGGGAAGCTGTAAATTCCAAGTCCGAACATTCCCAGCTTCCCACCTCTCATGAATGCAGCACGAGAACATTTGGCTCCCAGTGAAAACAGAAAAGAATAATAAATGAGGCAGCGAATATTGTGAATGCTAAGACTCTTGTTACTCACATAAACATGCAGGCTAGCCATAGAGACTATCTAGGTTGGCTAATTCAAACTCGTCACATTATCAGCCAGTTAAGCCTGCAGGTTGGAGGTTCAGTGAGCCTGCTGAACCTCCAATATGATGACTTCTGTGATCATGAATGGATTTAAAAAAAAAAAAAAAAAAAAAGGCTATTCATTCAGAATTTTTTATTTATATTTTGAATAGAGCTCTCTGTTTTCCATTCGAGTTCTCCCACCGGCTTTTTATTTTTTGGCTCTGTCCATGGAGGTTTAACTCGACCAGTGAGATTATTTTTTTTGCATGAAACACTTCTTTAACTAAAACTCGCGGTCTTATGGGAGGATGAAGCATTTCCAAGAGTTTTGTCAAAATCCAATCAGTGGTGTGTGACATGAGTGAACACACAGAACAAAATGGCTTATCATGATTATGATTACTATCGTCTACAGCTGTGAGAGACTGAACGTAAAAGCCCAATTTATGATTTGTGTAATCGTATAGTTTTCAAGTAAATTTACATACATGATTAAAAAGTTACAAATGGAAAAGAGGCATTTTGTTCCTTTGCAGGTCTTTTTAACACCAGCGTTTACACACATGAGCAAAAATCAGTAAGCATTAAAAATTCAGATTTAGGTGTTGATTCTTTTGTTTACTTTTCTTTTGTGTACACTGTTTATCACTGTGTTGTCACTGAGTTCACTCTTACCATTTGACTTGTTTGGAGCAGCTCTCTCTTCTCTTTCCTCAAGGCGTTCAGATCTCTCTCCTTCTCTCTCTCCATCTCCTTCAGCTGCCTCTCCAGCTGCTGGACTCGCTCCTGAGAACAGGAAAAATAAAAGACAAAACATTTCCCTTTTGTGTGAAATGTCATATGTTCTCTTCGACAGAATGGCCATGTATGATAACTAATTCATCCGGTCGCCCCGGGTTCATGCAATCTGTTCACCACGCCGCGATGTGATATTGTGTAAATATTGACTCTGATGCGACAGGGCGACGCTTCGTGTTCGTAAGTGCAGACGCTCACGATCCATTCAGGGACACACAAAGCAAATCAAACATCCATTTGCAAGTTAATGAGAGGCTTGAGAGGGAAACATGACAGCACGACTGGGAATGTAACTCCAGCGAATGACTGAGAGACGTGATATCAGCGGCTCGGCGCGGCAAATCTGTCAAAGGTGGAGAGAGGAAGGTCCAGAAATGAGCTGTCAGCTCCGGCGAGGCCGCAGTCCAGCTGAGTCAACTCGCTCTCACACAATCCCTCTGTTTCTCCATCCCTCATTCACTCTGCCTCCTACACACTCCAGCTAATAAAGACACAATCTGATATGAATTCAACCACCGATAGTTAGTTAGGGCTTTCTTCACATATAAACTCATAAAAAATATTGCCTCAAAATATATGAAGATGTAATTTTTTTATACACATTATACCATCACTTCTTATTTCTTAAGCTTAGACATTAAATCTGAGACTGAAAAAATATCCCCAGTCCAATAAATCACAAAGTGAGTAGTGCAGTGACAGTGTTCCTTATAAATTAAATAATAAATCATAATTTTGTCTTCTTGTCTTCCACTCATTTATTTATTTTTCCATTTCTAGCCACTCTATCATAAAGAACTAATTTATAATGGAAGCAATAGGGCAGTAGTAATATAAAACAATATAGGGAAAAAAGATATTAATTTAATTAATTCATAATTAATTTGACAGATTTGCGATTTTGGTACGATTCATGACTTTACTAGAAATGATCATTTCTGCATTTTCATTTTCACTGAAAAGGCTGTTAAAATGGTGATGGTGTGATTTTTGCTCTTTATTTCTGTATCAAACAAATATAGTTTCTTACATCTGGGAAATACTGATTGTCCAAAATTCATCCAAAACTTGCAGCTGCTGTGATTTGGACATGATGGTGATTCTGATTAAATTTCCACTGACTGTTCAGCTCTCGCGTGTGTTTCAAACTGATGCAACCGTCCCTGATGATTTCTCATTTGTTGATTTCCTCGACTGCAGTGTGTGCAACCCCCTTCCTCCTCCTCCTCCTCCTCCTCCTCCTCCTCATTACTATCCCCTTTCCTTCTGTCTTTCTCTTTTCATTTCGTTCTTGTCGTGGCCTCTGATGTGATTACCTAGCTCGCTGTGAGGAGTCATGTGACAGCGGCGGGCTGATGCTGCAGCTGAGCGCAAGGAAAGGAAAGTTCACACTCGTGTCGGGGGAGGGAGGGGTGGGAGAGCCGGCCTTAACATGCAGTGACATCCATGGACACAAAGAGGAGAGGAGCGTGACTGTGTGTGTGCATGTGTGTGTACTGTAAATCCCCATTATTTAATGCAGACTGACTAATAAAAGGGAAAACAGGCACGACAAATGCAGAAAAATGCCTATAATGTAACACTTTAAGATGAAGGCATAATAATTAAGCATTCCCAGCCATTTCTGGTTTTCAAAACTTGATTTACTCTGAAGCTCTATGTGAGTTAGGTAAAGTCACAGTGACTGGTGATTAATTCCACCTGTTAGCCTTCCTGACCTGGGTTAGTAGGGACTGCACTGGACATTTGGACTTGTACACACTGATGAGGGCTGGGTGGCTAGAAATGTTTTATTCATGTCAGACAAATGATTTTGAGAAAAAGCCACCGCTCATCCGTAAGCAATATGCTTAGAAAAGGTGCTGGAGCTGAACTTAAGGATAAAGAAGATAACAAAACAGCAACCGCACACTAAAACACTGTGCATATCAAAATTTACTGCAAGCTTTCGGTCATAGACCTTCTTCAGACAAATGATTTTAAAATCTACAGTGAAGACTACACACTTATTTTATCCTCAAATGATCTTGACTGGCCCGGTAGAACTGGAGGGGGCAGTGTTGAGACTTGCACGCTCCGTAATATGTACAACAAAAAGAAAAATAAATAATGCAAAAGAGAGTAGTGCTTCTTTAAATGAATATTTTTCTTAAATCACATAAGAAATCAATCAGATAAAAGCTGCAGTTTTGCACAGGGTTTCTCATACAAATGTGCTTGTTTCAAATATTTTGTGACATAATTTTTAGAGGCACATCACCTCCCTGGTATCAAGATCATGACTATTTTGTGCAGTGATGTGTGTGTGTGTGTGTGTGTGTGTGTGTGTTTGTGTGTATGTAAGTCTTATTTCACAGGAACGCATTCAAAGGAAGTTCGCCTGAAGGTTAATCCAGCGTCTGCATGCGAGAGTAAACTGTGACTTAGAGCACATGACATGTGGATAAGCTTCAAACTCGCACAACAAGTCTGGAGCAGCTGAACCGTGTTGTTTACCTGCGCCGTGTTGACCGCATGCTGCTGGCAGGAGATCTTGTTGTCCATCTCTCTCTCTCTCTCCTTCTCTTTGTTCGTCTCGCCCTCGTCCTCCTCACCGATGCCGCTCTCTCGCTCCAGGACGCGAAACTCCCAGTCCTCGAAAGCCCGAACAGCAGCCTCCATCGCCTCTTTCTCCTGTGCAAAAAGATAAAAAAAGCAACTAATCAGCCTTAATACCAGCCGATTTCATTTGGAAAGTTTTCCAAAATGCTTAATATCTAATCTGGATGAAATATGAAGAATAACACCTCACTTTAAGTGTACTGATCAATGAATTTGTCCCACAAAGTATTTAACCTCTTGAGCAAAAGTTCAGGTCAGAGGTCAGTTTTTAGAGAATTAAAGAGGGCCAGGAGCCACTAGATAAAACAAGCCATTATTGACTTTTCTCTTTTTAAAATGTACAAGTCCCAATCATTTGTCCTGCTGCAAGTAACATGTTAAACACACCACGACATAAGGCATTGGCCACAATGGCATTAAATTATTTCCCTTTTAACCCACTGAAAGCACAATACATTAAATTACAAAAAAGACTAAAAAACTGTCTGATAATTCGCATGCAATCTGTGGAAAAATAAGTGAAAAAAGTAAAAATTACAAGAAATGCCGGAAATGACCAGACATTAAACATTACAAGACTAAAACTACAAAAAAGACAGAGTTCCTCCGGGCACTCCGGTTTCCTCCCACCGTCCAAAGACATGCAAGTTAGGTGAACTGGAGAAGCTAAATTGCCCCTAGGTGTGACTGTGTGTGTGAATGTCAGTCTTTGTCTGTCTGCCCTGCGATGGACTGGCGACCTGTCCAGGGTGTTTCACTGCCTTCCGCCCAATGTGCGCTGGGAAAGGCTCCAGCACCCCCCTGCGACCCTGGTGAGGATAAGCGGTTTAGAAGATGAATGAATGAATGAATGAATGTGTAGTGTTTCTCAAAGTATATAATTACCAAAAAATTACAAAATACTTCCAACCAAAAATGCAAACTAAAAAGGTGAATTTTGTTCAGATGGTGAAATAAAACCTTTCAGAATAAAAGCTCTGCTATCCACAGGCCCTGTGGACTCAAAGGGAACTCTGGGACTTTCGCTCACGTCTTTTGCGGCGGCCACCTTCAACTTGCTGGCTGGACTTTGAATATCTTTGTTCTGGAGCTTTGGCACATTATGTGTGTTATTATAATACACTTATAAAGAGTTTAAGAGTTTTACCACACCTGCCTACGACGTATAATACCTCCTAATGAGCTCTACCTGACCTGAAAATCATTATTCAACATCTCTCCAATGAAGAACCAATCCAAAACTGTTGACTTTTTGCCAGTCAGTAACCTAAGCTTTACCTTTAGTGCCATTTCTTGTTTTGATTTTGTGCCGTCCATCATTTTATATGAAAAACATAATTGGTTTGATAACTGGTTGATTTTATAGAATTCAGTCATTCAGTGTTTCTTTAAATGCCTTCAACTAAACTCCTCAGTTAGACTTTTTATTATTCCTGAAGCAGCTATTTGTATTTCATGCTTTTTGGCACAAAAAGTAAAAGCGCTGGTTTCAGTAGCAATGAATCATGAAAAACCCCGAACAGGAAACAAGACAAGAAAACAGCCGTGTTCGAAGAAAAGAGCACAGGAAAATGTCGAGTGACACTCAACAAGCAGCGCTGTCTCCGGTTTGGTTTGTACCTGCTCTGCCGCTCTTGTGTCTTTATATCCCTTGGTGACAAACATGCTCTGTTTAAAGTGCTTGCTTTATAAATCTGACTTGACACACCGTAAGAGAACAAAACACTGTTGGATGGCATCCAGCCCATCATTACACACAGCGCTTAAAACAAAACTAAATCCAGGGCTCAGTCACCATCTTGGTCTTTGTGCCACATTCACAAGGCACAATGGCCACCCTGTGTGTGTGTATGTGTGTGTGTGAGGGTGTGTGAACATGGGTGGGTGTGTTTTTTCCCTGTAAACCTCTGACATATTGACACATCTGGTCGAACAGGTACTGAACAATCACCAAAACTCACACAGGTTTTAAAAAACATTGTGCAACCGAAAATTAAGTGATGTCAACACTGCAGGTATCTGACACACACCAGCATGTCCCAGGGCTGTGCACTAAGTGGAACACACACACACACACATATATTTCATTTAGCAACCTGTCAACGACACACTATGACTTATCAGTATGTTTAATTATTAGTAGCTGGTAGTCTATACATTTTCAATAAGCTTCTCAATAAAAACTTCAGACAGGTTTGATTAAACATGACATAATTACAGCGAGGTGAGAGTGTGCTGACTGACAGGCTGATGCTAGTCATGAAAACCACACAACCATCCTAGTGCTGTCAAATCAGTCTAACTATATTCAAATAAGAGTCAAAAAGCACATAACATGATGCGACCTTAATTCATGGTTTTCTGCATAATATTTCATGAACCATTTTATCACCACCAAAAAACTTAACCAATTAATGATGTTTTATATTTTCACAAACTTCACAGTGCTGCATTTAATGTCTTTTTTCTAAATTGTACTAAAGAAAAATGCTCACGAAAATGTCAGATGCACGCTCCAGGACCAAAACAACCTAAAATATAATGTTGCCACTCAAAAACATCCTAGGAACGCAGTTTTTCCAGCTGGGTAACTTCGCATTTCTCAAGATTTGGCACCGGAAGTGAGAGGGTTAGTCTTCAGTTTCAATGGCTGTGGTTGTGTTTCTAAATGTAAATTCACCATCTCACCAGAATTCAACAGACAACTGGGGACTGATCATTTTACCTCTGATACTCTACATCCAATTAATCTGATGTTAATTTGACGTGGTGGTTAGCCATCACAAACTTGCCCAGTTTTAGTCATCACGGCGCTCAATAGCAGCACTGTGTGTGGTTGTGGTTTGGTGATGCAGTTGATAGCATGTATGAGGCTGTTCTCAGACCTGCTGCAGCTGCACAGTTAGCTGCTGTCTCTGGCTCTCCGGCTGCGTGGGGATCAGCTTCTCCTTCTCCTCACACCTCTTCTTCAGCTCCTCCACCCGCGTCCTCTCCTCCTCCAGGCCCTCTCGCTCCTGCTGTTACGGGAACGAGGGGAAACAACAAAGCAAGAAAAACGTCTTCAAAAAACATAAACAGGGTGTTCTTTACTAGGGCTGTATTCAAGACCATGTCTGATCCACGTCAGCTCCAAGACTGAGTGCAGTTGAGTTTGAGTCAAAGACCAGGCGTAAAGACTGGAACAACATCTTTAAATCAGCTCTGTACTGAACCCCTCAACATACAACTATCCAGTGGAAAGGATTTGGCAAGTCAGTGTGTAGTAGTGTGTGGACCATCATATAATAATGCTGGGAAAAATTAAACCAAACATCAGTAGAATTGACCAATTTATACTGTAGATTTAGGAAAAACTTGAATCAACATCCAGTTATGACCAAGGCAGATTCAAGCCTGAGATCAGCCCAAGAGATGAAAAAAGCATTCTTGAAACTGGACTCCAGAAATGAGTAGTATAACCATGTGTAACTAAAATAAATCGACCGGACCAGTGTTTATTAATCTGGCTGACACCTATTTCTAATAGGTTGATCCTACACAGGGCAGCATGTGTGCGCTCTGGAACAGCTCAAAATGTGTGAATAAAAATGTACTTTCTACATTCCATCCACTTATCACATATACTGTTGTTTATAATGATTTTAGGCACCAAGGGAAACTGTGGGAACAGGATAATGTGTATCTGCTATCAGCACTACACCATGGACAAGCCTGTGCTACACCGAGTGTGGGGGAAAACTCAGTCCACATGCTGAACAGTTTAAATTCTTTATGTTTCATTAACTCAGGTTAGTGTTTATTGTCTTGAAGAAGGAAATTCTGCTGACCATGAACCATTACAACAAAAGTACAAAATCATGACATACATAAAAAAAAATATATAAAAACACTATCAGATGCAAAACATCCACAGCTGCACCCCATTAAAAAACAAAAGGTTGTAAACGTTACATTAAAGTGCATGCAGTGTCTCTCACCTTGTGTCTGTCGGCGTGTCTGTGCTTCTCGCTCTGTCTCGCCTCCTCCTGCAGCGCCTGCAGCTGCTGGGTCTGTCTGTGCAGCTGGCTCCTCTCCACCTGCAGCTCGCCCTGCAGCAGGGCTATCTCCAGCTGCAGCTGAGAGGACAGCAGACGGCGCAGAGGTGAATCATGCTGACCAAAGCTTGAGCAACAAGCTTGAGATATGCATTCCTGCTCTCTGAGTGTTTTCAGGTTTCGAAAGGTCTGCTAGATTGAAACATGCAGACTTCAGCAAAGACATCTTACAGTGATGTGGACGTGTAGTAAAACATTTGCCTGTATATGTTATTGATCTCAGTGTAAGTCTATAAACTGACACTGAAGGTGGCAAACATATGACAAAAGTTGATTTGGTTTATCAGGACGACCCACAACCTGGATCTACTTTTTCATTCAGTTATATCTATCAAATTCAGTAGTCAGTGTTTAAAAAAAATAGACCACGACTTCCTTATGCAATACTCTTTCAGTTTTGCTTCTAACTCACTTCATATTTTAGTTACAACTGTGTAGCTGTTTTGAAAGAGCTTATATAAAGGCAAATATTTGAGTAAAATTACGTACGGCTTTGAGTTCAGGTGCGACAGGTTTATCTTATTTAAAGAATTCAGAGAAAGATACTAAAGAGGTCCTGAAGCCAAACTGACCTGTTGTGGTGATTTGATTTTGATTAGATGTGACAGAACAATTAGAGGTTGAATCAGCATCTCCTCACCTCAATCTTTAGCTCCTCCTTCTGCTGGTCGATCTCTGTGATTCGCTGTTGGAGCATGGAAGGCGACGG
Organism: Myripristis murdjan; assembly: GCF_902150065.1. Taxonomy (NCBI): domain Eukaryota; kingdom Metazoa; phylum Chordata; class Actinopteri; order Holocentriformes; family Holocentridae; genus Myripristis; species Myripristis murdjan. The sequence goes on along the minus strand of NC_043995.1, from coordinate 25,542,358 downwards.
CAGGATCCTCACTGAGCCAACCTCCAGTTTTTTACAGCAGGACTGGGAGAAAGGAGAGAAACAGAAGGCAGCTTTACCGCACGTAGGCCTAAGGGCAGACATTTTAATCAACGGAGAAAGAAAAAATGATGTGTTGGTTCAGTTTCGTGGAGTTTTGAGTTCCCTGTCCTGCTTGGCCTGCACACAGGAGCTCCGTAAGCTAATTTCATGTGTCAGCGCCAGGTTGTTTGACATAAAAGCGCCTGGAAAATGACTTCAACCCCATCATAAACAGCCTCACCTGACAGCAGTTAAAGAGGGGACGGCCATCACTTACCTTCTCACTCTCTGTGCTGCTACTCTCTGTGTCTGATTCCGCCCCCGAGGAGGCGGGACTTCGCTCTCCAGCCAATCGGGTGATCCACGGCGTCCGCAGCCCTTGTTCCCACTGGCTCCTGGGGCAGTCCATGTTGTGTCGAGGCATTTCTGAGTCGAAGAGAGGAAGCGGTTAATTAGAGGTGCAGCGCTGGGGGACCTCACTGACTTGACTTTTCTGAATATTGCAGTAATCTAATCTGCTGCACGGTTGAAGGCATATGAAGGATCAGGTGCCAGCTCACGGAGGGGATAACACACTTGAGTAATAAGCTATACTGCGTAAGCGCTTACAAGTGCAGAAATCCCCTTTAACTTACAGAAAACAGTAGTTGAGATGGAGAAACCACCTCTCAGTGAAGAGGAAGTAATCGTGAAAGAGACTAGAAAATAGCAGGATGTGGGTGGTGGTTTTGCGGTTCTATCTCAGGGTCTGTCTTAGCTAAGGTCTTTCTTTGGTGTACGGACAGAAGCTTGGTAAATAATAGCCTTTGTGCTGGCGGCTTTTGAAGTGCATCACAGTGGGACAGCATGTGAATGGAACTGGACCAATCAATGCAATACTACAGGGAGACACTGGCCACAAAACTGCACGAACCCACCAAAATACACTTTGATGTGCTGCGGTGCTATAATTGCTTTTACATGTCGCATTCATGCACTTTGACCCAAACAAATCTCATTATGCCGTGTTTGCATAGATCCACCTCAAAGTGCCTTACAAGTGGCTGCTGCTACATTTCAAGCTGCAGACCTTTGTCATCCCCATCTCATTTTGCCCTTTACCACCCAGCTGTCTCATTTCTCTCTCACAAAAACATGCATGCGAGCACAAAGCACGGCATGCATGTGCATGTACACTCACATGTACGTGCACACACACACACACCAAAGCCAAAATGCTCTTGTGGGAAAATATTCTTGATTCCTTTGTCAAAGCCATTCCCACCCTCTCCTCCTCCCTCCCCGTGTGTCCAGGCCTTATTAGGCTACAGGGCATGCAGGAGGAGCAGGAGCACAGAGATAAATATACAACTCAGATATGAGTGAGGGCTTCCAAACAACGACTGGCACACTGACACTGAGAGAGAGAGAGGGGTGGAGGAGGGTGCCTGTAAGACAGACTGACAGAGAGAGAGAGAGGGGGAGGAAGTGGGATCTAAAATGTCAGAGACCGGTATCATATTTCTACTGGGACACCCGATGTGCAGAGTGCAACTTCACAGAGATAAAACATGGACATAAAACATTATAATGCTCGCACAGGAAGCATGCTCACATCGTCTCCACGTAACAATACAATTTCCAGGAAACATGACAACTTTCAGTAAAAAATCTGGTCCAAATTTCCCACTTTTTGGGTGAACATCAATACTCACAAACTTCGGTCTATGTGGGAGACTTAGTCTGACCAGCACTTCACATAATAAACACCTTGATAAAAGACTAAAATGATTAATCAATTCCTAAAATGACAAACAATTAATTTTCTCTCCATCTCTTTGATTCCAAGGAGTACACTAAAGTCTCAGCAGGGTGTATAATTCACAGGTCTGCACAGAGCAGAATCAAGCTGATACATATTCAGATGTGGAAGATCCATTTAAAGAGACAGGCCCGTAGAAACTAGAGCTGCAACAATTAGTCGAATAATCGATTAGTTGCCAAGTACCAAATTAATCAAAACGATTAAGCGTTTTGAATCATTTTCAAGAAGAAGATTTCTAAATTCTCTGATTCCAGCTTCTCAAATGTGAATATTATCTGGTCTCTTTAGTCGTCTATGACAGGAAATTAAATATCTTTGGGTTGTGGATTGACGGATTAATCAAGAATGAAAATAATCGCTAGTTGCGGCTCTAATAGAAACATACCATTCCAAGTGTATTTCAGTAAGGAGCCAGGACAAAGGGAGGCCGGGGAGGAGGAGAAGGAGAAAGCAGCACATCTAGCCGGCAGGAGCATGTAGCCAGAACAGCAGGAACCACAGGGACGAACGAGGCGCTGAGCGCTGAAGCCGACCGCCTCGTTTGAAGTGCGGAACATGAGTGGCACTTGTTTGGATCAGCTGAAGATCAGCTGATGAGGCATGCATGACTTACATGTCCTGCATGCACTACTTCTAAGCACAAATGCAAAAGTCTGCGTTTAATATCAAACGTTTTCACAGTGACCGTCCACAGGATGCAGTAGCCTCTTGCTGTGGAAATACACAGCAACGACCACGAGGTGAAAATGCTGAGCCGCAGCCGAAGCGCTTCAACTGGGAAATATGTTTGACCAATCAAGATTTCTCAGGCGCAGTACATGACACCATCCACGGCAAAAAATATCCACCTTCACTAAACATTTAGTAACAGTCTTACAATATGTTTCCTTCAAATGCATCAAGCGTCTGCCATATGGGTTGAGAATTTCAGATTTACCAAAGCAAATCAACTTGTTTTGAGAATATTCTTGACACTATTTGGAGAGATCTGCCTTAATTTTCTATATTACCACTTGTATGGAAAAAGCTGCTTTTTGCACTATGCGGTGTAGTAAATTGCAAACCGTGCTGTATGGCTTTACGCTTTCTAATAAACACAGTGAACTTCCAGTGAAAACAGAGCAGTCAGAGCTTCTCCTGCGCCAAAACTGACTGAGTTTCATTATTACCCAAACAGACGTCAGCAGAGGTGTTTGCCATCTGACCTCTAGCTAAAGTCCAGTCCAGATACACTATCAACACCGGACCTGAGCGAGAGGCATGCAGGAGTAAAGTCCATGCTTTCATGTCAACACAGTGGTTCGTCACATGCAACAAACAAAAGGCTAAACAAACACAATGAACTGACGAGAGAGAGGGAGTTAGACAGAGAGAGGGCATTAAAGGAGGATAAAAAGGAGACGCAGAAAGAGAAAAGAGGGCAAAGTAGTGAAACAAAGATTGAAAGGGAGATTAAAGAAGAAAACGCTGCCTAAAATAATTAGTCTTGATTGCAGGGGAGGGGATCGGCCCAAGAGATTAGGAGAGGGAACAAACAGAGCCGCTGTTCAAATCAGAAGTGTGCGTGTGTGTTATATAATTCCCACCAAGAGGTGACACAACACATAACCCTCATCTCCCAGGCTGCTGGGATGACGACTAGAAGACTCACTCTGTATAACACTCTGCAGAGCTAATCATCCACTGCAACTCAGCTGTAACCATCCACAGCTGACTCACCGTAACACTCACACACACGGAGTCAGACTAATGTGTGAGAGTATGAATCAGCACATAAGGTAGGGGGGTGTGAGCGAAGGAGTGAAAGAATGCCAGTCCGTGTCACATTATCTCACCATGTGCTCAAAATCAGCAAAGTCCAAGCACATGCTGGGCCGCTCAGTGAGTCCCGCTGTGACCTTTCAGTGATCCCCATCCATCGCACCGCAGTTTGATCTCACCTCCTCCAGCAGGAAGTCAGGCAAAAACACATGCAGGCTGCTGCATGACAAAATCCCTCCTCACTCCTGGTATCATATTGCACGCTCGACTGTGTTTCATGTTGAGTTTGTTGACTTTGTCCGTGTCAGCCACCACATAATCGGCAAGTCCGGAAATCCTCAAGAGGGAGCAAAATATACACAAGATGATCGCTGGACCGTATCGATCAGTTTATGGGCAAATAAGTCAACGTTTCCATTCCACTGCTTTATCAGTCTGTTGGTAATGTGTTTACTGATCTCAAATAGTAGAAACCCCCATTTTGCAGTCAGTTTACCCATCGAGTGCTCACACAGTGGAAAATGTGGTCTTGAACATTTCACAAGCTTCCATCTTATTAAATGATGTGATTATAGCTGGGATGTTGACTAAATAATAATTTTGAAGCGTCTTCTGGCTATAATTTTGAATGTGCGCAGATGCTGAACAGGAATGGCACAAGACAATTCAATGCGTGTGATGTGATAAAGTTCAAATGAAGTTTAAGTTCAATGACAACAAAGAATGTAGTTTGTTGGTTTCTTATATAAAGAGAAATAATGTGTTGTTATTTACCTGACATGTTTCGACTGACAAAGCCTTCTATCTTCATCAGAGGTGTTGCTGATGAAGACTGAAGGCTTTGGCAGTCGAATCATGTCAGGTAAACAACAACACCTCATATGTCTGTTAGAAATCAAGAAACGAAATGAAAAAAAAAAAAAAATCAGACAAAATGAATCTCATCAGTCAACAACAAAGTGCAATGAAGCAATTGCAATGAAATGCAGCAAATGGGCGATCGTGCTTCATTTTTTTGGCCCCACAATATGCTATGTATTGCCATATTTTTGTACTGTGATATACTCCTTCCTTAATGCTGAACAGCCTGTTTGATATATGGTAAGTATCGGGTGAAAACCACACATTGTCAAACTGTGAACTGTTACAAAAACAAACAACTTTGTTTTCAGCTCGACGGGCCACCATACATTCTTCTAGCTCTGAAAGGATTTTGTAAACTAAGTCTAGGAGTGGTATAGATTTCTCAACCCATAGAGGACCGTGTAATCCCAAATCACATGTAAGTCAAGTGCTGCTGTATGTACAGTCTATATATTGTGCATCTTGTACTGTCCTTCTGCATTAAATGTAAAGTCCTGATGTCCTTGCAGTGTGTGTAAGTAAACCGTGAAACTCCTGGAGCTGGCAACCACTGCCAACACGACACACTCCTGTATATTTTTACCATTTGCCAAATAAAGTGATTCTAATATTATGAATGAGAAGCAGCCTTATATTTCCCCAATGACAGCAACACACGTGGTGGCATTTTGAAAACACCTCATCCCCTGTCAGGAGCCCTCGCTGATGAAAGGCGAAAAAGAAAAAGTGGGGATGAGCATTGTTCCACACAAAACCATACGGTCAACAACATACAGGACAAAAGAGTGCTAACTGTGGCACGCTGTGTGCGGCTGTGAATGCTGAGGGGAGCCTGCCGCTATGTGCGCAATGCAAGGGCAGCCTGGGTGCTACAGGGAAAACGCGTCACACATGGGGCACGTGAGCACAACTGGCCTCTCTGCATGTGTGTGTGTGTGTGTGTGTGTGTGTGTGTCTAGGTTGGGGTGAGGTGGGGAAGGTGGATGAGGGGGGGCAATCCCAAATTAATCCAGGGAGGTCACTTGCAAATGCATAACATAGCGGGCCTCGTTCACACTGGTTTATACATAGACTGGATATTAAAAGCGTGTTACTGGAACAGGAGTCAAAAATTAATGTCAGCAATCGTGTGTAATTATTTTTAAATAGACGTCTAACTGCATTGTCAGAAATCAATTGCAATACTGTAGATCCATAACGGTCAAATAAATGTGCTTTAGATGCTAGTTTGTGGGAGATGATCATTACTAATCACTCTTTATCATGAATTCAGACAATAGCATTTTGTATCACGATACATTAATGCTGTTATTTCATCATGTCATACGATTCAACAGAAATATGTTAAAGAATAATACGGAGTTATGTCCAGATTCTGAATGTTCAAGGAATCCAAGTTCATGAATTGGCTGAGAATGGGCAGGAATTATTTTGTCAACTGGATGAACAGTAAGTAAGCTGACGCCGACTTTGACAGGGGGCTAATCTCCGGGTGTTTGTGTGCATTGTGCACTGTAAACAGAGGACCGGGGACGTGTCCTAGCCCTGTAGGCGGACGCAGAATTTTGGCAACATAAAGGACACACTGACTTCGCTGCACTGCATTTTAGATTTTAATAAAATAAGAAAGGCCCTGAGCAGGAAGAACCTCTGATTCCAGATGCTGAATAGCAGCAGAAACAAAAGACGAGATTGAAACATGACTCTGAAACTCGGCTCAGTCTGTAAAGCACAAAACAAAACAAAACAAAACAAGATGACAGATAATTCCTCAGATCCTCTCAGAGCTTTATTAAACTGTGGTCACAGACGATCACACTGACCACAGCACATATATTCACTGTATTGGGCTACCAAGTGCTGAATTGTTCTGACCAGAGTGGCATGCAACAACATTAGTTTGGCATTATTTCTATTAGCATGGATAACTCTTATGCCAGGCACCCAAAGCAGTAATGATTCTTTTGTTAAGTGGCTGTTTCTCATCTGCAGAAGGCATAAAGATCAAAACCAGTTTTTAAGCCAAGTGAACTGGTAGGACAAGTCACATTTTTTTACAGGCCACAATTACAGCCTGCTGCTTCAATCAAACAGACCAATCTCCAGTCTTTTAGTCTCTTGATTCAATAACTGGCTTCACATCATAACATCAGCGACTCAAGTACACAATGTTTCCAGAAAAAAAAGAAGACTTTTATTCTGTTTTCACTGGCAAAATGGGAAAATGTACACACAGATACAGACTGTGGACTGTGGACAGTTTTTGCTGCTTGCACAGGCATTGCTGCATCCAAAGGGGGATTGTTCAAAAGCAAACAAACAAAAAAGTTCAAGTTGAAAGGCATGGCCTGGTAAACCACTCACTGAAAAACACTGGAGATTCATGTTGCAATACACCAGTTTGCTTCTACCAGATGACCTTAAAATAGCAGCGTTAGTGCACAATAGATACAGAATACGTGCATGACAGTGGCAATGGCTTCTACTCAATATACATGTGAATAAATGACTGTATGTGTGTGTATGCAAGTTAAATCTGCATACAAATGTTTGATTGCTTATGTTTCTGTGCAACCTCTTCCTCAAAAGAGATTTTCATAGACCTATCTTGACTTGTCGTCAAATATCACATCGACATCGGACAGATCGAACGCTCTGTAGGACCAGGTGACCTCAACACCATCTGCACGCGGCTACGATTGGTCCAGAGCTGAGCTGCAGGAAGCTGTCACCACAATATTAGCCTGTGAGCAGGAAGAGCAGGTGACAGGCCAGTTCTGACGGCTGCCCGATTGTCAGTGTGGGCCAGTAAGAAAAAGTTAAACACACAGATGCATGTGCATAGTGAGCAGTACACACACACACAGTTTAACTCTATACTTTAGTTTGCAATGAGCCAATCGGCCTGCATTCTGTATCAAATATTTTATTAACTGATGATGAAACCAACCACTAAAGGGAAAATCAGCCTAAAGCACTGCAGCAGTCTTAAGAAAATAAGCTATGATGTTGCTTGGTGGTGTATTCGTCTTTCCCCTACGGATTACTGGCCAAATTTACACAACATGACACCACATTAACATGTTTCGACAACAGCTACAATGGAGTGGGAGCCATCTAAAACAACCGGTTTTAGTGTCAACTCCTGAAAACCAAAGAGGTTTTTTCTAGACTCAACATTTTATATTAATTCTTAACTATTGCAGGAGGAAATCTATTTTCTCCACAGACAGTAGCCTCAGTGGACTATAATGCACTGGAACCACAGGAGTTTGAGAACTGTCGCTTGTTCTTGACCGAAAAAAAAAAAAAAAAATGACTTTTGCTCAGATATTGCACAGCACTATCACTTGTGCTGAATGACTCAAGCTCACACCTGTATGTTGTGAAAAAGGCATTCTGGGAAATGTAGGACTCACCCTCTGCAGCAGAAGTAAACAAAGCAGGCTGAGGTGACAGAGAAGTAAACAACAGCACTTAACACATCACAACAACACACTCAACATCACAGACATCGAATAGTCTAAGAGTATTTCAGCTATTTTCCCCTTAAGCCACACTTACTTCAAACTAAACCACAGGCGTAAGCTTTAGCTAGGCTTGCATAAAGCAAATCTCTTTGGTAGAAATTATTACATAAGCCTGAATGCACAGATGCAGGAATATTGTGAGGAATGTTCTCAAAGAAGCCACCGCTTATTTCTCAGCCGGCGGTGTAACTACTGCGGGCATTAGGACTGGTTCAACTGCACTGACGGAGATTCCTTTGGCCTGAGCGAATCTCTGGGAACTGTGATGCAAGAGAAGAATGATCCATTAATGACAGCCTGGGACGAAGGGCTCAGACACAGATTTGTCCATGCCGGTCAAAACAAGGCGTGTGTGAGAAAGAATAAGCAAAACGCAGGACCTCCCAGCTCCCCAGACGGCGACCCTTCCCGAGGCAATCTTTATTTCTCTCAGCTTACACTCCCACCCTGCCTGTTTACCCTCCATGTGCTGATGCAAAGATAGAGGCAAGATATCACAGGCACATTGTAAACAAAAGGGAATTCATGTAAACAGAGTTTTTTTGTCATGGGATATGTGGTTTGATGACTCCTGGCTGAGAAATAACTGCTAGGCACAGAGAGGAGGGAGAGACACTGCAACTATTTTCACAGATAAGCAATGAAAAATCCTCATTATGTAGGCTTGTATTTAGGGCAAAGGGCAGGACTAATCAGAATGACTCAAAGGTGGGCATGTACACATCAAGTAACAACAAGCCATGCTTGCAGTGAAATCACTGTTCATATCAAATAATAGGCAGTGACTGCACTAGTCAAGTGTCTCCTCACATCATAAAGACATAGGTCTATTAATTTCTCTCTGTTATAAGTAGGTCTGATATAACAGCTGCATATGGATTAAAAAAAGGTTGACTGTATTCATAAGGTTAATGTGTTGCAGTCTTTTAATAGGGAGTGACAAATTTATCCCATGCTAAGATCCCATAAATACACAGGAAGAAAGATTTGAATATATTTTATCCCAAGTTTCTGGATATATGGAAGCTGGGGAGGTAAAAAAAAACTCACTGTACTGACGTGCATTGGGTGCGATAACAAATAAAGTGAACTAATTTCTAAACAAAGCGACAGCTCTTACCGCGTAAACGTGCTTTGAAGCTCAAAGAGAAGTGATGTAGTTCCTCCGCCTCATAACATAGTGCTGCACAGCCGGACGAAACAACAAAGTGAATGGAAAATAAGTTCACTTCAGCGAACTTTACGCAGCGCTTTCACTTTCAGAAACAACTCCGGTCGCCAAAAGTCGCTTTGAGCGCTCCAGCTCCTGTCTGCTGGGGGGCTGACAGTCAGTCCCACAGGTTTTTCTGTCTCGGTTTTTTTGATACCTTTATCTTCGTCTGGTTTGATTGAATCCCTCTCTATCGCCTCCCAGGAAAGTGACAGATGACTGTGAGCTGCCTGTCGGCGTCAACAGGTGAAACTGAGCGCATGTATGAGGGCGAGGGAGGCGGGAACTAAGCAACTAAAAAAAAAAAAAAAAAAAAAAAAAAAAAAAGTTTTGTGCGTGGTGGTGTGGAAAGTCCTGCGCTCGAAACTTCACCGCCGGTTGAGAGGAGAGTCCCGTTCAAGTCCCGCACCCAGGCGGCATTTCTATTCTGGGAACTGCCAGGACTTTCTCATCAGGCAGTTTATTGTTGTAAGAGAAGTGAGAGCCGCTGCTGCACAGAGTCAAAGCACTGAGGGTACAGATTACACAGACGCTGCAACAACGGCAACTATGTAACGATGTAACTGTAACTGTGTCAACGTTACCGTAATACAAATGGTGATTAAACATCATTAAATACTCTAAAGTCATAATAACCTGATGGCATAGTATAAATAGATAAATAAATAAATAAAAATACTGCTACTGTAACTACTACTACCATTACTAATACTACTAAGAACATTATTATTATTATTAGTAGTAGTAGTAGTAGTAGTAGTAGTAGTAGTAGTAGTAGCAGTAGTAGTAGTAGTAGTAGTAGAAGTAGTAGTAGTAGTAGTGTTACATTTTTTTTTTTTTTTTTTAAACAATAACCTGAGAATTTTAGGGACAACATAGTAAAAATAAATATATAAATTACAGTAATTAAAATACTGCTACTATTACTACTATATATCAAATAATAATAATAATAATAATTAGTAGTAGTAGTAGTACTAGTACTAGTATCATCATCACAATTATTATTGTCACTAGTAGTATTAGTATTATTATTTTTTTAAAGCAATTTTTAATAATGATTAATAAAATATTAAGACCCCAAAAGTCACTATGAAGTCACCATTTGGTCACGTTGAGACAATGTAAGTTCCCCATTAGAAGATTATTGTGATAAAATAGGGAATGAAAAATGCCATAAAACATGTGGGTTAAGTATAAATTTAGTGTTGAGTACTGGAGACACATTTTAAGTCCCTATGGGAATATTAGTGATCCCTTAAACGATTAACGAATTAATGAATTCACTATAAATTCAGTGTTACTACACTGTGTATCCCCATGGAAACATAAAACAGTATGGGGTAAATGTAAACTTGCTGTTGAGTGTTTCAGTACAGATACACTTTAAGTCCCTGTAAGAATATAGTACCCTTATTTTAAGAGGTTAAACATGTCATTAATTAGTATAAAATCACTACAAGCCCACTACAGGGTATCACAGACTCACTATACATCCATAAAGGAATGTTGTACAATTTAAGAAAAATACCATCAGGCAATAAGATCACTGTAAACACACTCCTGAGCACCACATACACACTTTAAGTCCCTATAGGAGTATTATATAGTGAGTTTTCCTTAGGGACTGCAAGGCTGGAGCCACTCTCCACTCCACAGGCTTTATCACCCTGGCCGGCCTCTTTACAGCTCTTTCTGAATGAGCTGATAGCGTAATAGATCCTCTCCGGTGACATGTGGCTGGGGCGACAGAGAATGGGCGGCAGGTTCAGGGTGGCACGGTGTAAGTGGGCAGAGGGACAGACTGAAAGAGGGACAGCAGATGGGACATAACTGGGGGAAAAGGACAGCTGGCACCTCTGCTTCTCAAAGGCAGAAAAGAGACAGAAGAGGGACCCAGAGGCATTTTAAGTGGAGAAAAACCGGGCCGCCAAAGCAACATATCTTCCACTTGATGGCAACAGCGCTCACACGCCTCCTGCTCTGAATGAAAAACAAGGCAGGTGTCTGTCAGTGGGTAGGCTAGGTGAGAACACAGGGGCCGTTCAGTAATGTTGTTTGTCTGAGGTGTTGACAGAGACAGCTGCTAGATGGTGTGTGTGTGTGTGTGTGTGTGTGTGTGTCTCGCTGACAGTGTCAACTTGCATGTGACAGGACAGGATCACTATCTCCCCTTTAGTCTACTCTTTCTTTTATTTGTTTAAAAGATCTACTTAGGGTGTAGTGCCTTTCTGTGTTTTATTAGCTTGCAGACACTTCATTGTCAAACCATCAAAGATAAAATTACCAACAACCAACAAGTACAGCTCAAGGGAATTAAATCAGATAACTTGCAGTATAGTTAGTCAGATTAATTGGCCTTTTATCTTGCCTTTATGCGGTCTGCTACTCATATAATGGAGATTCCTGCCTCACCACAGATATATGGTAAAGTCTATGAAATCTGCAATGAAGTTGTTTTTTTCCATTGGACACTTTGGTTAATCATAATTATCCACAGTAGCTGTTGATCCATCCAAAATAATGGCAGTAGTATGGGTTACAATGGTGTTTTAGTGGCCCATGGTGGTTTAAATGCTGTTTCAGGGGTTGTTACACACTGACAGGAGAAAAAATGTGAGTGGGAAACAGTGAAAATTCTCTGTCATGAAGCTGGGATTCAACTCAAAGTGGTTCAGTCCAAAAGCAAGCACTGAGATTGGCCTTTAAAAGCCTGTATCAGTCCAGTCCTATCTTATGGCATACTATCAAACGGATGAGCAGCTTCAGCAGGGGCATGTGATGGGAGGCAGGACGCTGCAGCTCCACACTGTGATAGTGACTGTTATTTATTTTTTTTAAAAAATGACCCAGTACATTCAGAGGACAGAGGAGCAGAAAACAGTCAAACAAGCAGAGGCACGGCCTTGACATGGTTTTGACTTTCGCAGTGGAAACTTGGCCTTCATGGATTCTGAATGCAAATCAGAGAAGCTTCATTTTCCTGCTATGCAAAAAGGCCACGGCTGGCAACAGTCAGAGTGGTGTGTGTGTGTGTGTGTGTGAGAGAGAGTGTGTGAGAGAGTGTTTGTGCGTAATGCCTTGGCTAGAGAAGTCCGGAATCACTGGAAAGGCCATGTGGAAGAACTCAATTGTCTCAGTCGAGCATTCATGAATACTAAACCAAAGCCTTGAATGGAACATTCCTATTATAGCTTTACTTCTCAAAAACTTCCTCTCCCGCTCTGCAATTCAGAATGATGTAGCCAAGTAAAGACCAAAGACTTCTGTATTTAAATGTGATAAAAATTTATTGCAAAAATAACTTATCATTAGTCATACAGATTACTTTCTTTACGTCTTTCCCTGTGTAGAGTTCTGTAGTAGTCGTGTAAAAATAAACATATAACTGATCGGGTTTCTATTTTCAGCATGATAGTGGTGTCTTCAGTGGGCAAGCCACCAAATGATAATTACAGCTATTAATCAGTCAGATTCAGAGGAGAAACTGTTCAGACATACACACCTTTAAATTTACATTAAATTACAATCAAGTGCTTTTTTTAGTGAATCTTGCTCCGAGGTAAATATGTAAATCTTATTTCATTTTGTTTGCATGTCGATGTGTGATGAAAATCGGCACTCAAACTTCATGGACTCCACAAACCAGATTGGCAGGCACTGCAATATCTGCCAGGGAAGAACAGAGACAAACTCTTAACAAGCTGAATTGTTCCAAGTTAGTAAATTCATGCAAATGAATGCGAGGGAAGATGTGAATGCACAGAAATATTTCCACGCTGTCTAACATTAATATGAATACACTGTAAAGGAGTATTCAAAAACAATAGTACGCCTCTGCGATGAGTTAACTGTTCTTTAGCCAAGCACGGATATTACAGGACAGAGCTTCATATGACTGTGATACCTATCTTAGCAGGCTTGGGGAGATTAAGATTTTCCATGATTTCCACAAACTCCTCAAGGCTTTTGGTCAAGCGTGGGTTAAACCTGCGCTCCTCACCAACCGTAGACACCATCTGACCTGATGCACAGGGAGAGATGGCAGCATAATTTATATCCCCCCGAGTCCTCAAGCACACCATGTCCTGGTACGTTTATATTCCTCCTTTACTCTCGATCACCTGATTGGAGCAGGGGCTGCACACTATGACACACAACTTGCTCAGCTACATCTGCCCCTCCTCTTAACCCAGCAGTATAAATTAGACCTTCACTGGACCAGATGTGCAAGACTAGTGATGGAAAAAATTTCCAACATTACCACATCTCCCAATGACTAAAACCTTTAAACCTTTTAAAACCTAAACCTTTTAAAGAATAAAACAGCTGTTGTATTCTATGACACAACAGAAAATAAATATTATGTTTGGTGAATGATTAACTTTTAACTTTTAAACTGACATGATATTCTACTGCACATCCTAAGAATTCCCTGACTTTCCCTGTTTGGAAAAAGACTTTTCAAAGTGCCATGACTTTCCAGAAATTCCAGAAAAGCTTTATTGATCTGTCCATACAGACAGATAACATAGGACGACTCATTTAAAATCATTCACGTCATTTTTTTCTGTACTCCATGAACTCTGCATTTTACTTTGTTTGTTAAAAGCCAGGGAATTCTGCACAAAACCTCTTTCTCTGACTGCAGATTTTGACTGGTGAAGATTTTTTGAACAGTGGTCCCTTGCTCTGGTTCTCTATTTTATTTGGTGGATTATTGCATCCCCAGTCTAATCGTGCTTAATACACGTGCAAATGACACATTTGGTCTTAATGGGTTAAATGTATAGAATGAAAACCAGCAGTACTCAGCATCCCAGGGACAGGAGTAGGGAAAGCACGGCTCCAGCTTATCAAGAAAAAAAAATTCCCATGACAGATCATGCATTGAGTCAGTTTTGATAAATGGTGTAGGCCTATATTAAAGGATGGGAAGATGATGACAAAAGCACTCTGTGCCTCTGGAAATGGGTTGGTCTGATGCATCTGAGTCTGTGGTTTCACTTGTTATTTCAGTGGGATCTTATCACACAGTCTGAACGTTACCTAACCGCCGTCTGCATATGACTAATGTTAACAGAGACAGTGGAACAAGCAAATTTTAAACACCGACATGGGTTTAGAAAAATGGTGATGGTTTAGAAAAATGTTTATTTACATGTGACTGACCAGCCCCTTCAAAACATGTTGCGCTGTCAGTACTTAATCAAATCCAACACATTTTGAAACCAGTAAATCCTTGAGATATGACATAAAAAAATAAAAAAAAACTGAGCAGCCAACCTTTGTAGTCATGTGCTGGGTAGATGAGGCAGTGATCAGGCAGTGTGAAGATCCTCTGATGGACTGATTCATAGAGCCTTTTGGAGCAGCCTGAAAAACAAAAGGAAAGTGTGTGCTGAGCCTGGGCAACACCAACAGATGGCAACACTGCCTCCATGTGTCTATCTAATAGTATTACAAAAACCAAAACCAAAAACATTCACTGTGACTTGGTGATTTCTCAGGAACGACACTGAGTAACCACAAGATATTTGACCCGATAATCAGATCAAGGTGAGAGTGCCGGTTTACCCTGCTGGAAGTCCGTCCTGCCGCAGCCTCGGATGAGCAGAGCGTCGCCGGTGAAGGCCATGCTCTGGTCCCCCATCACCAGAGTCACACACCCATCTGTGTGTCCTGGAGTCTCCCTCACTGACAGATGCTAGAGGCAATGAAAGAGGAAACGTCAAACCGGTCCAAATTCTGCAATCAAGCACTTTTAACCAAAACAACTCCATCTCAAAGAGTTTTACAGAGCCACACACCATGTAGATTCAAAATAAAAGTTGATCAAGAATGTGTCAATACAGTACAATACATATTTGACAATACATGTTTTAAAGATATAGTGTAATGTCCTGCCTGCCTTTCATAAATGCTTATACCTTCAGACATTAGTATATCTAAACTGAGCCACTCTATGGGTCTCTAGGTGTAGTATAATCCACTGAACAGTTGCTCCTTACATGTTTTCCAAAGTTGATCTTGTCTCCGTCAGATAGGTGGACATCTGCAGAGGCACCGCTGAATTTGGAAATGGCGCTTTTCAACCCCGGCAGTCTCTTCTTCATCAGCCCTGTGCTTGTGATGTGGTCTGCATGGCAGTGGGTGTTTACTGCCAAAAACAAGGAGGCAGAAAAGCTAATAAGTACAGTCTTTATTTATTGTTTAACCACAGTACCAAACGGTGGAAAATTGTTTTTCACTGATTTTTCACATGGCGACATTATTATAGAAACAGTTCACCCAAAATGCAAAAAAGGATATTTTCCAACTCACTCCTAGTGTGATCCATCCACCCAGATTGTTGCTGTGTGAATTGGTAGTGTTTCCTGCTGAAGAATACCAGAAAACTGTCTCTGAAGTTCCCAACAAAACTCTCTGTCTGACGGCTGTGGGGTACATCAGGTGTCCATGTCATCGTTTTTTGAAAGAGATGCTGCTGTTGAGTTTTACACATGTAACTATTTGATGGTTTGAGCTTCACACAACAACAGCCACCCAGCTCCATTTTACTGGGGCAAAGGGAGACTGGAAACCTCACCAAATCACACAAGTAACAAAACCTTTTTTTTTTTTTTTTTGTATTTTGTGTGAACTGTTCCTTTAAGTAAAAGTGCCAATACTGCCCTGGTGCATGAATCAAACACTAGTTTATAGGTGAAGGATCAGGTGCAGTGTGTGTGAAAACATAGAGAGTTGTTTGTTTCGGTCAGCGAGGAGGACGGGGCAGAATGACTGCATTTGGCCAATACAAGGTTTATGGTTCAATAGATTTTGTGATAGTGTGCAATTACACAATAAAAACCACACCTCATGGCTGTGCCAGTGGAGGTTTGCTGAATGATCATGGAGTTTGCTAATAGCTAACCTGCCAACTTCAGCCTGACTCCCAGTTCGTCTACGAGCTTCAGATCTCTGTCAAGTGTCTCCAGCACAGGGTCGATGATGATCGCCTCCTTGGTCTGTGTGTCTGCCAGCAGGTAGGTGTACGTGCTGCTCGCTGACTCAAACAGCTGAACAGAGAGGGGGGCGGGGGTGAGGACACAAAGGTGTGTTAGCGTTAGATGCAGATCTGGAATTTCATCATTTTGGAGGCAAGGCCACTTGACCTTTGGTGCTGGCCATCACATAAAACAATGATTTTGGGCCCACTGAAATGATTATGACTGATATGATGATTTTATTGTTAATACATAGTATAACTATCAGTGAAATTTAAAAAAAAATAATTTATTGGCATTTACATTTTAACAATATATATACAAACTCATTTGTCAAAAGTTCATACAGGCTCTGGCTGTTTACATTTTGGGTGGTAATTTACTGGATAAAGTTAAGGTTCAGATTAGGTCAAGATTAGAGTTGGCCTAGGTTGGTTAAGGTTAACATTTGGGAAAGGCTGCAGAGACTGAATGTAGGTGAATCATAAATTCCTCTGCCCCCCCAGGTTAGATGAGAAAGGATGATAATGACCTGAGGCATTTCCTGTACTCTATAATAAAAAAGTGTGTGTGTGTGTGTGTGTGTGTGTGTGTGTGTGTGTGTGGAAAGAGAGAGAGACAGAGTGAGAAATGCTAGGGAGGGCAAGTGTACATTTATTATGTGTGAGTTCCTTGTTTTCAAAGCAGTTTGTTCAAAGTTAACTGTAATCAGATGTTGGGAGTGATTTCACTCTTACCAATAAAATGTATATTCACAGCTTCCTGGATGCTGTTCTGTTGTGTGCAAGTCATAAATCAGAAGTTCTAGGTGAGTTTCATTTGAAATCAAATTAGCCTGTCTGTATGAGGCTGTGAGCCTGGGCAACACATCACAACACACACACACACACACACACACACACACACACACACACACACACACACACACACACACACACACACAGTGCAGCTTAATCCCCCATGCACACAGCCAGGAGCTTTTTGTTACACTGCTGCCAACAGACAACAAATGAAACAAATGAGCCTGCATGCCTTGAATTTCCCAGCACCTCGAAATGCGTGCAGTGCGTTTAGTCAGGATATAAATAACAGAAATGAAACCTGACAGCTCTGACAGGAGTGTATCCCCACTTGACTCACCTCCACTGTTAACTGCATGCAAACATTATGGGACACTGCAGCACCTACATATTATTGTTGATGAAACAGAACTCGGGTTGAAAATGATTATCATCAATAAATAAACAGTTAATAAACACCACCTTACCTGTCTGAAGAGGAGTCTCTCGCCCAGCGCCATCCGGGAGCAGTACGGTCTGCTGCTGGTGTGCACGCCGGGATAGAGGACTCTGCTCCGGGTTGCAGCACAACTCCAAGCCGCTGTCTTTGTGCGGAGGTGAAGCGTGAAGGCCAGAGCTTGTTGCACCGGTTTCGCCCCTTTCACGACTGAACACATGATGACTCGCAGGTTGATAAGCCGAGTCGGCTGTCAGTAAAAGCGTCAGGACCGGTTCAGATATGTGCAACTGGGCAAAAGCAACTCAGACTTTTGAGGCTGCAGCCGCGGAGCCGTGTGTTTCCTGTTACTGCGATTCTTAATGTCAAACTCCTTATGAGGATGTCCTGCCAAGGGGAGATGTGACATTTATTATAACGACCTGCTCAGTCCGTCCCTCGGTGATTTCAAGGCGTTGTTTGGAGGAGGAGAGCCTCTCACCTTGGATTAACCCGCACCAAAAGTAAATTATCATCGCCGTTATCTCCGTACTTCCGGGGTCCGCTCTCACAAAGATACTTGCACAATCTCCATGCAACTCCTCCACGCAATGTTGTGCTTTATGCAAGCGTAAATATATTTTCTTTTGCGCGTAGTGGAAGTATTTAGAGAGCTGCTGACCCCCGAGGTAGGACTCTATAATCTAAGTAACTTTACCTAACTCTTTTATCTTAGCTGCCATAACAAACACGCTTATTGCGTAAATGCGCCGGGGGCTCAAGCGGTGGTGGGCGGTTCATGTTGCTGGCCGACTTCCCAGGGTCCTTTACTGTGCGCGGTGCGCCTGTGCCCGCTGTTTTCTATTGCGGTGCACGCTCAGAATGGTGCGTGCTCACGACAGACGCGCACACGCAAACACAATAATGGTTAGTAGGTCAAATGTGTCCATGTGGCCTACGTGACTGCTGCCTGGCGCTGCAGGCTGATTTTATAGGTGCGTGTTGTGGACGTAAGAAAAATAAGTGACGGTTTAAACTTGGAAACGACAATAAAATCCCGCATTATAATCAAAATTAAAGTAGAAAGTCAATAATTCAACTTGCATCTTCTCACACTCGAGGTTAGGTCCTTACCACATTAATATAATAATGAAGAAGCCTTTTAATATTTAATTTTTTAAAGATTTATCCGGTTGTATGGTTCACAATATTTAAATTTTAATTCAAATTTGAAAATTAAAGGTGCACTATGTGACACTGATCTCTCCTGGTGAAGTGAGGCCTATTTCAGCTTCCAAGAAAGGTGGAATAAGCATTATTTTCCGTTCATGTTTTTTTTCTACTGACTCTGTTAAGTTTCTATTAAGTTTTTCAATTTATTTATTTGAAAAAGGACAATGTACATTTATCAACATTTCAACAAAGGTAAATGTACCAGACTTAGCCAAAAGGCTTGTTTTCACCAACAGTTCACTTGGCTCAAGTTAGGCATCCTAATTTAATAAATGATAACATATACATAACAGTTAAAAGCATACAAAACTGTGGTAAATTATTTTTTTATATTTAATCATAATTGAAAATCCATTGATTGTGGCTTGTAACTTTTCTGTAAAGCTGTGAGTCGGTACTTATAAATAATTTTCAAGGTGTAGATCGTCTCAGTTGGGTGTTTACATGCTAGCATCCCTTTACCAGTCCATTTGTGACTTAATAATGTATTGTTACCATCGTCATCATCTAATTACACCATCAGTGAGCTTTGATATCACATCACAAGTTGATCAAATTTCTCCGAATAGCATGGCCAACTGGCTCGTCAGGAATTTGGATCCAAATAACACTTAAGTGTGGGAAACCAAAAGGCTACTGTGGGACTGAATTTTGCTTTTGAAATCAAGTCTAAGTAATAATTTGTCCACTATATGCTACACAGCCACAACAGACAAGCATAGAAAATTGATGGTGCGTCTTTATTGACTTACGACATTAGACAAATGTTAGATTACAGAGCTAAAATGTTGTGTGACTCATGACTGTCGTGGTCTCCTCCTCTCCTTCTGGTTCATCCAGCTGCAAAAGTGGAAAAGCACAGTGTCTCCATGTATAACAGTTTCATATATCTCTATACCATAATGTCTGAAAAATCTGTAACCACACAGAATAACATCTGCCAATAGAAGCAAAGTAAATCAATTTAGCTTATTTAAGATTTTTTTTTAAATCCAGAAATATAAAAGACTTTCCTCACAGCAAAAAGTTTCCTCACAGGAAAAACAAGGATAAAACAAACCTCTAACACACAACTATTTAATTCACAGAAGGAGAGGCAGTGTTAACCTTCCTGATACTGGGTTTCTTGTTTTCAATATAAAATGGTTCAGATTTCATATTGAAAACAGAATCCCATCACACAGTACCTTGATATATTTTTGAACCCACTGGATCAGCTCGGTCACTCTGGTGTAGACGCCTGGTTTATTGCGCCGTCCACAGCCCTGTCCCCAGCTCACCACCCCCGCCAGCCTCCATTCTCCCTTGGCTGTCTGGCACACCAGCGGCCCGCCACTGTCTCCCTTTACAGCCATGCAGGGCCAAAACACATTCCAAGCATCAATCAGGTTTTGAAGAAAGCATGGCGGAAACTGATGCAAATCGATCTACTGTAAACTTCAAAGATGTGGCAATTTATAGGATTGTGTGCATACCTGGCAAGAATCCACGCCTCCTTCCATATTGCCAGCACAAAGCATTCTGGGAGTTAAGTGGGTACCATAGACGCCTGGGCGGGAGCATATAGACTGAGATATGACCTTTATTTGAGCCTGTCTCAGCTCATCCGACACAAAGCCTGACAGGAAGAGAGAGAGAAAGAGTCAAGTTAGAAATATTAGACGGTAACTATGATACAAACGTAAAAATTGAAAGGCACTGGGGAAACACACTTGTTGTTTATCAATTTCATTCACTTCTTAAATACAAGCAATTTGATCTAGATGAGGCATGATGGAGAGAAAATACCACACTGAGTTAAAAATAGGGGGAGAAGAGCGACAAGAGGCAAGAGCTGGTAATGAATACGGTGCAGTGCAGACGTAAATGGCACAATCAAGAGGGATGTCAGTGTGTGTCATGTTAATGTGTGTAACGCACCCCCTTCCTGGATGTATCCCCAGCCTGTGATCCAGCAGGAGGCTCCAGGAGGAAAGGACTCCTTCGGTCTGGGTAAGCACACCAGTCGCACCCCGCCTGCAATCAGCACACAGAAATCAGAATCAGCTCATTTCAGCTCAATTCAATGAACTTTATTTTATCCGTTAGGAACTTCGGTTGGCACTTTGTCTTACGCTGAGTAGAAGCCAAGAAATAGAGAGAAGTGAAATAGTTATTGGCCATTTACACATCTTTGAACTTAGAAAGGACTATAACTTTTTTTGCTCTTTAGTTTATACAGTTGATTTTATCGTTCTGTCTGCATTTTCTCCTAAAGTGCTCTAAAGTGCTTTATAACAGTGTTTAACAGTGCTGTGTCAGTAAAGATTATTACTGTAACTGTAACTGTAACAGATTGATGCCATCACAATGACACAAACACCAAATAACATACATATAAGTATAGCATAACATATAACATAAAAATATAAGCAGTACATTTATAGTCACAACTTGCATATTTTGTCATTTGTATTTGCCTGGAGTATAGTATAATGTGTATCAAGATAGTATTTTATAGCAGTATTTTTATATTTCACGGTATTTTATGGAATCTGTCAGATTTCTGTAAAATAAGAGAGACGTTATCAAATTTGGATTTAATTTTCGCAATAGCTGACTTACATGTAGACAGTCCAACCAGTCAGCGGATTGGCACCGTTCAAAAACAGCCCTGCCTGATTTTTTATATTGTGAAAAAGTGCAAAAATAATATACAAAAATAACTGGGGGCATCTGGCAAACTAGTTAACATGTTTTGCCACAAATTTGGCTCACCACTAAGACTGAGTGCCATGAGCAGCATCGCATTACAGAAACAATTCATTTTTTTCCAAAGTGGGTATAACACATTAATTTAACATTTATGCCACTGACAGTAAATGAATAAATAAATAAATGAATGAATAAATAAATAAACACACTGCACCCATAAAGACAGGTAAGCAAGTTAACTACTTAACTACCTGAACTTGAGCTAAGCATATTAGTGTCTAGACATTATATAGTAATTATATTTATATTATATTAATTATGGATGTTACTTAATTGTTAACAAGGCCATTATAGTAGTGTTTAACAGTTAATCTCATCAGCCAGTCTAAACGTTGGATAAATTGCAGGTGTTGTTTTGCAGGTTAAAGAAAAAGTCCAAAGAATACAGGACTTAAGAGTTTCTACAAAGCAGTTTTTTGAAGAAAAGAAAAAAAAAGATTTCAGACATTTCTTGCCACCGGGCCTGTTTTGTAATTTACTTTACTACACCCAGTGAGCAAGCATTTATAAATTATGACAAGATGCTGCACCTCCGGTCTCTATCTCAGTGGTCGTGCGCAGCAGTCCCAAGTCGTAGTCGCTGTTGTCTTTGTTGAAGCGAGGGTGGTAGAGGATCTCCTGAACTCTGTATCGTTTGCCGAGAGCATCGTCTGTCAGGCTGACTGTGTCCACCACCACCTGCCAGTCGCCCTCATACAGCATGTTGTACCTGTGGAAACACACCGGTGTGGCAGGGAGATCAAATGCTGTATTTTTTGGGGTATTCAATTAAACTCAACCCAGCTCAGATCTCAGACCTCAGCTGTCACATGGAGAAATATTTCAATATCTATATCTCTGAAGCCAATACTGAGAAACAGTCTTGACAATGACTATCCAACCCATTTTTACTGTCCATTCAGGCCCAAACTGCACTAATTTAAGTAGGTGACATATTGATATTGTTTTTTTTTTTCTTCTTTTTTTTTATCATCACACAGGGAAGGTTGTCTTTCCTGTGATTGTCAAGAGCCCTGCTGACCAGGTCACTTCTCTGACATCTTGGATTTGTCTCGGCCTTGTGCCTCTTTTGACTCAGACTTGTCGTAATCTTTGAATACTGGACATTCACTTGATTTTTCCTGCCAATTTAATGGACCACACCTGTGCACAGTATGCAGTGGTACTCAAGCTTCTATGCACTGATTAGTCAAAACTTCACACACTGATTTGGTTGATGTTGAAAGGTACAGCACAGAGTTCCTGCAGACCCACATCCCAGTGCATTTAACTTTAACACAGCGTCCCACCAGCTTGTTTCCCCCTGAATGTACAGCGTGTTTTCCTCCCACACCGGGTTCCCTCGCCTCTTACTGGACGAAGCAGTGGGCGGCGGTGATGATCCAGCGAGGGGAGACGATGGCGCCTCCGCAGACATGTTTCCCTCTCCACTGCAAACTGCTCTGCCAGCCCCACGTGCCCTCTGCCGCCAGCGTCCCCCCGACAATACGCCATCTGTCCCTGCCGTCACTGACTGGACCTTGACATTCTGGGTAAAGGCAGGGAAATGGGCTATTTTTAGATTTTTTATTTACTTATGGCATTTTTGCTTCATTTGATAGTGACAGTAGAGAGAGACTGGAGAGGCAGAGGAGAGAGAGAGAGAGGAGGGATGGCATGCAGTAGAGGGCCCAGAACAGAATTGGACCCAAGCCGCTGCAGTAATGACTTTGACTTGATTATGTGGCACATGCTCTACCATGTGAGCCACAGGGGCGCCCAGACTGGGGTTTTCAACAACAACCAGGCCAAGGAGGGGGCGTCCCAGCAGCTCACCTGCTCACATACCACTTGTTAAAGTTGAGTCCTGATGGCAGCATCCTGGGTTCAAATCCAAGCCCAGGCCCTTCGCTGCATGTCATCCCCCCTCTCTTTCTCCCCTGCCTTTCCTGTCTCTCTCTACTGTCACTGTCAAATAAAACAGAAATGACAAAAAAAAAAAAAAAAAAAAAAAAAAAAAAAATCTTTAAGCTAAGCTGGCCTAAAACTGCTGTTCAACATGCTGGCAAAACCATAAAAAAGGCTGACTGCAAAGGGATCTATTAGTTTCTCTGACTGGAGTAGGAAAAACAGAAAAATTCCCCAGAAGTGTCGCTCAATTATCATAAAATGACAGTAACTGCGGCTACTCTACAGCATTGCCTTTTTGATAACTGATAAGAAAAAAAAATCTTTATTAGAAGAATTTCATGAATATCTTTACCACCCTCAGTCTCTAATCTCCCCTGAAACAGTTTGGTGCCCCACCGGGGGACGCCTGCCTCCCATTTTGAAAAGATTTGCCTTATAACTAGGCCTGAAGATCTTCAAATCAGTCCATAAAGAATTTAATATATTAGTATTAAGTTGAAGCCTCATCTGTAATAGGGTCATTCAAATAATGGCCACGACTGCCAGATATTAGATAGACATGTAATTATCATCATCTGACTAAGACAGACCTGCAGAGAATTAGATATGAATATGAAAGTCCTCAGTGTCCCAAGTAATCAGACATTAATTAACGTTGTGTTTTTATTGTTTACCTGCAGTGGTGTTGAGTGTCTGGTTGACAGGGTTCTTGGCCAGAAGAGGCAGCAGAGTTGGGATGCAGCAGTTCCCGTTTTCGCCACACAGCAGACTTAAGTCTTGCAACTCAGGGGGGAAAATGAGGAATTTGACTAATTTGAGGAGACAATAAAAAACAGTGAGAGGACAAGGTGAATGGGAGAACACACATATTCGTATTCAAATGATTATGCCATTGCATCAGTTTCACACCGGTTTCCCACCACCCATGGTAAACTGTGGCTGTCTAAACAGGTGAAGGTACACCTGGTTTACATGATTATTAAAATCTAGTTGACAACTGGAATAATCGGTTCAATTTTAATTGAATTTTGAAGGTCGAAGTGAACCAGGTGAGTCAGTGTGATAACAATGAGAAGAAGAAAAAGAAGCAGAAAAAGAAGAAGGATGAGGTGGAGGAGAAGAGGGAGAAAAAGAAGGAGAAGAAGGATGAGGACAAGGAGAAGGGGAGGAAGAAGAAGATGGAGGAGGAGGAAGAGGAGAAGGAGGAGAAGGAGGAGGAGAAGAACTTTATTAATGTAGCACCAAAACTTTTGCAAAATGCTTCATAAACAAGGGACAGAATAAAAGCAAGCAGAAGCAATCCAATAAACAAATCTACAAATAACACAACAAATAAAACAGTTAAAAATAAAAGATTTAAAATTCTAAGTCTATGGAAAATAAATACATACAATTAAAACACAAATCAATTAAAATAAGTGACAGGTAAAATAATTAAGGAAAACAGAGGATTTTCTGATCAAAGTTCCTCAGGTAAGCTGTTTCAGAGGGTCGGAGCTCTGACAGCACAGCCCTGCCATCCTCATCCTCAGTCTTCAGCCTTGACTGGGGAATTTGCTAAGAGGGCCTTATCTGAGGATTTCAAGGCACGGGCTGGCAAATAATAATTCAGGAGCTCAGTGTTTACACATTTTAAAAACACCCTTCACGAGTGAGTGAGTCAGTGAGTGAGCGATGATAAGAATAGCAGGACGAATTGTAAATGTATTGTAACAGAGGAGCATGAATCAAAGGAGGGAAGAGACGAGATCGTACAGTTTGTGTCAGTAACTCTGTGACTAAATTCAGTGAACCACTGCTCTGCAAATAATATCACTAGTTTAACAGCGACAGCGATTCATGCATCAGAATTTGAATAAAAGTCAATTCTGTTCACTGAGATACAGAGTGGAGGCGTGAGCGTTACCTAAAACAGCCGAGGTGGCAACCAACACGATGAGGACGGGGATGCAGACCATCAGTAAGACATTTCGTGATGGACAGGCACGCTGTGAAGACCCGCCGACTGCAAAAAAAAAAAAAAAGAAATCATGAAACCACACAGGAGGTATGAAACAACATTCAGTGCACGGTAACTTGGCGCATTTTGGTACGTTAGGTATAAAGCATCAGCATTTTTTTTTTTTTTAAAGTTCTATACAAACGTGTACTTCATGATTAGTTCATCATTAATTAGGCATTAAGTAATGGCTTATAAATGACTTATAACAGATTGTTATCATAAACTGTTACCCAGCATAAGAGACAACACAACATAATGTCTGATTAGAGAATACCTGACAGAAAAGGTGTAATTTCTCAAAGCTAAACTCGGAGTTTGACAGCTATCAGGCCCTGTTCAGAGGACCTGCAAGACCTTACCGCTCTGTGAGGACAGAACAAATCCATAATATAAGGTAGAGTATGACCTACATGCAGAGCCTTCCGGGTAAAAATTCTGAAATCAATTTTATGCTTGACTGGCAGCCCATGGAGGGAGACCAGTTCTGGTGTAATGTGAAGCCTATGACTAAGTTTTGTCAAAAGCCTTGCAGCGGCGTTCTGCACCAGATGGAGCTGGGCAGCGATGTGGTTGTAAATGTGAAGCTGGGTAAGCCATTAAACCCTGTGGGTAATCATCAAAAAGCATGCAGCTGTAAATAATAATAATAATTTGCTTTTGAAGTGACTTGCCTGGTGATGGAAGGATAATTTAAATAAACAGAAAACATCCACTCAAAAAACAAGAACAAGTATATTTTAAGATTATTTCTGGCTCGATAAACAGATAAACAGATAAACAGATTATATTATTTCTTATTTGGGAGAGGAAAGGTTGAGTAAACCTAACATGCAGCTTAAAATTCATACAATAAATGAACAAAAATTATATACTTAATATGTACTACACTATATGGTCTGGGCCAGTGGCAATTGTCAAAAAGATAACAAAAAACAACAACAAAACCATGAAAATCCTAAACTACACTCTGTTGGGGTGCAAAACTACAATAGATCCAAGAATAGATCCCTGGGGGAATCAGCACATCAGTCAAGTGGACAATAAAACATTATCTTCAAATCATTTTTAAAAATTTTATTCGATAGGAATGATGCAAACCAACAGACCACTCACCATCATCAGCACATTTCAGTGTCATTAATGAGCCAGAGAAGAGCTTCAGCACTATGTTGTGCATGGAAGGCAGATTGAAATGAATGAAAAATGTGATTCTGTTATATCACATCCATTAGAAACCTATTCCATCCAAGACTTTGGACGAAAAGAGGAACTTGGAGCTGATTTTTGTGGAAGCTCTGTGGAGGATAGTCTGAATAAAAACTAACACGAAGGAGTCAGAGACATGTGAGTAAGTGACAGCACAGTGGAGAGTGTGCTTTATTACCATACCAGGCTCTGGATCAGGCTGATCAGGAGGGTCTTTGGCTAATGTCAGATCCACTGATGCCTCCTCCACTGGGCCTCCATCTGAAGTCTTCCTCTGTTGAGAATCTTGGGGATTATCACTCGGGGGCAATGATGGAGGAGCAGTTCCTGTGTCTTGGGTCTCAGTGGGTAAGGCTGAAGAAGCAGAGACAGGCGATGGTGTTTCTAGAGGTTGAGGCTCGGACATTACCTCAGAAAAGGATGGAAGCTCTGGGTACAAGTTTCCATGATGCCCATTAGCTGCAGCAACTTGTTCGGCAAGTCCAAAGTTGGGCAAAAGTGTGAAGAGCGCAGACGGGGCCAGAGCAGAAACACCCATGTTTGGAGGATTGGATGGAGTTTGGAAAGATGTAGATGTCCAGTACTCAAGCGACGGATAGATGGAGGCAATCACAGGCTGCTGGGCATCAGAAGCACTGGAGCTTGTGGAATCCATATTTATCAAGTTTGGGGAAGTTGTCTTTAGCTGCTGGAAGTGTTTGTAGTGTTGGGGAAGGTACAATATGCTGATGTTCCTCGGGCTGAAGGTGTGTTAATCTCAAATAGTATTCAGGAGTTGCTCTGGATGAACTCCACTGGATTTACGACATGGCTGAACATGACGGAAGGAGTCATAAACCTCAGCTGAACTGGAATCAGATGAGCTCTGTGAAAGAAACCAAGACAACACCAAAGTAGAGAATTATGCATATTTGTCCAAAGTATTCTCCAGTTATGAAGCACTGACATTTTCACCTACCATATAGAACAAGGCGAATACGATGTTTTCACAGGCCACTTCATTACAGCCCTTAAATAAACATTTTCAACACTGCAACAAGCATGAGAATTACCCTTTTGACCAAAATGTCAGATGAAACCTTGTAATTTCATGGTCATTATCTAACACACATTTAAGAAGATAACATCCAAACACAAGTTTGCTGTGAGAAAAAAAGCGAATCATCTAAAAACTCCCGATCAAAGGCACCACAAGGTATTGCGGTTCACTGGCACCAAAAGTGTAATAAATCTTAACTTAATTAATTCATCAGAGATAAATATTAAACGGTAACAAGTGACAGATGCTCCTTTGGAAAGGGACATCTGTGGATAAAATAAACTGTATGTTAAATCAAAGCAAAGCTTCTCATCTGCAGGGCAAAATACACTTTTCATGTTCTACACAATAAAGATGGGGAACATTTCTCAAGAGCTCTCACCTGAATGTCTGTCGTACAGATTTGCATTCGTTGGCTTCATTTGTATGCATGGGATTAATCAGACAAGTATCATTCATCATACCCGCAAGTATCACTGTGGGGGAAAAAATGCACCATCAGTGCCCCGACAGGACCCCAAAGAAACCCTTTTGTTCTGACGCATCTTTTATCCAAGGATGTCTCTTCTGTCACTGTGAATCCATCTTCTTCAACGTGCATGAGTTTCAGGAGTTTGTCACCTCTTCTGTTGGGATTCTGCAGCCCTCCACCTCTACTCAGTTACCTCTTAATCCTTTTATTATGTTACCCCTCCACATTCTTCATCTCTCTTCCTACCATGACACTTTTCCCCCCTCAGCTTTAATCTTCCTCCTCTGGTCAGGAGGACAGTGAGGGCTAGGAGTCACTCTGGGCAGTAATGGATATCTGTTTTCTTGTCATCGGGGTCCATGAAATATGCATGGGGATAATTGTGAGCCTGGGTTGGAGTTTAACAACAGAGGGTAATGTATACCACGCCACTGGGTCACTCCCACTCACACATGCTGAGGCACACATGCACAAACTCCATGCAAACTAAAGGAATTGAATTTCAAATGGCTGAAAGATACGCATCCAAATAATGATACTCCAATCATGAAATTGAAGAGGCATTATGTGTGTGTGTGTGCGTGTGTGTGTGTGTGTGTGTGTATGTGTGTGTATGTGCTCATCCTCCTTCACATCAGCAAGTGTATTTGTTCATCTTATCATGTTGCGTGATCAGACAGTGTAAGGTGCTGGCAGACGGCGATGAGGGAAGAGTTCAGCAGGCTGGCTGACAAACTTCTAGTCATGGTGTTACCTAGTGACAGGGCTACAGCAGCGAGGAGATCACTTCAAAGAGCAAACATGATGGAGGGATTGCATCACCACTGGGTGCACCCGTGACAACCCCTTGAGTAATTTTTTTTTTTTTTTTTTTTTTTTTTTTAAGAGCAGTCAGGTTGTCTGGCTCATCATAACTATATGAACTGAACAGATCTTCGCCAGCTTTCTCTCCCTGTGGATTAAGAAAAGGGCGTCTAGTTGAGCTTCTCCACAGCAAAACTATGATACTATGAAAGTGAAATAGTATTTAGAAGAAAACAGGTCAGAGAGGTCAACCAGTTCAGTCATATTCCTTCCTGCAGCCGTCAAAGCTTTCCTCCTCTTTGGCAACAGAGCTGTCTAATATTGTCTGATGTGCCTGGGAGTGCATCCACGTTCACAGGTATTTTTTTTTTCAGCCTGCAAACAGACAGACCCATCTTCCCCTAATCCTATGTTCAGTTGTAAAAGAAGCATAATGTCAGTACCTTGGGTATATTATATAAAAAATGCATAACCTGATAGTTCGTGCTCACTAAAAATAAGATCTGATGTTTTGTATATGAACCAGCTGCTTCCAAAGGTACTTATTCAGACACACTTGTGGCGTATTTTACAGTGAAAAACAATGCAAATCTATTCAGTGATACAGAATGAAGGATTGAAATAAATATTTTTTAAAAGTATTTTATGTTAATTTTGCAACAAGTAATTACAGTTTAATTATGCAGATTATTCTGAATTAAGATCAACCTTATGTAAAATGACGAAATGTTAACAAAGTTGGCATTAGTGCTGGCATGAATATACATGACATTAATCATTCGCAAGATACATAATAGTATCTCCAATAAGCTGCTAAAAATCATTGTATGCCTAATTTATTATTTTCTCCATGTTAATGGATAACTAGGCCAGCAACAGCGTACTGTTTGCTTTGATAAACTGTAAAGTTTCCTGTCTGTCTCTTCATCCACGCTGTCCACCCTCTGAGTGTCTGTGCTCTCCATGAACTGAACTTACTACATCACCTGTCCACCACTGTTTCTTCCATTCAGGTTATACATTTCTGTTAGTATAACAGCTTCCGCTCTTCTGGGAAGGCTTTCTACAAGATTTTTGAGTGAGTCTGTGGGAATTTTTGCTCGTTCATCCAGAAGAGCATTTGTGAGGTCAGACACTGATGTTGGACAAGAGGGCCTAGCTCACAATCTCCGATCTAGTTCGTCCCAAAGGTGTTGGATGGGGTTGAGGTCGGCCACCCAATCATGCCTTTACAGAGCTGCTTTGTGCACTGGAGCTCACTCATGCTGGGACAGAAAAGGGCCTTCCCCCAAACTGTTCCCACAAAGTTGGAAGCAGAGAATTATCCAAAATGTCTTGGTGAGCTGAATAATTAAGATTTTCCTTCACTGGAACTGAGGGGCCGAGGCCGAGCCCAGAAAAACCAGCCCATAGCGTTATCCCTTCTCCACCAAACTTTACATTTGGCACAATGCAATCAGGCAGGGAACGTTCTCCTGGCGTTCACCAAACCCAGACTCGTCCATCAGACCGCCAGATAGAGAAGCGTGATTGGTCGCTCCACAGATGTTTCCACCGCTCCTGAGTCCAGTGGTGGCGTGCTTTACACCGCTCCATCTGACGCTTGGCGTTGTGCTTGATGATGTAAAGTTTGCATGCAGCTGCTCAGCCATGGAAGCCCATGCCATGAAACTCCTGGCACAGTTTTTGTGCTGATGTTAATGCCAGAGGAGGTTTGGAGCTCTGCAGTTACTGAGGCAGCAGAGCACTATGAGCCTCAGGACTCGGTGACCCCGCTCTGTAACTTTACGTGGTCTGTCTCTTGGTGACTGAGTTGCTGTGGTTCCTAAACGCTTCCACTTTGCAATAATCCCACTTCCAGCTGATGGTGGAATATCTAGGAGGGAAGAAACTTCACCAGCTGACTTGTTGCAGCGGTGGCATCCTATTACATTACAATTACAGCACCATGCTGGAATTCAGTGAGCTCCTTCGCAAATAATTGTAATGGCAGACGCATGGAATGATGATTATGATGATTGGAATGATTTTTACGGTATTTGTAATTGAGACTCTTCACCAGTAAGCAAAGCATTTATGTTTTTTTCTATTTATATCCTAGGGTTTTAAAAGGCTCATCAAAAAATAAAAGGAGTGCTGTGTTTCACCTGGAGACTGGGGTCTACACATGGATAGGGCTTTGGTCGCTGAGCTGTGCCAATTCCCACCCAGGTGAAGGTGCTGTGTCAGACAGGGTGGTATCTCAGGCCTGTTTCTCATTTCATGCTGTGCATATACAGACACAACATCAAAGGCAGATTCCGTGGCATTATTTTCCACATGTCGCCGGCACCATCAGAGCGCACAGTGCACAGGAACCAATTTAGCAGGAAAAGATAACAGTATTTGAACAGGAATTTCAGCTGGCTTGTGTTGCCAACGTGCCCGAAACTGTTTCTGCCAAATTTCAATGTAACTGGAGGTCTAAGAACTCTATATGTGATTATGTTTTGTATCTCATCTCCCAAAGTGGTCAATTTAAGAGCACTGTCCCTAGTTAAATTAAAGATGCAGTTTTTAAAGGCAGTGAAAGTTGCAGAAAAATAGAGAAGTCCATGACCCAATTTTCCATTATAGGATGGGAGGAACAAAGAGGGCAAGATTTTGAATAAACCAGTGTGCAAGGGCGGGCATCCAACATCAGCGCACACAAGTCTCCTCTCTGAATACCAACAGCTCAAATGTGGTGAAATCCGGCTGGACCTCTAATGACTCGCCCACAGTCCTTTTCCACAGCCTCGGTACACCACATTAAATTTTATAGTGAAAGGCACTTTACAAATCCTTGTTATTAGACTGATGATAATAAGGCTATAAGGAAGCAGCAAAAGAGAATGTTTTTTTTGTTGTTTTTGTTTATTGCAATGACCTTTACAATGGCAGTCCTCTGTGGCCTAAAGCAGTAATACAATTATTTACAGACATACGTCACAAATACACACTTAATCAAAGCGAAAATACACACATAAAAGGACTCTTTCCCGTCTGCTCATTTCCGTGTGCCGAATCACCAAATCAGCGTCTCCCTTCATGTAATTTTAATGCACTGTTAAAAAATATATCTATAGAAACAGATACAGCCTTGGGCATGGGAATTTTAAAAAAAAAAGTTGAACTCGCAAATCAAAGATTGTTTTTTTATTTGTCTTGACATATTCGCGTCCTCTGAGAAAGACAAGCACATGCGAACAAATAACAAGATGCTGTTAGCCAAGTTTACAAGAAACTACAACAGACAGAGCCTGACTCGAGTCAAACTTTCCAGTGAATTGGAAAAACAGTCATGTCTGAGGGAGTCTGACCCCACATACAGTGTGTGCAGTCTCTCAGCTGGGATGCAGCCCTCACATATTCCCTTTTCAGACTATATATACAGTGCAGTGCACATCCTCCTCTCTGTGAGTGTCTCCAGCTTGTTTCTGTGTTTTCCTAGTTGTCTTTTTCTTGCCTTCTGGATTCTGTTTTTTAAATCTAATTTCTGCGTCCCTTTCCCTGCCTCTTTCGTTCCCACTCTCTGCACTCTACCCCGTCTTTCCTCTGTCTTACGGGCTGTTTACACTCCTCTTGTCTGTCATTTTCAACAAGATATCACTCTTTCATGTCCCCGCGCCTCATCTCCCACTTCCTGTCTATCAAAACCAACCCTGACGTCTTCACTTCTCTGTCTTCCTTGCCGTTAGTCTTTCAGTCTGAGCATCAATCTCTCACCTCTGCTCTCAAACTGATATCATGTTTCCTTTTTTTACTTGTCAGACGGCGCTTCTTATATCCCTCCTTCTCTCAGCAGTGCAGGATCTTGATGAAGGCTTTGCGAAACTCGATGTTGAAGGTGGTGTAGATGACGGGGTTGACGGCACTGTTCAGGTAACCGAGCCAGGTGACGGCACTGTACAGGGAGGGGGAGATGCAGCAGCTCCTGCAGTGAGCCTTCAGCACATGAGTCAGGAAGAAAGGCAGCCAGCAGATGATGAACACACCTTGGGAACAGAACAAGGCATCAATTTAATGCATGAATGAGTGCGTGTGTTTGGTGTCTTCACCCCTCTGTGCGCAGGACCAGTGTTATGTGGGGACCTCATGTAACTAATCAAACACCCGCCAACCTCAGTGCTTCATCTAATGCATTTGCACAAGATAATGAAGTTTGCCGATATTGCTACAACCGTATTAAGACGGCAATTAATTTTTAACAATTTGTCATTTGATTATTCACCCGAGCTAAACTTAGTTTTGGCTGAAAAAATTCCATTAAAACCTTCCCGAACAGATTCTGTTTTTGTGACAGAAAGAAGAGAAATTACAGGAGGAGGAAAAAGGAATCATGTACCCAAACCAAATTATGTTTAAACCTGTCCAGAATTCAATTTGTACGGGTTTCGTTTTTATCATGGGACCTCTGTGTTCAACAGGACGCAGAGATCATCAGTCATCCAGTGCAAATGATTCACGTGGGATCATTGATGTTCTCCAAAATTGCGAATATTAACTTGACATTCCCTGGTGATGTCAATCTCACGCAAACAGGGATTACACGAGAAACAGTATAATGAGTACAGTTGGCATCATTAAAATGGGTAAATGGAGATTAGGTGGTTTCAATCCCTCTGCTCTGCTCTGATTTCATCGATGTTATATGGTCGTTTCTTTGTCGATATTTTTTTTTTGATTCATCAAGAAATCAATTCATCTAGCAAATGTCGAAAACACTAAGCAATACCTATCACTAGTTGCCTGAGCACAAACTGAAAAATGCAAGCAAAACTCAGCATTTGTGAAGCGCTTACCAGCAAATGTTTGGTGTTTTTACATTATAAAGGGCTAAAATGATCCCTTGAATTCATTTTCTTTCGATCAACTTATCAATTAATTGACTCATCTTTCTTTGTTTTTAAAAGGATTCAATTCTCTGAACTTTTTAGACTGTTTTGAGTCTTGTTACTTGATCCACTTAATGTTTGTTTGTCAAAAATCTCTTTAAATATCTGAAATATTTGTAGGCATCAACAGTCGTCCCTACAATATCATCACAGTATCCATATCGAGGTGTTTGGTCAAAGATATTGTGATCTTTGACTCTGTCCATATGGCCCAGGCCTAGCACAGATGTACTGACTTGTGTTGCTGCAAACTCAATTATCCCAAATGTTGTTAGCACATGACACATGCCAGATATTAAGACCTAATCAGCTATTCTGCAGCTCCCTCTGTTTTTGTCTCACCGAGCACAATGGCGAGCATCTGTGTCGCCTTCCGCTCCTTCTGCTGCGACAGCCTCCCTCTCACCCTCTCCTTGACGCTCCCCCCTTTGTCTCTGCTTTCGTGGCGCTCCCTCCACCCCTCTTGGCCCCTCATGCCATCCTCGAGGGTGGGCGGGCGGGGCGTCAGAGCCGACCGCGCCACGGTGGAGGGCAGGACAGGGGCGGGTCCAACTGAGATGGACAGGGAGATCCTGGCCTGTCCCGAGTGGGAGGCAGGCTGGGACGCGGGGGGAGGAGCCAGGCTCTGCTCGGTCTGGGACAGGAATCGTCCCGGTTCCACTTCAAGGGGGTGCACGACCGCCTCCTTCACCAAGGTCTGGCAGACAGAGAGGGAGGAGGGCGGGCGGTGAGGGAGGCAGACGGCGGGGACAAAGCAAGGTTTGACTGTGGAGGTGAAATGAGGGTGAAGTAAGGAGACTCTGAACTCTGGTGATGATCAGAGGGAGGAGAGGAGCGAACAGGCAGAGTGGATGAGGCAAAGAAAAAAACATGAAAGTGAAGTGAAAGTTCCCTTGTGCGGTTTTATTACGGCTCGTTTCGTTCAGGAGACTCACCACTTTCTTGCGTTGAGGGGCGGCGGTGGGGGGCCGAAGGATCAGGGTGCACAGCTTCACATCCTCTGGGTGTGTACACTTATTCTGAGAGGGAAGGGGGGGGAGCACATACAAAATAGTAACGCTACCCTGAGAATATGGAGCATATGTCGAGTGAAAACCTTCAATCTCTTAACACCAACTTTTAAAAAAAAAAAAAAATGAGGAAAACCAGTCTGGTTTTGAGCTTGACCAGCACACATTTTTCCACTAATGCAGTGGGTTTTGAAATGTTTTAATAAGCCCCAAGGATTGTGGAACTTTCTCAACCCATATGAGACAATTTAATATTTCAGTTTAAATTAAAATCACCTCAGGGGTTTTCACCAGACAACGATGGTATAACATATTGAATAGGAGTGATGGTTCTTGTCCATGAAAATGCAAGTAATGAAAACCCAGCAAGCATTTGATGGATGGCAATGTGCAGGAGATCGCTGACCGAGCATCAGCTCAAACGAGCAAAAAATTCTCATGATGTGATATGACAGCACATTAAAAATCACATTTGAACGGCTTTAAAAACATCAGAGCTGATAGGAGACAGATCTTGAAATCCCAGTTTCACAAAACAATTCAGACAGCAGGTATGAACCAATACACATCTCAACTTTTGTTTGTTGTTATATTTACATGGATTTCTCAACACCGATGCAGGCTGTCAGATCAATATCTGTTCAATGTGAAAATGTTTGCTGGGAGAGGTCTGGGAGAAGAAATGCATTATGAAAGAGTTTGAAATGTGAATGGCTTTAGCGGTGGGTTTAGAATCACCGAAACACATTGGCAGCTCTACCTTCCTGTGTCTCTGGTGGTCGCCGGCTTCAGCCGCTCCCGGGGCATGCAGGCCGTGTCTGCGAGGCGGGGCGGTGCGCCGGCCTCGTTTGCGCAGCACCACACAGATCTGCGCGTACACCAACAGCGTTACGATGAAGGGAACGTAGAAGGAGGCAACAGATGAGTATACCACAAAGGCCGGGTCGGCGAAGCTGCACTTGGTCCCCTCCCGGCTCGCTAATAGAGAGCAGAAAGAGGAGAAAATTCAGATTAACATCGACTCAGTGCATGGAATTTTCCTAATGTGAAGGAACAAACAAAAGAGAAAAGTCACAAAATTTCATTGCTGTGAATTATAAAAAGATTTTTGCAGTCATGGGCAAAAGCCTGATCACAATTTTTAGATATATGTTCTTAAATCTTAAATCAGAGTCACGAGAAAATGAAAAATGGCTTTCAACTTGATCCAAAAATCCCCATATATATGTAATGGATGCATACGTAAATGCAAATTTCAGAAATCACCTTAAGAAGTTGCATCAGTTATACTTATTTCTCTAGTTGTTTGTTCATGGTGCACCAGCAAATCCATACAAATAATCTCTCCACTGTTTTTTGAGCTGCATTGTATATTACATGGTCTTAACAGCCTTTTGTTGTTTGTTGCAGCCCAGCCCCTGTTTGTGTTGCGTCCTGCCTAAACATCCTCCTTCAACCAGATATGCATTCAATTACAGAAGAAAGATGCCATTAAAATGGCATTTCCTTTCACTGAAGCGAACTAATATCTTAAAGACTGGGGCGTTTTAAAGTCTGTGACATCCAAACTTTGGCCGTGCATATTTCACCATAATGAAATAAAAACCATTCACAGGCATTCTAGCACTTACAGAAACATTCAAGAGGGAGCGTGTCAGAGCGACAGAGTGGCGGTCTTGAAAATAATTGCCTTTGTGTTCAACCATGTACAAGAATATTCATGGGCAATCAATTACCGATGTGCATAAATATCTACACCAGCTCTTGATGTGTATGAAATGCAACTGAGGCTGCCAACTGGTAAGTCTGCCATTACTTGTTTTCAATTTTAGGTCAAGTGTTTTCCTCTGAGCTCAGTGCGGCTGCATTCACGACTTAAGCCCCTCTTCACAGCTGCCTTCATTAAGGTTGGGGCTTAGGTGCCGAGTATCTTTGCTCTCATATTTGTCTCGCGTCTCAAACGAGACAACAGAATGTCAAGAGTTGTGTGTGTCCGCTGGTCTGCAAACGCTCGGCAGCGGACGTCACCTGTCACCTGTCACCTGTCACCTGGACAGTGAGTGACACCTGTCACTCACTGTCCATTCAAGGCATATTGAAATCTCAGATGTTAACGAGCGGTCGGTGTATTTGTGCACTATAGTGTTCTCATTTGCTGAACAGTTAGGCATCTTAATAAAACACAGATTTACCGTAGACTCAATATGAATGAACAAATTAGTTAGGCATCTTAATTATGAAGATGTATGGCATTAACATCTCATTTAGTATTTTATCCAGGGATGATAATAATGCTGAGGGACCAGGATACTGCACTGTTTGTGTGTCTGGGTCTATTTGTGCACTCTAAGTATGCATTATTAAACCCTATAAAAGATCCTGTATTTCCACAGAAGCACATATGAAGAGAATAAAAAGAGACAGCGCATGCTCATTCATTCATTCATTCATTCATCTTCTGGGGGGGGGGGGGTGCTGGAGCCAATCCCAGCGCTCATAGGGCAAAGGCAAGGAAACACCCTGGACAGGTCGCCAGTCCATCGCAGGGCACAGCGCATGCTTTTCATGCTTAATAACATAAACAGATGTATACCAGGCCATGAAGCTCTATGTAAGGCTTTAACTGGAACTTCTGTATTTCTTATCACCGGTACTGTGGACGAACTCAGGGCATAGCGCTACAGTCTGAGATAGGGATGAACTGTTTCCTGTATCGGTATTGGGTATCGGTCTGGTACTGTACTCATGCAGTCATACTTGTAAAAATGCACTGATTCAAACACACCAGCGTGACATGACAATGGAGGCTCAGAGGGCAATATCATGAAGAGGAGCGAAGACGAGCTCCTTCAACACAAGTAACTTGATAAAACATCTAAAAAATCAACAGAGCATGGAGTACAGCGAATTTACTAAGGCTCACAGCAGCAAACAGCAGCAAGCAACTCCAGCAGAAACACTCCCAAGAGGACAGGAGCATCCAGCTGCAGCTAACAAAGTGCAGCTCCCTGCTCTGTCTCGACTCTCGGAGACAGTTCAGCGTTTTGTTTCTGTGAATGTCGGTGCAGGTTTTTGGTCTATTACTGGAACAGTGAGAGTGGCGTATCTGCTGAAACTCAGGCGAAGAAACTGAAACTTAGTTGTTAGTATTTCACTCCAGAAGTTTTATGTTGTAAATTCAGAACTCAGTGACTGTCCTAAGGCTCTCAGTGGAGTTCAGTCCAAATGCTCTCAGCACTCTCACTACTTTTTTAATCTGAATTTTTGCAGTATTAAAAAAAGTACTCATGTTAGTACTCTGTATTGGCAAGTACCCTAAAGTGAGTACTCAGAAAACCGTTGTCTGAGAGTTAGTTCTATTTTCAGTGACTTCACTTTTCTTCTTCTCCAGCATTAACGTGGCATTTCCTTTTTGTTCATGAGTTTTCTCCGTTCAAAATGTTTTGTGTTTTTGCTCCTGCTCTCAGTTGTACTGACACAGCTGACTGAGCAGAGAAGAAAAGCTATTTGTAATGGAGCTCTTGACTTCCCCTTTATAAAATTACATGAATTGCTGTATTGAAAGCCATTCAATGAGAGGTTGGTCTCACTGCAGCAAATGACTTCACTGTTTGCAGTACTCCACCGCATTAAAGTTTTATTATCTTAGCTCCGTTCTATTGATGAATTGGCTAATGCAGGTCCTGTCCTTATTTTCATTATTCACCTCTGTGCTTGAATGTGTGCTTGAAAAACACATAATTAAAGTTTCTGCAGTTGAATTAGGACTCGTTTTGCTCTCTAGTGCAACTAGTGGCTGAACACTCTGTTGATAAACTGTGACCACCAAGTGGCTGTGCTGTTACCAGTGTTGTTGAGTCCAAAGAGTAAAGGGCAGGAGATGGCGAAGGAGAGGAACCACACCACAGTGATCATCACCACCACTCTCCTGCGAGAACTGTATCTGGTGTTGTATAGCAGAGGCATGGCCACCGCTGTGTATCTGCAAGTACACAAACACACAAATACATCAATACAGGTCGACTAAAAGAGAACATTTGAAAAATTGAAAGGAAATTAAGTCTAAAGTGTTGAAATGCACACAAAGACTACAGGCATGTTTGTGCACCATAATCCCACACATGCACTCGCTCCTGACCTTCATGTACAGTGACTGACGCTCAGCCCAGACAAACAACTCCCAGTTTCCATCCAAAAGCCCACAAACAGACAAAAGCTGTCAAAGCCAGTTTCGTAGATACTTTGACAAAAAGTCCAAATCTGCCAGCATGTCAAAACCAATTTGAGAGACCTCTGCTTTAAATGCAGGTGTGAGCAGTTTTCTGTTGCTGTCAGCCCAGCAAGGGGCGGCGGGTCAGGGACACAGACAGACAGTTACCCAAGAGTCGGAGCTGATGCAACTCAGTCTTCAACAGGTACAATTCTCAGGAATGCTTTGTTGATCCATGTTTAAAAAAATTGCAATATAGAGTCTATGAGTGTTGGAGTGACATTAATTGGTGTTTGGATAACATTTCTTAAAAAATCTCAAGTCCAAGCAGTGGAACTGAGAGGACAATGTTATTTTTTTTTTAGCCGTGTCATGTAGGTGAGCCGGCTCTAGATCTATCGATGTAATGGGAACGAGCAGTACTCGAGTTGAGGGGGGATGAGGGTGGATGGCATCCCCCCTGAAATAAAAATGGTAAAATCATCCCCCCTGTAAAACTGCTATCCTCACTTTTCATCAAGTGAAAATTTTTTTTTACAACTTGACTACTGGGAACGAGTGACTGACTGACTGAAAAACGTTCTGTATGCGATTTTGACCAACAGGTGGTGTCATGAGTTCAAACTCACTTCCAGTGGAAACGTTTGTCTGTTAGATTGTCTAAGAAAGGGGGGCAAATGTATTTTTTTCTCCCTGTCTATTAGTCTACCTCTGGCATTTTCATGTCATTATTTTTCGTTGGGGATAAAAAAAAAAAAAAAAAAATAATTTAATTGTCCTTTTCACAGAGCAACTCATCATTTTGTCATCATTGTGAAAAAAAGGGTCATCGACACGTTTTAGCCTTCTAACACACCAACAAACTCGGCAACAGCCTAGTTGTGTGTGTGTGTGTGTGTGTGTGTGTGTGTTGGGGAGCAGGGAGACGGGCATTTAATCCAGAATAACTCAAAGCTGCTGGACATGCTTGGCTATTTTCAGAGCTCACAATCTCCGCAGCTGAGACAGTAACAATAGAGTAAGTGGTATGACTCAACAACACTTGTTGAGTCATTTGTACATGTGAACATGCAAATTATTACATTTTGCAACTAATTCTGAGTGGCACAACTTGGTTCAACCTGGTCTTGTTAAGTCTGTCTGTTCACTGTCTTGAGAAATTCTAGATGTGAGATTTTTGTTGCCTTCTCTAGAAGCAACTTTTTGTCATTAATTTGTGTCTGGGATGAAAAACATCTTTCACAGACAAGTAATCACCCACAGAAAACATGCTGCCTTCATTATTTTGTCAAATAATGCTCTTTTATTGTTATTTTATCGTATTAAATGCAATCCAAATCAAAGTATCCAGGAAAAAAAAAAAGTTAGGTTTAAAACTTCCCAACTCCAAGAGGAGGAAGGAGGTATGACACACATTTTAAAGATTTTCCTTCTACTCAGTTCAGATTAGGCCGTTTGTGATCTGTGCCACCAAGACGCCAGGTGGAGAGACACTGAATTGCCACTAATTAACAACCCTCCAATTGAGGCAATAAAGATTTATTTGATGCAACCTGAAGTCTGGAGCTCTGTTAGGGAGGAATACAAATTACAAGATAAACTAAGAATAACTAGACGATGTTCCTGTTATCCCAATTTTAAGCCAAATCGGTTGGACCCTCGATTTAAAAACTGGATAGCCAAAGGAATAACAACGTTTTACTCAATAACAGGTAAGGGACAATTAAAAGATTTCCAAATTTTGAAAGAAAAATATGCTGCAGACAAACCAAGTTGTTAAAATTTGCCCACTAGATCTGGATTTCTCAGTGCTGAGAGAAGTTTCAGGAGCCTCTTTGTCCGAGCTAAACAGAGGTTTTATATCCAGACTGCATAAGAGCTTCATGAAAAAAAAATTTGCAGAGATTGTTAAAAATACATGGGAAAACCAAGGTTATATTGAAATTTCAATTGAAGTGCACCGGCTGGCATACATGGATAGAATTTGGATGAAAGTGTCTAATTAGATTTTTTTTTTTTATGAGCCCATAGCAGAAAGCACATTTTAGAGGAGAGGATTTAAAACGCTGGAGGTCGTGAACCAATCACTGGCATTTGTTCACTAAGGCATTTCAGGTCAGTGATCCACAAAACATTGGAGGGCATATTTAATACGAAAACACCTTGCCACTTTTTGAGTTTTATTTTAGGGAAATTTGACTTTCATTAAGAACACTGAAGTTAATATTTATTTGGTGTTCTGATATGTGCAGAAAAAAA
The DNA here is from genome assembly GCF_902150065.1 of Myripristis murdjan. Lineage (NCBI taxonomy): Eukaryota > Metazoa > Chordata > Actinopteri > Holocentriformes > Holocentridae > Myripristis > Myripristis murdjan. The sequence continues at coordinate 25,501,151 of NC_043995.1, read as the reverse complement.
AAATCTCCAGGCACTTCTAGGCTGCTTACTGACTCCTACACAACAGAGGAATGGAAAGGTTTAGTTAATGAAGTACACACAATAGAAAAAATGCTTTTTCTCTTCGCCTAGTGTTGAACAGATTTACTAAGTTATGGTCAAAATGGGTTTCTTATGTACAACAGTCACGGCCAAAGATTATGGAGTCAACAACGCCATAGATGCCTTGTTAGTTGTTAATCCACTGGATTGTCTCCCAACGTGTTAATGTGCATCTTTGTTACTAACACCACTCTTTTAAGAATGTACACAGTTATTGAAAATTTGGATGCATATTGTTCAAAAAAAGGATGATGAAATGGGAAGCGTTTCTGCTCATGCCGTTCATTTATCGCAGACTTCTAATGCTCTCTGTAACCGCAAGGCTATTCCTTTGTCACTGGTGAAATAATCTCAGTTAGATTATTTATTTATGGAGGAATCGCTGGGAGAGACAGCACTCCATTTGGCATTAATATGTTTGTAAATTTAAAGTATACACAGTATGCTTATTAAAACAATTGCAGGTAATGTCAACACTTCGTAGACACGAGTCCACACTTTAAGGGGCAGCCGGGCGTACAAAAGCGGGTTTGTGACCGGAAGGCTGTTGGTTTGATCTCCAGACCGGCAGGAAAAATTTGGGTGGAGGGGGTGAAAGAACAGCGCCTTCCTCTCTCTCAGCACGGCCGATGTGCCCTTGAGCAAGGCACTTTCCTCCCAGCTCAGTGCTCAGTGGCCTGCAGTGCAGACTCTGGTTGCACTGGGACCATCCCTGGTGTGTGGAGCAGAGAGAGTGTGGCGTATGTGTGCTCAGGATAGTAAAGAAGAAAATAAACACACACTGTAACTATAAATTAGATTGACTTTGCCATTTAAGAAGAATTCTGGAGACTTTTGTCAAGCATGATGATAAAATATAGAATTTAAGTTGGGTATTTTAGAGTGTCAAAAACACGAAAGAAATTATATACAGCTATGATTACATATAGTTACAGCATGCATCTGTCAACATCTAAAGTTTCAACAAAACAGTTGGATGCTATCCTGAATTAATCCTCCATATTACAGAGGTATTTAGACAGTTTTGAAGTGTAAACCAGTGCATCCTCAGTGTGTCAGTGTGTTAGTGGAATTAGGATGCAGCTGCTGACAGCTCGGCCCCTGGAAGTCTGCTCGCCTCCCAGAGGACTGCAGAAAGGGCAGCGGAGGAGCACCAAGTCATCGAACATCTGACAGTTTTGCTGATCCGTGAGGAATAAAAATGAACTCTACTGATTTCAAAAGACTCTGGGGGTCAAAGTGCAAACCGCGATCAACTTCTGAACAACTGCATCTGTGTCCAGGTAGTAAAAGTGCATACGTGTGCTCTGTTTACCCCTTTGTTCTCGGGAAGAGAATAAATACCAGCACCGATCAAGATCAAGGTTAAAGAGGCACAAAGCAAAGAAATCACAATTTGATTTCCTATCATCTTTGTTATTATCGTCTCTAGAGCAAACTGGCCATAACAAAATCACCTGTCAGCAACCAACTTCTTATCTTGCTTTGAACTTTGGAGGGAGAAAACAGATGGAAGAGCAGACAAGACAAGATGCAAAGCACAGCGAAAAACAGAAAAGGAGAGAAAAAAGATGAAAAGCACACCTATCGATGCTGATGGCGCAGAGGTTGAGGATGCTGGCGGTGCACATCATGACGTCGAGAGTCAGCAGGATATCACAGTGGATGAGGCTGAAGCGCCACTCTCCCACCACCTGCAACAATACATAAAAATTCAAGATGATGTGTTTAATACAGTTACTTCATTTCCATCTCGTAGCTCCATACTTGTTGAGGACATTAATGTCTCCACGTGCAGCTGGGTAACTAGACCATATGCAGCTCAAACTTATTCTCTCAAAAGATTCCTCGCTGCATCACATTACTATTTTCTCCTGCAGAGACCCAGTTTCCCGACATTAAAGTTTCATCTCGTCTTTAAATATCACACCAATGTTCACAGCTACATAAAAAAGTAAGCACTCACATGTATTTTCAACCTTCACAACATTATTCGTTCATAATCTTTCAAACATTTTTTGTGCAACTCCCGCACATCTGAAAATCTGGAAGTTCAAATTCAATACTTTTCAAGGCTTTCCAGCCCCACATTGTGACCCTGAATGAATAACAAGTTTCATGATGGAAATAATTTTTTTTTAAAGCAGGTGTCAGTTTTGTAATAAAACTCTTCAAATGCAGCTATAGTTTAAATTTCATTAGCTGCTCGATGGCAGGAGAAAGTATGAAGTTAAATGACTGACATTTACTTGATCCAGGAGCAGCACAGAGATAAAGAGTCTAATATGGTTATGTGTTTTCACTGGCAGAAAAAATCAAATTGCCCTTACAGGAAAAGGATGATCTTGATAACAGATGAGCAGGTAATCGTGCATGTCAATCTCTCCCAATTTAGACTCACAAGCCAGACCGTGATGTCTAGCAAAGTAGGGATTTTATCTATAATTTCAGTCAATCGTGTGTGTGGACCCATTTGGACCCATGAGACAACTGCAACTCCTATTGCTGACAGACATAAGGTTGCAGCTGTGCATGCATTTGATTCTAAGTGCTGGATCTGCTTTCCAAGTCAAATAGGAAAATAATAAGAGGAAATAAACAAGAGCTGTTTAGCTTCGTCAAACAGCATGTGCCATTATTTGCATTTTTTTTTTTTTAAATATATAGTGGTGTTTTCATGTACATTTATGCACTAAACATGCTATTTGGGGAGCTGCACAATGGACATGGAGAGACACAATTGTATTCTGGATTACCAGCCCAGATTAGCACGAAGCAGCTGATAAAAATATTTCACCAGCATGCGGACTGTGGACTCTGACCCTAACCCGACCCAACCCAACCTGCTCCAAAAGTTGCATTTCCCTTTAAAGTTCAGCTGACCTCCAGGTAGACGCCCCAGGGCATGACCAGCGTGGCCAGCAGCAGATCGGACACAGCCAGGGAGACGATGAGATAGTTGGTGGTGGTCTGCAGGGCGCGCTCCCGCGACACCGCCACACACACCAGGACATTGCCAAACACCACGCAGAAGATGACGAGTACCAGCAGCACCGCGTAGAAGTTGTACGGAGGAGAGGAGGGTGACGGAGAGCTGGTGCAGTTGGAGGGAGACAGGGAGGAGGGGGAGGAGGAGGAGGAGGAGGAGGAGGTGGAGGTGGGGAAGGAGACGGGGGAAGAAGAGGAGAGCGAGGGGTCATGGGTGAAGAGGATGGAGAAATTGTGATCGGGGGAGGAGAAAGGGAGGTAGGGCAAGGAAGATGTCTCGACGGTCTCGTTGAGCAAAATCATGATCTTGTTCCGGCGGACATGGCCCATCTGCAGCATAAACAGGAGGTAGAGAGACGTGAAGAACCTGCTCAGAAGTTAAAACTGCTGAAAAACCTGTTCAGTGAGGTGAAGTAAAGTTGCTGTAAGTAGTGCTTTAGTGGCGTCTTGCAGTGGGCAATGGGAGAACTGAGAGGCTGATGGAAGAGTTACTATCAATTATTTGCTTTTATCTGGCTCTTCAAAATGCACCACAAAACATGCACAACAAGACCGGGGAGCAGGCACAAGCAGCAGCATCCTCTTTGTGCCAGAAACAGTGGTGTTAATTTGGAGAAACACTCACACTGCCAAACCTCTGGCCTTATCAATCATGATCTCAGTCATTTACAGCAACTACATCAAGGCAATCCAATTAATCTGACAATGACACACTGATGTTTTACTACACACTCATCTCTTCAGGATTATGGATCTACTTTATCAAGGGGACCTGGCCATAAAAAGTAGCAGCACATTTAGTAACAGAAAAGTACCAGACAATTTTTTGAAGAGACAAAAATAATGAATGGCCGAGACAAGAGAGACAGACAGTGGCCGAATCTCAAAAACTGAAACTCATTAGGAATAACCAGTCTCTGTAGGTTTGGGTTTTTCTGCAGGCTACAGGGGGACGAGATCCTGAGGACATTATAATAAGTCTCTGAGCTGAACTGAGCTGAACTATCACTGGGCTGACACCAGCCGTATGACAGCCCAGAAAAAGCTGCATAATCAGAATCAGAAACAGGTTTATTGCCAAGTACTCTGAGAAAGTGGAAGGAAGAATAACAAAGAAAAAAAAGTGGGAAAAAAGGTGCAATAATCGTGAAAAAAATAAAAAATATGGCAAGTTCTGCATTTACAAAATACTGCATTTGAGGCGTGAAAGCAAAGTTATTTTCATTCATCATTTACTCCTATTGCTACATGAATTTTGTGTCTTGCTTCTCTCTGGCTTGGCTCACAGCAGGTTCTCTTTTTACTTACAAGCAGTAGTCCTGCAGTCTTGTGGAAGTGAAACTAATGGTTTCTTTGAGTTCAGGCTCATGTTGAGGAACGCACATGCCGAAGACTGCGACAAAACTCAGCCAATTATATTTGGAGAAAAGGTCTGTTTGTCTTCAACCCCATGCAAGATAAGAACTCTTCACTTCTCAGAGAAAGATTGACCAGCCAACTGTGGTGAAGTCTTTGTGTCTTTCCCCTAAATATATAGTCACATAGTTTCCTATCATCAACTATGTAACTCCGTGCTGCGTGTGCTTCTTTCTTTTTGAGATAAGGAGCACAAAAAAAAAAAAAATCCATACTATACGGGTGGTATAGATAAAATATTTATCAGCGAAAGGAAATGTAAATGCGCTACTAACACAAAGTATCCTGTCACTCTCAAGGTCGTCATATGAAAACGGTTTCAGCACCAATCCAACATGCCTGAGCTCCTCCACCCACCATCACACATCTGTCTGACAGATTTAAAGATCAACTCTCCTTCTCTGACCTCTACGCTGCTACATGCACTGCTGCACTGGATACTAGATACTGCACACGTGCTGGTTCTAATAGGTCAATATGCGATCCCAGGGCACGTAGCGGTTGACCTCGCGCCACTGGACTACAACCTGGACTAACAGCAGCTACAACCATTTGTCTTCTCCAGATAATTAATGTGCCACCTTTGTCTCTGTGTGAGTGTGTGTGAATGGTTGATGTGTGTTTGTCCGAGTGCGTGCTGTCTATTTTAGATCCAGGTCGTCGTGGTGTAGGTGGGTGTGTGGCCCGGGTCCCTGGCTGCTCTGGTGCATCCAGCTTGCCTTGGCATCATCATCCCTCATCCGCCACCTATCTATTCCCATACATTTTATTGTTTGTTATCTGTGTTTACAACATCTATTGCACGTCTGTCCGTCCTGGGGAGGGATCCCTCCACTGTTGCTCCCCTGAGGTTTCTTCCTATTTTTCTCCCTGTTAAAGGGGTTTTTTAGGGAGTTGTTCCTCATCCGATGTGAGGGTCTAAGGACAGAGGATGTTGTATTTTTCTGTAAAGCCCTTTGAGACAAATTTGTATTTGTGATTCTGGGCTATACAAATAAATAAAATTGAATTGAATTGAATTGAACCATGTGATTATTTATTGAGCCGTGATCTCTTTTCACATACTAATTAGTGTTGTTATGATCACTATTGCGTAAATACATTGTGTCAAGTTTCAGCTAATCTCCCTGATGTTTAAAAATTATACAACACGTAGATCCGACCGAGCAATCTGACTGGTCAATCAGACGTTTAGAATGTGCTCAAATGAGCATGACAGCACGGCTAGCCCTGCTCAAATGAAAAATTCGTCATCACTGAAAATATTACTCCACCTATATCTTATTGCCAGAGTCTGTGTGGTTTCCATGGGAACACGGAACGTTTCACTGAAACCCGCATCAAAAGCCGCTGTCAACTTTCTTAGTCTGCATAATGGACCAATTTGTTGTCAATTTTGATTTATTTGGCGACCTAAGTTTGTCCACTGAGGTTGATTCAGCACCACGGACAGTACCCACTAAGGAGCAGTCAGCACCATGGACAGTATAGTACCTGCTGAGGCAGATTCAACACCATGGACAGTGCCCACTGAGGCTGATTCAGAACCACGGACAGTACGCACTGGGACAGATTCAGCACAGCGGACAGTTCCCGCTAAGGAGCAGTCAGCACCACGGACAGTATAGTGCCTGCTGAGGCAGATTCAACAGCACGGACAGTATCCAGTGAGGCTGATTCAACACCATGGACAGCACCCGATGAGACAGATTCAGCACCACGGACAGTTCCCGCTAAGGCACAGTCAGCACCACGGACAGTATAGTACCTGCTGAGGCCGATTCAACACCATGGACACTACCTGCTGAGGCCGATTCAGCACCACGGACAGTACCTTGTAAGATTTTCCACGGAGATGTGCAGGCTATAACTTTGTTCTTGTTATTAATGTGTTAATGTTATCAGTTATTAATTAGCCTATTAATCGTTATTCATTTGTTTATTCTTTAAGAGTTGCCTAGGCCATTGATTTAATTAATTTATCAGTTTGTTTGCATCTGTACATTGAAATGAACATTTAATAAATCAACACATCTGTGAAAACTGTTGTCTTTATTTTAGAGGTAAATTGATAACAGCCTGAAAAGGTGATTAGCAAAAGCCCCTGAAAGGTGGGGTTGAAATTATATAACTCTGTTCAGCCTTAATGTGACTGCTTACTGGTGTTACTTTTGCTGCTTAGCCGCATTAATCGGAGCTAATGTTAAATTGGAGTGACACACCCCCAGCTGAAATAAAACATCCAGTGAGTTTATGAAAAGATAGATGTTTGTTCTGGCGCTGACACTGGAAAGCAGTAGCCAATATTTAAACTGTTAATATAAGTTCGTTGTAGATAAGCTGTGCTGGTGAGTCGTTGTCACGGCACATGTTAGATTAAAAATGACTGAGAAGTCAGCAGGAGTATAACTATCAGTCCATGAAAAAATGATTTTTTCCAGCAGATATTCTAGTTACAACATGATTGAGCTAGCAAAGCAGTTTTGTGTTGCTATGTGTGGCATTTATTCAGTTTTGATAAGCCCAAGTTGGCTGGCTGACAAGGACGAGTTAACGTCAGATCTCATGTATTTCCACTGAAACTGCTTGACCGTCATTATTATAACTTCACACCCTCTCGTGTAACAATGCTTAAATATATGTTAAAAAAATAGCATTCAGGACAAAAAATTAGAAACACCTCTAAATATAATGTAGTCCAGTACAAGACCTCTGCAAACTACAACCGCAATAATAAACACAGCGTTAAATTTACACATTCTGCACAATGTCAGCAAAAAGTGAACATTACAAATGCTCGTAAAAGGTAGAATTTATGGCAGTTGTATTGAACTGCATTAGATTGTACAGGTGGAGCTGATAAACTGGACGCTGAGTGTGTATATTATGTACTAAAGGCCGAGTTTTCAAAGGATAGATGAATAGCATACTGTCGAGGAGGTCAAAGCTGAACTTCTTTGGTATTTCTCACTTTACATCAATGTTGGATCACTGAGGGCAAGTCATCTGTAAGCAGGTCAAATGAATCTTTTTCTGGTTGAACAAGTTCCTCACGTCATGCAGCAGTTGGATTTTATTGGTCTTGATAGCTCATTAAGCGGCTTTATCGAGTGGGCGGCGGCGTTGCCTTTCACGATGATAAATCACCTGAAAAAAGCCGTTCCTTGTGCAGTCGTTCCTTTTGGCTCAGGCGAAATGGTGAACAGCCGTTTACAAATGATATGGGTGTATGGCACGCACGCAGTGTGATCACTCAGTCTTACAGCAGGGAGTTGTGACTTTTATGAGGGTTTAGACTCAGTGAAAGCACAACAACCTCCACTGACAAAACTTTTGCTGACTGCCACTCTTGAACAATCAGCTTGATTCTGTATTAAAACACCTCAAACTACATCAACATCAACTCAAAATTACAAAACATAAAATTTAAACGATCTATTATTTAGCCATGCCAACAATTCATTAATCATATCTTTTATTTTGGAGAGGTAGCCTATAAATAACATGTAGACCCTGTTTGGCTCAGAGCTTAGCGAAACCCCCAGCATATGCCCTGCTGCACAGTGATGTCACGAGCTGTCTATTGATTGTGAGAAGAAAGCTATTCCTGAAATCAATTTATTGCGCTCTCTTGCAAACAGGGAGTAATGACCCCTGGTCCGGGACATCAATTCAATTTCACACATGGCCTCCAAAACAAAGTGACATACCTGCGTACACAGATACAGGCACACACACGCACACACACACATACGCACACACAGGTAAAACTTTGCTTGCACCAAAATCCAGCAGCTACTGTCTAGTTATTATAAGGACATAGCTACACTTTTTCGATTTCTTTTTTTCAATTCTGAATGAAATCACACTGCTGTATGTCCACACTTGAGAGCAGCTGCTGATTCTGAATGAATTTGTCCCCTGTGGCTGTATTTAAAGTTTTTCCATTAGTGTCTATCGCTCTTCTCTATCTCTTTGCATTGCTCATTGTGTCTTTGACTGTGAACACACAGCACAGTATATACTACACATGGCCTGAATCTTATTTCTTAGCCAACAGGGATACCATTGAATTTCTTTTCTTTATTATTATATCATACCTGAGTGAATCTGCCACATCTCAAGCCACTACAAATGTTGTGTTTTGTCTTTTTTCTTGCACTATAAGGGAAACGCCAACAACCTGCGTTCAGCTCCTGACTAATGTCGAAAGTTTTCTGTTGTGAGTGAAGTTTGATCTTTCAGCTTTTTTATTTAAGTCTTCCATTGACCTTAATCAAATTGTTTTAGCTGGCTGAGCTTGACCATTACATATTTATTTGCCTAAACTTAAAGCTAATCTTAACCAAAGTTGTTTAAATTGTCTAAATGTAACCATTAGTTCACTTGCAGGAGTTTTCATACTTTTTCATGTTTTGGACTCCCATTGGGCCCCGGACCTTTCTCCCCCCAGGACTCAGATATGAAAAGATATTTTGGTTTATGTTAATTATAGAATTCTGTGGATGTCACACTTAAAATACCTGTACATTCAAAGTGGTGAAATTAAAGCATAACAATAAAATAATCACTCATATATATATAATATTTTTTGCGCAATAGCGATGCTTAGAGAATTAACCCTTTGAAACCTGAGCAAATTCACTTGGTTTCTTTCAAAAACATACGGGGAAAAGTTGAACTTAGTAAAAGTTTTTGTACAAGAAAATGACCAGAAAATTAGCCAAAAGTTAAACAAAAAATAATAAATAAATAAAACCTTATCAAAAATGACAAGAAAATTATATTTATAGTTATTATTATATATTATTATTATATATTTAAATATCAGCTCAGTGATGAAGGTGTCTGAATACAGCCTTTAAAATAAATTACATTAAACTATTTTTCTTCTATTTCTCTTTTCTCTGAGAACCCCCTAGAAAATCCTCAAGGACCCGCTGGGGGTCCCCAGGCCCCACTTTGAAAAAACACCACCCTTTCACATTGCAGCAGGTGAAAATGCCTCGTCCAATCTGTAGTACTGTCACATAATCCAATTTGTCATAGGAGGAATGTAATCTTGACATAATCTGTGCCCACAACACGTAATCTGGGTGCAAGGTTTGTGCTCTTTTCATGAATTTTTGAGCTGCTGTGTTGTCCTGGTGACACACAACGCAGTGAGGCTCGGGCCAGATGTTTCCAGGCTACAAAGTGTTCCTCTCTGTTTACAGCAGCTACACCGGGACAGCACCTTTTGGCACTGCTGCTCATTAAATTCATTCATCAGTTTTATTTCTATGTTATCAACAGAGTGGGATTCAACAGCCTAAAACACTACTGTGCTTCTGGAATAGGCCTCCAAGGTTACATGCAGCGTTGATCAAGCAAACTCAAGACTATTTACATCGAAAATGCACAAACACACACGGCTACTTTGGAAATGGAAAGGCATGGAGATACAAACATGCATCAGAATAGCGTGTTCAAATTTTTCCATGTGCAAAGTTAACTGAGGACATGCAAACCTGGCACAGTGTGTTCACAACACACAGGAAATGATGTTAATTACTGTTAATTGAAAAAAAAACCAATAATACATAGCCTCAAAGAGACAATAATCCTCCATAATGCCATGTCATGCATAAGCAAAAGACATATTTTTTGCAACTGAACAGTCATAACTCCTTACATGATTTCTCACTTTGGTACCTTCGATTGATGCACTTTTTATTGCATCTGTTCTCAGGAATGCCTTGGGGCATGCTTGTAGAACACCATTTGGTTTGCTGAACCACATAATAAAAAATGGATGGGGTAAAATGCACAAAAAAAAATAAAAGACAATCTTTTGCTCTAGTGCCTGTTTTGCCATCTTCAACAATTGATGTGCACTGACCACAAGGAAAATAATGATCTTTTTGATGTGCATTCAAGGCAAAACAAAGACAATTATATGAAAATGACTGCAAACTGACAAAAATATTCACTGAATTTGGATTTCTTTGCTACTAATTGATATGTGACACTAGAACGAGTTAACTGGAATGGATATCCTACTTTTGTGCTTTTGTAAAGCCTGTAATTTCCATCTGTGGGAAGATTGCATTACTGACTCAGAATTTACCTTGTGACACTCAGATGGCACCCTCTGCTTCTCACACCTGTTGTCTGATGCCCTCTTTTGTTGAGCAACACTAGGAAAACTGTCCAAAACCTGCCTTCAACCGCATCCACCAGCTCTTTCCCCTCCATCCTTGCGTCTTATCTCCTCTTTCTCCTTCTCTATCGCCTCTTTCTGGAGACACTTGACAGGTCTATTACATCTTCGCCCTTGTCTGCCCCCCCACCCTCACGACACTCTGGCAAAAAGACTTCAAATTTTGCCCCGGCTTCACTGAAGGCGCGAGCTGGCCCGCAATAAATCTTTCATTTCTTCCACCGGGAGGCATGAATAAGTCGTGGCCACTGGGAATGACGTGGATGTTCTGCTGCTGTATAATCAGCTCACTGCTGAGACGGGGGAGAAAATATTCACCGGTGTCTCGCACTCCTCAACCCCACTCCCATTCAAGTCTCCCATTACCCTACATGCTCCATTTTTCAGGTTTCTAACGAGCAACCAGGGGCTTGCTGCAAGGGGAGAAAACATCTTTGCTTGTATTTCTCAGATATGCAATCAATAGTTGTCAATTAGGCTGCTGGGCAGTGGATTCAGCTGTGTGTTACAGGATAATTCACGGGAGTAATCATTTTTCCCCCCCAGAAGCTGACAATGCTACCCTATTATTTTGAGACGTAATCAGTCAAGCAATGCGACACAGTTTCTTCACAGATGAGCTCTCCTCTGTGATGGGAGAAAGTCCCACAGGGGATTTGGAACAACAAACACCCAAAAGTACAGCTGCCAAACTGCGTCTCTTCCCCCGTGCAGCCCTGTAACTGCACATCTCCCATGTGCATGCCAAATGAGCAACCCGTACCAAACCATGGTGCTAATTAAGAGGAGGTGGCTTTTGCAGTGATTTGTGACAACACATTTGATCACCTACACTTACATGACGGTTAGCATTAATGAGAAATTGAAAGAGAGAGAGAGAGGGATGGGGAGGGAAAAACACCTGGCTCCACATCGTCACAGAAAGAGCATCCCAGGTCAAGCGGATTAGAGGTGGACGGAGGGGAGATGCAGACTGTGTGCTTCATCTACTGTTTCGAAACGCAGGCAAGACACTGCAAAACAGATAACAATCAATAAAACATTACTTTTATTGATTGGACCTTATTCTACCTCTGTAATGTGTCAAATAATCTGTCAAAATATGATCAAAGAGATGGTGGAAATACACAGAGGAATGCTGGGATGGAGCGCAAATCCAGTCTGGCATGATAAATGCTCCTTCTCGTTATTTGCGCAGAATAAATTGTGAAAGCAGTGGACTCGGATGAATCCCTGCTGTGATTCGAAATGCGCATATGCATTTCTTGATTGAATGATTAACAGAAAGTAAAGACAGAGAGAGAGAGAGAGGGAGAGAGGGAGAGTGTATTAAAAGCATATCAGCTGATGAAAGTCACATAATGAGACATCAACCCCGGGGGCGATACTCCACACCAACCTCAAGCATCTTTTATTCACAAGCAATTTTGCATCCTTTCCATATTTTATTTAAAACGAGTGAATGTATCTTGAAGAAATGCTGCAAGTAAGATTTACAGCTCGGTGTAGCCCATTATGTGCCCAGATTAAAGACAAAATGAAAATTCAGTAGAGCTAAGACCAGCACAACCACTCCTGCCTGCTGAGGGGGAAAAAAACACTTTCCCTGTGAGGTGTGATGACCTTTATTTTAAAAATAATAATTGCCGAGCTGGATAAGTTCCTCTAAGTTTGCTGTTGAAGAAATAGATTTAGTGTGGCTGCTTCAGGCTGAAACTCTGAGGGTGTCAACATTTCAGACTCAAATCATTAAAAACATCTTTTCTTTCACTCAGCAGGAAGGGCTGGCTGCTATTAAAACGCTGTAAACAAGTGAGCAACAAAACTGACTGCCAAACAGGTTCATGATAACCTTTCTAATCTTCTGTTCCTTCAGACGAGCAACAAACTCCACCAAATGTTGTGAGAAAGTTGTTTGATTTTAAATCTAACCTCAAGTTTGAGCCATTTTCTTCAATTAAGTGACGTTTTCATGGGGGAAAGCTTCCAAACGTAATTGCACTTTTATCTTTCTCCTGATGACCTCCAGAGGGTAATTACAAATAAAAAACCTCAGTGGCAAAGTGTTCAACTATTTGTTTCTGCAAGGTGCAAGCAAGGTGACTGTTAATGGAGATTTTCCTTCTTCAGAGCATCATTATTTTATAGTTTCAGTGGAGAAATGTGTAGTCAAAAGCATCCCAGAGTAAAATAAAGGAAGTGCAAGATCCTTAAAAGTCTCTTCTCAGTTATTCTCATGCAAGAGGCTGCAATAAACTCTGGGGCATCTACAAATGAATACAATAGCAAAGCAATGAGCAACCTGAGGGAGAGAATTTCAACAAAAGCTGGAATTTTATGTGAATTGGTTTTGTTTCTAATAATCAGGACTATTACCATATGGAAATATTATCCCGACATATTTTATAGAAAAAAAAACAAAAAAACAAAACATATTAACGTTACACATTCTCAAAAATGTTATGCAAGTGAATTCTGAAGATTTGTGAAAATGTCAAGAGAAGCCACTATTTTAAATTTCATGCGCCACGCTTTCTCAAAAGGTGATTTTCTCATTTGGGGAAAAACAAAACAGCAACAATGACAGCAATAACAATAACAAAAACTCTCAGATGACGTATAATCTCCTAAAGTCATCACAGTCTCCAAAAATCATGATGTTATTTATTTTTACAACCTCTCCTGAATCATGTTTGCCAGTTTATGGCCAATTTGAGGGCTCATGTCGACCACAAAGTTAACAAACTACCCAGTGATTAAAGGAAAAGTAGTCGATACCTTATCCGTTCAAACCTTAATAACTAAGTGCAATTAATTGTCAGTCACCTAATTTCCAGAGAAAGAGGTGAAAAGATGGAGAAATAAAAGTTGTCACTCACCCTCCGCCAGGTGCGTTCAGGTCCGCTCCGCTCGCGTGTTTCAGGAGCCGCGCGGGGCGGCACGCCGGCCGTCGGGCTGCAGCATCCCGCCTGACCGTCTGCGTCAGCTCCTCCTCAGCCACAGACACTCCCACCCCGACTCCACTGTGCCCCGACCAGCCGCCCGCCTGCCACCCTGTCTCGGGCTAACCTGTCCGCTGTCCTCCGCTGCGTGGCGGTGGCAGCCCGGGTCACAGCCAGCCAGCCAGCCGCGGCGCAGAGGAGCAGCAGGAGGCGGAGGGGAGGGGAGGGGAGCTGGGAGGAGGACAGGGGAGGGGACTGGATCACAGTTTTGTTTTTTTCCCCTGAAGTTTTCAACTTTGTCAGCCTATTTTTGCTGAAATGAACCCTTAAAGGTGCACTGTGGAGTTCTGTCATATGTCTCTTGACAGCTACTATACATGTCATTTTTAAACTTAATGTAACAAATCAAAAGAAATAAAAAGAAAGAGATAAGAGAAAAAAACGTTTCTGAGCAGTTGGAAGCCTAGAAGATGCTTTTTTGAACAGTATATAGGGCTATGTGTATAAACAAAATTGCTTGCCCTGCTATTGTAAACAACAATAGTAAACAGGTACTATGTTTGTTTCTATAAACAATGCAAAATATACTATAGTTGTTTTGTTTTTTTTTTTTACTTCTGAGTGTAAAATTTACCACTAAAGACTACATTTTGCTCCACTAGTAGCATTTTATTATTATTTTTTAGTGTTTTTCCACTGTTAAAAGATTAAATTGCAGAACTCATGCCTCATGTCTCCTTCAGGCGAGTCAACATGACCCTTAATAGCTTACCTTAACTACACAGAATGCCACAGATTTGGTGCATTTAGGGGATTACTGATGTTTACTTCTGTCTACTGTCTTCTGTGCTTTTGCCCCCAGAGTTTGTGACACTGATGTATGTTCACTGCAGTGTGTGTCAAAAGCCTCTCTTCTCCTAAAACTTTTCTCCTCATAATTTCTCTGTCTTGTAGCGCAGCGAAGTCTTAAATTTGGTCCTGAAATCGGTGAAATGGAACTGCTTTAGTATTGTAGTGAACAAGGTTACAGAAGAACAAAACAACTACAATCATAAATATTTCAAATATTTATTCAGCTATGACATATGTCCTGTCCAGGGAATTGCTGCAATTCAGTTTTGGGTTTTGTAATTTTCCCAATTATAAGTTTATCTATGTTTTTTTTTTTTTTTTTTTTTTTTTTTTTCCTTTGTGTATTTGGTTGTATATATGTTTTGGGATTTCTTCAGTGGGAGTCGGGATCTTCCATAACTACTGTGATGCACCAGCTGCAACAAGATGATGCAAACTGCACAACAGACTTTCATGAGTTTTTAAACTTGGACTGTGGTGAAGCTGTTTTTACGGGGGTGTTGGTTTGTTTTGGTAAAGCATAGAAATTTGACTTTGACCCTCTGTTTGCATCGTTGTCGGTTTCGTCATGGCATTGTTCTTCCTTCCCATGAGCCAAGCAGATTTAAATATCAAAAGCTTTGACGAGAAATCATTCTGCTGCTGCTTCTTGCTTATGCTGCTCTTCTTCCTCATCACAGTCAGACAGGACCTTGTTTCCACCTGAGAAACTTTTACAAATGTCTGTTTTGAAAACTGGAAACTCACCACACACGGTCATGTCCCTCCTGAAACTGTCCACACCATGCTGCCTTCACTTTAACATCGTAGTTTCAGTCTTGTAAATTTCCGCCCAGTAAAAACATTTCTTTTCCTTCTTCCATTTTTCTCCCCAATTAGTTAGCCCAAAACTGGGGTGGCAGCTGCCCCTCCACGCCACCCCCTCGATCCGCCACTGAGCTTCTCATGATTTAATTTGTAGGAGTTGAGCCATCGATTTCATGGTTGTGTAACTGTGATTCTTCGACTTTGCCTATCCAGATTTAGCTCAACCAGTGAGATTATTTCTTCCCCAAAGAATCATTTGCATAAACTAAAACTCCAGTGTGGATTTCACAGCAGCTCACTGTCCTGATAAGAGCGATGAACACTCAAACCTGAGGGGCTTAAACCTAGACACAGTGAAATAGTGATGGTGACGGTGGCCAATAAAATACCAAAATAAAAACAGCGTTAAAGAGAACCTGTGGCAGGAACTCAAATTTTCTTGCATTCATGTTTAATGTAAAACTTCCTGACTTATAATTCTGTGAGTGGTTGAATTTTAATTTTTAAATTTTAGCTTTTTATTCCACTTATTTTTTTAAACAGGCAGTTTTGGACTAATCCTTCAAATCAGGGAACTTTTCAGCATTTGAGCCGACACACCTGATAAAAAAGCCTCCAGCCAGCACGGTTATTTGAATGAGCAGAGGCGTCCTGGTAAAATATTTCAGTTTTCAGTTCCAAAACATTTCAATCAAATTTGATGGAGCTGTTGTAATTATCCAAGTTACGCCGAGGGGTTTGCAAAGACTGCCAAAACACCCAAACCGAGAAGACAGAGATTAATCTACATTTTTTTTTAATTATTAGAAATTACAAAATCAAGAGCACAAAATAAAACCCAGTTACTCTTCTGTAACGGCTGACCATTCACTGTGAATTCTCCACAGCTGGCCAATTTACATTTTGTCCAATTTAATTTGCTTATGGAGAGCCTAAATATTTGACATCTGTGATAGGAATGATTTATAATGTTGCTAAGTACACATTTGATTGAATCTAGAAAGAGCTGCACAGCCAACCTTTATCTTGAATTTAGAGCTTCATCCAAAACAGTGAACAGATGGTCACAAAATAAGTTAAGTTACTGATGAAAGAATTTTGCAGGTCTAGCATTTTAAGTTATATTAAGCCACCGTTTTGCTCTGTGATTTTGATATTTGTTCACTTGGCTAATGAAACAAACTATTTGGGGTCATGCGGGCAGATTTAGGTGGGCACATTTTTGAAGCCATCCTGTCAGTGCACATTGTCAGAGTTATCCACAGAGTAACTGTGCTGGGACAGTTTCGGTGAGTCATGTAGACTTGTGTGGCAATAACAGACTAATTTATTTGACATAGATCAAAGTGTCACCAAATGAAGTCATGGAAAAAGTGAGAACACAACAATCACCTGTCAGAGGAGCAGGTTGTGTGCTGAAAAAACCCTGAAACAATGAGGAAAAAAAAATCTCAGACTTGAAGATGCAGTATGTCCTACAGTAACTGTGCATGAGTGATGAGAATTAAAGCTAAAGCCAAATAATATTAGGCTTTGGTCAGAGGGAGGGTATTGTCAGATAAGGTTATTGCTAGGATTAATTGTAGCGATAAAAACGGGAACGGGAAAATGCTCTTTACATAAATCCGGTTAGCAGAGATCAATGTGACAGAAAAAGGCAGAGATTGTGCTGTTGGGACGGAGCAGACCTGTCAAATGCTAAACTTGTAAAACGCCCCATCGTCTCTCCTGCCTAAAGGACAGATACGCATTGGAATAAAATGACAGGGTCACAACGGTGCCGGTGTTAACTGCAATAAATCAACCCGGCTTGCGATGTAAATAGATGCAACCTCTCCCTTGAATGAAAAGATAATCAGTGCTTGATAAAAATAAATAAATAAATAAATAAAATAAAAAAAGTGGTGGTGCATGCCCAGTACTTTCTGCATGAGTGTGAATTTAGCTCAAACAGCTGTACTCAAACGGCCCGGTCCTTTGCCAAGAATTCAGACGTTTTCATCTTTGCAGCAAACCCCATCAACTGCAACCAGCCCTCCTTCCCCAACTCTCGTACACATTCCATCTTTCTAATCCCCCAGACTGAGGAGAAGACCCACTGGCAAGACAGAGGCAGAAGTAAATTAGAAAGGGAGAGAGGGCTCGAGATGAGAGATGGAAGGCAAGGCGAGAGGGAGAGCGGCTGTCAGGAGGCAGACACAGAGTACAGGCACAGGAAGGATGGGAGCAGTTAAGGACAAAACCCTCTTGATGAATAAAAATGAGAGCAATGCAGTTCATTACAAATCCACTGTTTATTTAGACAAAATAATTAAGTACTATAAGAAAAACGATAAGGTACAGACTTAAACAAACCATGTTTAGACAAGAAAGCAGCCAAAAACTGATCAGCCTGATAATCTGTGGGCATTAAGTAGACGTTTTTGGAAACCTGGTGACGCAAAACACTGACGTCGGTTTTACATCCTCACAGCAGCCTAGACAAACTATCTCTTGTAAAATTCAGCTCACAAACATGAATAAAATTAAAATACAAACTTAGAATTATCAAACAACACACAGAACTCCTAACACTTACCCATTCATAGATTAAAAAAAAAAAATAAAAACAGAAGAAGAAGAAGCAGAAGAAAAAATCGAATCCTGGGAATGAAGTATCTATTGTATTTTCCGGATGTTCCATGTTTTCCTGCATGTGAAGACTGTATAGCCATAAACGACACCTTTTCACTTGACTCTCTGCTGGTTTCATAATAGCCTGCCCGCTAACACAAGTCTTATCAATGCCGCTGGCAGTCAGGACGGGCTGATAACTCATTTCCTGACAGGCCCTGAGGTAGCGCAGGTGAGCAGCACCAGACTGCAGCACAGAAACCAAGAGACTTAACAAGCCCTGACTCCCAGACTGTGTGCTTTGTTCATGAGGCCCAAGTGGGAGAGCAGCACACTGATGAGCTTCTGACTTTCTGGACAAGCTGCAAAAGCAGAATAAACACTTGTCCAAAAGGGGAAAAAAAAAAAAACAAAGCTAATTATGAGCCAATAGGACTTTTGTTTTTTCTGCAGCCAGGCCAAAAGGTGAAAACCAGTGTGATGAAGTCGTCACTCTTTATGAAATCTGTTTACATACAGAATGAAGACTGGAAGTATTTCATGAATAGCGAGCAGTCCCAAGTCAGTGTAAGACATTTATGCACTATTACCGGGGTTATTGCTTTGTCCAAGTGGTTGAGTGAAGTGGAAAAAAAAGATGCAAAGGTGTCTATGGCTTCTCCAAATGCCTCTTTATACAGATTTTAAAGTGTGTGCACGCGTGTGTGGTAACTTCTGTTGTTCACGGGACGACAGAGTAGGGCTGATAGGGCAGCAGCTTTTGTCGTTGATTGATGGCGTAAATCCACGAGGGTTTGACGAAGCTTAGGTTGCCGTTCTCCATCAAAGCCTGTAATGCGTGAGGGAGGAGGAGAGAGGTCGTTTAGTGGTCTCATTGGATTAAAAATGAACAGGAAATGGCACTAAAGTCCTTGAATTAATGAGAACTGTCCAGATCAACCTGAAAATAGCATATGTAGGCTAAGACAAGATAGACTGCATAACTAAATAGGTTATAATTTCCCCGAGAAAAAATCTGTACTACATTGCAAATTAGAAAAGGTTCAATGGTGCAAATTCAGATGCTGTGTCTGTAACAAAAGGCCTAAAGGCTGAATATCAGCTCTGACCCATTCAGCAGCCTCAAAACCCACTTAGTCACAACAGTGTCATAACTGCTGCACTGGTGTGACAATGAAAATTGGCTCTAATACTGGGTTCCAATTTGTTTTATTGCTATTACTTTTCCCTCCCCTACCTTCCAAGATAAAATGAAGCACTTATTGCTTTGAAGGGAATAGTTTGGGAACCGGGGTGCCGACAGTGTTCTTTCTGACATGTTCAAAAGAAGCAATGTCTTTTTTTCCTGTGGCTTTTGAACAGACTGTTGGCTGAGTACTTTGTATAATTAAGGAACACAGCCGTACCTCCTTGAGGCTATTACTGTCACAAAATAATCAAAGCCTTGTATGTATGTCTATGCAAGAGCATAAAAGAAAATAATGCATGCGCACAGGCACACTCAAACCCACTCTAACACTAATGCTCACTGTTTTGAAGGATAGGTTCAATATATATATATTTTTAATCACAAGCAGTATTAAAATGTTGATTCTCATCATTTGTAACGGTACATAGCAAAGCCTCCCCACTAGTTTTAGTGACCAAAAACCTGCTGCAGCCTCCTAGCAGCCTTCAACACAGTCCAATACGCCACTCTTTTCAGCCTCAAAAAATGTTTAAAATGTCCTTTTTCAACACAGCACCCGTCACAGAACGATCAAATATGTCTGTCCACCCCAAAAACGGCTGCAAGTTAGGTGTGAGCATCTCACTCACTGAGGCCTATGTGATATGCATCTCAGTACATATTCACTGAAGCAATGCATGAAGATACATTTAGAAACATTTTTAGTAGCCAATGGACTGATATGAGTGGTGATGACATGATTTAATCCAACAATGTGAATCTTTATATTTCGCTTCTACCAATTCTATACTGTACACAGGGTTCAAATGCAGCCAAATGTTGGGATTGGCCTGTAAATAAATTGGAGCCACCGGTCAGGTGGCCAGTAAATTATTTGGAGGTGCAGCATAAGGCCAGGTTTACATTGCTGTGCTTTTTATTTGTACCAACTGAGACTAATGTGACTGTCATCGTGCACCACACCTATTGTGACGTTAGCCAATCAAATCAAAGCTGCTTACTACAATGTGGAGCTTTCTTCACCTTGTCTGTCTTTGCTGTTGCTGTAATAAATATCTGCATTACATGCTATTAGAGATGTGATGGCACATTTCCCATGTAAAGCCACCAAAAAGAAAACATGAGGGTGAAGAGAAAAGTCAGTGAGGGTGGCGTTCCTGCGAGAGGTGGTATCTGAGCGACGCAGGAGCCCTGAGATCCTGGCTAAAATACAAAGCTCAAAAGCGCAGTGTAAATTATGCACGACGAGATTTGATGGTCGGTACATGTAGTTACTCACATGAATAAATCCCAATAGATTTACTAAGTGCAGTAGCAGGGCTAGGGTTCGAGAGAGAGGACATTACAATGGTGTTAACTTCTTATTAGGAGTGTCATTTGTTGGTAGTAAAGCAGGTAAATCATTCAAACAGTAAACAATACTTTAAAACAGTCCACTGTTCATAATACAATGAGACACACTGTTCCATCTGCAGAGTGCTGTGGCTCTGGTAATTGAATTGGACCATGCTGAGGAAGTGGGGTGTGGAGGAATATTTTGTTGGGACGTCTCTCCACGCTTGAAACTGCAGGCGCTGCCGCTCGCTCTCCCCAAGCGACTCCATGGCAGCTCTGGATGTGGGATTAATGTTTTGCGTGTGCAATTTACGTGTGTAATTTATGAACGTTTGGTAGTGCGACATAAATTTCTTCACTTTAAAGAACTTTGAGGAAATGAATAAGAAAGAAAGGAGAAGGCCTGTTTTCTTTGAATGAGGGGTGCAGGGATCGTGTGACCTGATGTGACCCCTCACACTCACAGAGAGGGAGACGGTGCAGGCGGAGAGAAAACAGGAAATACACGCAAGAAAGTAACAAAAAGGGCAATTTGTTGATGCCAAAAATAAATGACATTCACGTCACATCATCAAGTATCGATACACAAAACGCAGCATAGATTTTTATGCGATTCACCTCCAGCTTTGTAATGACACAGGCTGTCTGAATTGATGCAGCAGCATCTTACACACTAGTCCTGGTGCACAGAGGCATCGGTGAATCATCACACCCCTATTGCATACGGTGCTTTCTAACAAGTTTTATTTATCCTTTATGAACCACACCGCTCTGCCGCGTTCACCTGAACTCAGACCTCAGCTTATCTGACTTGCAAATTTCGATATCACAGCATTCATGGTGTCAACTCAGGAGGCTCTATTCTATGATAATTCCCATAGCGAGAAATACATTGTTTCCCTTCTCCTTAATAATCCCAAATTGACACCTTGAACACCATGTTGTTGTTGTATGGAAATTTACAAGATGGAAATGCTGAGCTCCGAGTTCATGTGAATGCAGATTAGCCAAGTCGCAGCAGAGCATTGTGGCTGTATATAATTAAATGTAAATGTATATGTAAAATCATAAATGCTAATAAATAAAACTGCAACAGGTTTTTGGGTGGACAATTAAAGATGAATATGACTGCACTGTGAGGGTACTGTTTTCAACAAGGACATTTCTAGTGGTCATTGAGACTGAACACAAGTGGAAATGTGCTGAAGGGTAGCAAGAAGCTGGAAATGAGGCTTTGCTGTATGACTATACATGATGGGCATCAACATTTTTATACAACCTAATGTTTTAAAACAGCAAATCTATCCTTCAAGTGGGGCTAGTCAACTCCAAAAGGAGAATGAGGAGAGATTTCCACTCACATCCTCAAAGGAGTCATGCCATCCTTCACTGGTCACCACAAACTGCACCTTCTCGTTCATGTAGTCCTCAACCACTCTGGACAAGAGACAACAAAAATGTGAGTGTTTTTCAAAGATTTACTGGTGGAGATTCAAGATAAAAATCACTTCTACGGACAATTACAAAAAGCGCATGAATTTATGTGGGAGACACTGACTCAAAAGCAAATTTTTATTTTGTAAATTCCCTGGAGAAATGAGACTGTTAGTTACGATAACAACCGGAAAGTCAGTTATTTCTCACCCGTTGAATGCAACAATGTACCGCAACAGCAGGCGTCTCTCGTTGTTGGGAAATTTGCCATAGAGGAAAAATCGCTTTCCTGCCAGAAAGTCTGTAAGTAATAAGAAAATGAGAGGAGAAGCAACAGGAAGAGTGTGAAAATAGTGCATTATGCAATGTGAAGACCTAATTATTGCTGCTTTGTGATAAAAGGGAGAAAGAGGCAAAGCAGCAAAGAAAACTCAACTGCAGGCAATTTGACATCTTGATGTTTATGTGTGCCATGCCTGAAAAGAAGCAAGCCATTGAGACGCTTGGCCTAAGAAGTTTCAGAAGTGCCAGAAAAGCAAGGAAGGAGGGCATGTAAATGGATTTAAACTTACAGAGTGAAGAGACTCAAGCTAAAATGAAATAGGAGCAGACAAGAGGGGACATCAGAGAGGCTTACCTGGTAGCTCTGGGATGGGATAGTTCTCGTCAGCCTCTGCGTCTGTGTTTTCATCTGTCGACCCCCCGTACGGATCCTCCTCTTTCACTCTCTTCCCTCCTGACGTTGACGTCTTCTGTCTGCTTTCACTCTCCACCCTTTCAAAAGGACAAAAAGAACTCCTTATGCGATGTGTCATCTCATGCCTGTTTCTCAAAAAATCTCTCTACCTCTATTATTAGGTTGTTTCCCCCCCCCCCCCCTCACTTACATTTTATATGATCGTTGTTGTATGATCAATACCAGCCAGGACACCGGCTCAGACCTTTGCTCTCCGTAAGACTGACTTATTGAAGTTTTAGTGATGAGAAATGTAAGCTAATTAAACTTCAACACCTAAAACATAAAACAATGCAAAACAGTATGTACTCATTTTGTAAAATTGTTGCCTGAATAAATAAATAAAAAAAGAGAACCCTTGTTGTGTTACTGTTGTGTAAGTGAAGGTCTTATGATGGGTAATAACTTTGATCTGTACTATGTTTCTTCTTCCTGCCTACAGTAATTTTGTCATAGAAGGCCAGTCACTTTTCAGATACTACGTCTTATTTGGGCATGAAACCAAAAGACACACATACTGTCTAACTCTAGGATGGTGTCCTTGATGTTCAGAGGCTACACAAACTGTGGCCTTTGCTTCATGTCACATATTCTCTCTCCCAAAAAATGTTCCTGCCTTTCTCCATAATGCACAATTTATGTAAAAATCCATAAAAATGTTAACAGGCTTGTGCACATGTACCAAGATGACATATTTGCATCAAACAGCATGGGTACATTTCCACACAGCAGAGCCACCAACATCTGAGACTGACTGAAATATTTCACAGGCTGATGCCACAAGTACATGGACATCAAGGTCCTACACATCTTCATCTCAAAAACCAGTGGCTGTGCCTGGAAAACATGAGAGGTGGACTGTGGCACAGCACACGAGACGGCTCTGGGTCTTCAGCTATCGTACGGCTAATGTGTACTGAAAAGGGACTGAACAACATTGTCATCCTCTCTAGGTGTACCAAATCTGTGTAGCATCCCTGCATATGCACTGGAGACATTTCAGCCAGCATTTCAGTCACAAAAACATTCAATGAGATTCACTAAAACAGCTGCTGCTGAATTTCAAGGAGAGCCTCTCTGTCAATTGGTAGCTCGCAGCCATTCAACAAACAATCAGATGGAACTAATAGTGACAATGCTATTGAAGTAAGAAGAGAGATGATATGTATGCGGTAAATTTCATCATATAACATATATAAATTATTTGAAAATAACCCGGTTAACTATCTTATAACTATCTATTGCCACATTGCTCCCATTCTCCTGTATCCAAGCCTAGCGCCATTTATTCTTCACGCCCTTATCAACATCTTTGCTGTCTTCCATGGGCTTCATTAACCTGCGGTCCATCCTGTGGGTTGCAGTGTCACTGCAGGCTAACGAGGCTCACTCACTCACTAATATTAGGCCTATCATTATTATTATTATTGTTATTATTAACATTATTGTTGTTGTTATTATAATGTTGTTGTTGTTGTTGTTGTTGTAAGGAGCCAAAGAAGCTTGTAGTGTTATTTCAACACCATGGCAGTGCCATGGATTTAGCGGATGAAGAGTGAACTGCTGATATTTTGCAAAACAACACTTTAGCCTTGGCCAACAGATGTCTATTTCAGCACCATGGTTAGTGCCATGGATTGTACAAATGTGGTAACGTACGTTAATGTTGTCTTTTCACTTTTTGATTTTAAACAAAAAATGTAGCCTAAATTTTAATTTATTTTTTAATTTCAACTGTAATTTAATTTTACCATATTGACCCGCATAAAAGACGACCCTGATTTTAAGACAACCCCTCTTTTTCAAGACCCTTTTTTGGAAAAATACTTTTTATATGGACAAAATCTTGTTTGAATAAAAAAGCCACCGAGCCGGCCGCCTTCAAACAGGCCGGTCATGGCACCAGGCGGCATCAGGCAGGCCGGCTGCGGTACCAGCCGGTACCGCGCCCACCCAGTCAGGTCTGCCGGATCTGACAGGTGAGCAGCGCACACAGACTGCCATATATATCTTTCATTATGAATCAACTTTGGTTCATACGCGGCTGCAGCAGCATAATGGACAATGACACAGACAACATGGTTGATTACTGACTGCACAATGCGGCCATTAGCCAGTAATCGCGGCATCAGGCGAGCCTACCTACTGGTTTACATATTCAAGTACAATACAAGTGTATTTGCTTAGACCCCAAATATTAGACGAGGGTATTTTTTCAGGGCATTTTCAATGGAAAAAATATTGTCTTGTATTCGGATGAATACGGTATTAGCATATGGAAACAAATAGCCTACATAGGCTACAGAGAGGTTAGAATCGAGCGCTGCTGGTGACAGGAGGCCCGGTAGTCTCATGCAAGAATCGGCCCAGCCAGCCAGCGCGTTGATAGACTAGCGGCACGGGGGAGAGGGCCTGTTAAAGTGGTACTGCGACGGGCTGAACTGACAGATGACGACTGATTGCTGCAACCATACAGCAAATCTGTTTGCCTCACGAACCCGCCCTCCACTGTTTCTGATTGACTAATACCAAGGCTCTGGCTGGCTTTATTGGTTTACAACAGCGTCAGTTTAATGCCTTGATTTCACTGGATAGCCAAAACTGTACCACAACAAAATGCACGTGCAACTTTTTTTTTTGGTCTTTCTTTTTTCCCCCCTCTTTTATTAACTGACGGTAATCCGTCTAGAGACGGAGAACTTTAATCCCTGTATATACATCTATATATCTCTACACACACACACACACACACACACGTATATATATATGTATATACACACACACAGACATATATATATATATATATATGTATATGTAGATAGATAGATATAGATAGAAGATTTTTTACCTCTTGAGCTCATCCTCTGTGTCCATAGCAGACTCATCATCATCTCCTGCAAATTAAAGTGTTTATTTATTAAAAGAGCATAATTAAATTATGAGTGAATTTACTGAGAATGATATCACTGATAATTCTGGGTTGTTCCTGTATCAGATTTTGTCAAATTGCCATCACTGCCCTCTGGCCCTAATCTTGAAACTAATTAACAAATGTAATCATCAAATTATTGCACAATTAGAGCGTCCCCTGTTCTGTGTGACCTTCGTCAAACAATGAGATCTTTCATAGTTTAAATGAACTTTGTCGTTTTGTTGGCAATGGACCTGAATGCAGTTCCCAGCGTTTTCCTGTTCCACTCAAAAATAACACGGGTGTTCATTTTCAGGGCCTGACATTGTGGGATTCTTCACAAATGTGAGGTGAGTAGCCTTTCTGATGAAACATATATGAGCAGGTTAAAGGATACAACCTCGGTATCTCTTTTTTCATTATCATACAGCACTATGGTGCCGGAGCTACAAATTAAAATGCTGTCTTCCTGTGAATCACCGCCCCTCCTCGCTGCTCTTTCATGGAACATATGCATTTGGTAGGTCAGCGTTTGTCATGTTGACTCACTAATGCTCCCCGCCACTTTACTCCTGGCCTTGCATTAACATAGAAATGAGAATCATGCACAAGTCCCTTCACGGTGATTGCGTTTTGCTTTCATTCTTGCCTTCGCCACAAACAGCACCTACGTGTCCCTGTTCTTTTCATGGCGATGTTGTCAATTCATCCATCTCCAAGCACTTCATAAAAGTGATTGCTCTTCTCCAATCCCTTTGCTCTCACGCTGGCCCATTGCCCCTCTCAATTCATTTTATCCTCTTCAGCTCTAGTGCTACGCTCTCAAGTTATTTCAGGATGTAGCGGTGAATCATTTTCTGTGGCTCGCATCCATTTACAATTCAGCTCATGGATCTTTGAACTCCAGATTCATACACAATAAATCCCAAACCAACCTGGCCATTTGTGTATGTATAACAGTACCAGAAGGCATGACTGGGACAAAATGATTCTGAAGGTTGTTAGGGGGAGGATGACCCACTTAAAGCAATTTTTAAAAAAATGCACTGTGAATAAAACAGGTTACATGCTGTACAAAAGAGCATCTGCTTCCTTCTGTTACACCCGAGAGAATTTCACTTCAATGGCATTGTCTTGTTTTTCGTCCCTGCCTACTTAAGGCTGGATCTCTAACTCTTCAACTGCCTCTTTGATCTTTGCCATCATCCTTCCATGTCCTCTATTTCTCCTTTTGAAGAGGCAGAATGCTCACTTAATGCTCTATCATTTCTTCCTGTCATGTCTCAGGTGGACTCCAGTTATCCTTCAATTGACAATAACTCAAGACTCTGAAAAGCCACTTTTCAAGACGGGTGTAGTTGATCAAAAAGTGCTTTCTCTCTCATCCCTACAAAGTTTTCTGTAGTACACAACGCCTTTTTATTTAAGGTGTTGGGAAGAAAAGGACAGTCTTTCAGGAGGCAACACTGATGTTGACACTGAATCTAAAAGTTAACTTTTTTTTTAGTTTGATTACACTGCAAACCATGTTTTTCTATTGTGTGGTGTCTATTCAAGTAAGCTCGATGCAAACCTGGTTCGTCTACGTCTGTAGAGGCGCCGTAATCGTCATCCTCCTTCATCTTTGCCGCCGTCTTTTTGGGGGTGACTTGTCTTTGCTGCTTCGGTGGAATCTCCAAAGAGATTGGACAAATCATTCATTCAGATTCCTTAAAACTGTAAAAGCACTTTTTATTTCATATCTTTTGTGTTCAAATTCATTAAGTTAAAAAATTACCTTAGTGTTCTGTTCCTCTTCGCTCTCGTCGTCCACTTCCATCTCGCTCTCTGAGCTGGACTCTGCTCCATCCATCAAATACCTGGTGGAAGGTGAGAGAACAAATCATGACGAGATAAGGAACAGTCTCAGATTAAGACAAGAGGGGAGAGATTAAGAGCAGAAAGATTACCCACCCAGTCGGCTTTGTACAACATTTCAACCCAAACTGGGTTTTAGTCAGCCAATGCGACAATGGGAGCAAAATTCAGGCAGCAGGTCATATTTTTTTGAGCCGGGCCACTGACACAACACCAATAATATCAATTTATAACTGATGTATACAAATGTACTGAGAATTCACTAAAGTCGAAAGTCATGTCTTCAAACCTGCTTCCTTAGTCTGACAAAGACCCTGAGAGTATTCATTTTGTCATAAAATGAACAGAAAAAAGAAGTCATTATTTGCATCTTTCAATCTCTGTGAAGCTGTAGTCAGCAAATGCTTGAGATTTTTACTTGATAAATGACTAAAACAGTTGATTGACTGTAAAAATGATTACCTAATTTTCTGCTAATTGATTAATTGGTTACTGTGCAAATACACCAACTATGTTACTAACAATAGAGAAAAGAAAAAACACAAATAAACCTGTGGAGTGCTGAAAGTGGTGAGGGAAAAAGGCAAACTGTCTTTTTCAATTCCACAGAAAATCTGGTTAGACAAAATGAGACAAAAAATAAAAAATAAATAATACAGCCAAGAGTGCACAAAAATAGACAAGAACCCATCATCCCTCACTTCCATGTTCCTGTAAGCCAAACACACACACACACACACACAGAGAGAGAGAGAGAGAGAGAGAGAGAGAGAGAGAGAGAGAGAGAGAGAGAGAGAGAGAGAGAGAGAGAGAGAGAGAGAGAGAGAGAGATGATAGGTTTCTCAGTGAAGAAGTGACCTTTTCCCCTTCTCTTGCATATTGCCTGAAGCCTCTATAAAGTCACTTGGAGATTATCAGCTTGCAAGTGCAGGAGCACTAAGAGTGAAATGCCACAGTGGAAGAGTAATCATCTGCACCCACACTGTAAGGAGAAATCCACTGACCTATACTTATATGTCTCATCAAATGTAGAGCTGGGAAAATTGGAAAATGAAAAAGGAGAGGTTGGTCAAGGGAGCGAGCAGAATCTGTTGTGCAGGGCGACATGAGCTCCTGCCTTTAAAGAAGAGAAACAAGCTAAATCTGCTCCAATGACAACTGGAGGTGGATTCTGTGAACAGACAGTTTTTGTTTGAGATATTTGTTTATTAGCCTCCTTGCCTTAGATCATACTCACAGATCTAGACCAAACATACATGTGCTGAAGAAAAATATAATGCAAAACAAATTGTTACCAGATTACCTCATTACTAAATACATCAAAATTAGGGACTACAACTTTTAAATGTTACTGTTTTTTATAAGCAAAAGTCTTACAATGGCTAATAAAATTAACAGCACTCTATAAAGGCCTGCCACAGAGTTTCACATCGCTGTGATTAAAAAAAATATATATATTACAGTAGGCTCTATGGTGCACCACTATAATCGGCACAGCTGCCACACAATACAAAGTTGGTTAGATGTGCAGACTTGATTTAAGTCAGTCTCTGTTGCTATGCTAAGAGGCTGTATCACGCTGATTTCAGACTACTGAAATGCACTCTGTGCGATAAAATTAAATTGAGCTTAAAATTATATAGTCTGCTGCAAACTGGCATGTGTTAAAGGTTTTTCGGAACAGAAACTCATTAGAGATTGCAGAACCAACTCGCCTCTTCACCGACAAAGCTCATGTGAGTGCAGTGTAAATACTGGATACACTGTCCTGGCCACCGTTCGTTTCATCTGAACATACTTCATAAACTATGACAGGCCATGATATATTAAAAACAAGGGTGACACTTTCTTTGGATAGTCCTGTAAAGATTCAACAGAAAATCAATTAATGTATGAGTTAAAGATCAACAAGATATCAATAGAATATCAATAAGCCTGACATAAGCCCTCACCCAACCCGAACCCTAAACTTAACCATGTGTGTATAGCTTACCCAGAACTCTGGTGGGTTTCAAAACAATGCACTGGGATTTTCCAGGAATGTCAACTATGCCTGCATTTTTTGTTAAAATTCATCAAAGTCATAAAAAAAAATTAAATAAATATGTCCGTACAATCGTGACCTCTTGTTGATATTTAACTTATATATCAATTGACATTCTGTTGAACATCATAGGGGGCTATCCAAAGAAGTGTGCCCAAAATAAGCTCCTGCTCTGATAAATATTGGCACGCCATCGGTATCAGCCAATATTGGCTTTAAAATGAAATATCAGTATCGACCCAAAAATGAGAGTATCTGCCGGTTTAACTTGCCAATATGTGAAATAGATCAAACTGCCCTGGTTGTGGCTGTTGTCAGGACTGTCTCAGGGAGAGAATCATCTGAACTTCTTTAAGTAGGATGTGCCTTACAGAAAGAAAGAAAAGGTTATATAAAAATGTGATGTTTTTCATAACCTAAGTTGAGGTAGTTTGTTCTAATTTTGCCCAGTGAACATGTACATTTTGAAAAGCAATCTGCCACTGGGCCATCACAATAAGAGTAGACATTTTAACATTAACATCAACATATGTTCATTCCACTACCGGAGAGACTAGATGTTCTCTGCAATTTGGTCGGAAAAATTATGCGCATACATATTGGTATTGGCAATTGGCCTAAAGAGTTGGAAAATATTGACATATTGGATATCAGCGAAAAACAAACAAACAAAACAAACAAACAAAAAATAATCCAATGCTGTGCATCCCTAACTGGTAAGTGTGGTCTCTTCTGTGCAAAGTAGTTACTTATTAGGACAGCTACAATCGGCCAATGTCTCTGATGCCACTGAAACATAGGAATCTATCTGGAGCATCACTTCAAAATAATGCATCACAGGTGTCTATAGCTGCTTGTTCAAATCCAGCAGCTACTCTGGAGACGTCTGAGGTATGAGACGTTACAGCAGAGAATACCTGCTGCAAGACCTTTTCCATCATCATCATCGGGATTTACTACCACCACAATACTCTCTTCATTTAAAATGCTAATCAGCGATGTCGACAGGCAATTCTGAGGCTGCCAAAATGAGAATGTGAACTCTTTCCCGCTGAGCTCCTGGGATGCTGCAACACCGCCTCGGTTTTAATGAGATATTTGTTTACTCGCTTAGTTCCATTGTGCTGGGACACTGAAGCTCTGCTTGGAGCTTTTTTTGGCCTCTCTCTGCCCTCTAACCTCTGTTTCCTCTCTGTGTCTCCGCTGATTAGATAAAGACCTCGGAGTAAGCATTTTAGAGGTGCTGAGCAAAGTACAGAATCTCATTATTGCGTATATGGAGGAGCGGCTGCATTGGACCTGTGGATGCCAGGCACGCAGCAGCTGAACGAACTCGTGCATTTGCTTACAAATGCTTAATGACAAACTGCTTGTGTGCATTTGTTTGGGTACTTGTCATCATCAAAGTAAGTGGTCCCTTTAATTACCCATGGCAGATGCAGCTTTTAAATAAAGGATACATCATCAAAGCTGCACACTCCAAGTGCTGCACAATAGCGAGACTGGGCAGGGGAATGGATTAGTCTGGCTGAGGAAACAAGAGCAGGGGAGCAGAGGAGGACGGAGGGTATGAGAGATAGTCGGTACAATCAGACAATAGCAAGTACAAACAGACTGATGACACAGGGTTTTGGTTAAATGGTCTACTCAATAAGCTGATATGATGTTAATAGACTGTGTCAATGTGTGCACCCCATCGTATTTATTTATAAATCTGTGCACATTTCAGTCTCTTTTGAGTCTGAGCAACTGACCACCTTCAAATGCTTTTTGCAGACATGAAGGGCACTGTGAGCACACATCAATTTCTGTGCATTTGGACCAATCACTTGATGACCAAGTTCTCCTTTAAATGATAAAGTCACACTGAAAATGACAAATTATAGCCAGATGTCCAGGAGGAACATGAAGCCAAGTTTGTAACTCTCTCCATATGTGGGTTGATAATGCAAAAATGTCATGCTGGAGAGTCAGCAAGCTGGTCCAAAAGGAAATGTGAGTCAAATGTGTGTCAACTAATTTTTCACTGTGGCACAAACCACAAAGATTTCAGAGATTTAAGAGATGATGAACAGCCTATTTACATGCAACATGCAATTACGGCAACACAGATGGCTAAAGGAAGGATACATCTGCCTACAGCGTCCAAACTGATGGATAATACCAAAAGGCTACTCTAAAAAAACAAATCATGCTCTGCAACATTTTGACCTGTGCAATTATTCATCAAACAATGTTGTACATTTCAAATAATTGTGACTGTAACAGAAGCCTGAGACTAAGAGGTGTGGCAACCCTGGATGACCACCCAGCACACAAGGCTGATGGGAACAGATTCATCTTCAAGCCAGGCACAGTCATTAGAACAGCAACAAGTATGGGGGTATTCCCTAACAGATAATGATAACACTTCATAAAACACAAGTATAGTGGCAATTAACTTGGACATTGCTTCGCCCAAGATGAGTATGGTATTGTGCATTATTCAGCAGACATCGATTTATGTAGGGCAATGACAGAAGACCTTGGTGTTGCAGAGGCTCCCCCTGTAATGAGGCATATAATTAGAAAGCTGCTGGAGCTGGCTTGGTTGAATTTATGATCGCAGTGGGCATCAACAGCTCAAGGTTACAATGTTCTCTCTCTGTAGCGAGTGGGCATCACCGCTGTGAGGGATGCTTTTTGGGACGTTTCAATCATTGTCAGCGCTGTGCACACACTGTACCGTGCAGAGGTGCAGATCTACCTGAAAGAGCTTAAGTATCAGATATTGATTCATTAGTGCACCACCGACACACACTGTGTTGTCCTTCAGCTAGACAAGCCGGATTA
Organism: Myripristis murdjan; assembly: GCF_902150065.1. Classification (NCBI taxonomy): domain Eukaryota; kingdom Metazoa; phylum Chordata; class Actinopteri; order Holocentriformes; family Holocentridae; genus Myripristis; species Myripristis murdjan. The sequence goes on along the minus strand of NC_043995.1, from coordinate 25,468,912 downwards.
AAGCCCTGCACTGGAAAGCATTCACCCTGCAGAAATCCCTAAACTGAGATACTGAATCCAAACCACCTCCAGACGCTCAGTTACGAGGCTGAACAGATGCTTAGACTTCCCTGAATGGGTGCGGAGGAGAAAACAATGTCTGTATGAGGACCAATAAAGTTTCATCTCATTATTACCGAAATGATCTTTCTTCACTAGCCCCTTTTTCTTCCCCCATCTCTCTTACCGCTTGTAAGAGATCTTCTGCTTCCTCTTATGGCAGTCGATCACCCATTCCTTCCGTACGATGATGCCCCCTGCTGATTTCACTTGGCTGTACTTGGGAGTGTTGGCAAAGGCACAGCTGGAAATTAATGAGTCGACACACACACACACACCCACAAGCACACACAGACAGAGAGAGAGTGGGAGAGAGTTACATTATTAAACAGATGCTGCAGGCAATAGTCTGCTGTTAAAGCAGGGCACATGAGATACAATCCAACTGACTTCCTTAGAAGCAGAAGTCATTTTTATTACTGAAAATGTTTTTATGGAACTCTGTCAACTTGTGCAGGAAAGAGAAGTGTGTGTGTAAATACTGCATCCCAATAAACCCATGTAAATGGTGCAGCATGTGGAGCCTAATCTAGTAATTTTGACTTCCCCACTTTCTTAAACTTACATAAGGTGTGTGGAGTCGGGCGTCCAGTCGGGGCGGTACTTTGCCCCCATGGCCAGAGCCTTGTCCCTCAGCTCCCCTCTGAATGGGTTCTGGAAGCCGCTGAGGACAAACACCACGCCCTCCATGATCCGGTTGAATGGCACCTGCTCGGTACTCTGGGATTTGGCTTTGTGCTGCTTGGGTTTTGGCTCAGGTTTGGACTGGCTCTCCCTCTTCTTTTCGGGAGTCTTCTGGGCTGGTGAGGCTGCAGGGGTCAATCAGGAAAACCCAAGATGTTTTGGGTGAAGGAAGAACTTGCATGTTAAGACCTTTGAAAGCACAACTGGCCTAAAGTAAAGCAATTACAGTGTAAATTCACTTTTTTGTTGTCTTCATCCAACCTCTTAATGCTAATTGTTAATTTTTTTTTTTACATGCATGCTGCACAATTAAATCTATCTTCAAATCCAATTTATCTTACCTTTTAGGCTCATTCACTCTCATACAACTCCAAACAGCAAAGAAGAGTAACAATCATACTGCGTCTGAGTCATAACATGTCTGATTTCTCAGTTTTCTTCTCCAAGGTTAAACATTTAGCCAAAGCCTGACATTCTCTGCAATTAGGTTCGGGCCAGCCTTCTGTCACATCCCATATAAGCCAACAGACAAACAAAAGAGAGATTGGATTATGGATTATGTTTTGTCTCTGACCTCCAATTCAAAAATGTGGTGAGGCTGCAGACTTTCAGCTACAAGGTAACTTGCTTTGAGTGAACTTTTTTGGTGGCTGCAGTGCTGACTGGATATGAATTTGGATATGTTTATCCGCAGAATGCGCTGTTTCAGAGACACTATGAAGGAGGCTGAAGAGGCGAGGGGCTGAGTGCTGTTTTTGTAGTACAGAGAGGAGTGGGAAGAAGTCGACTCTGAAATCGCTTAGTGCAGCTTTAAGACAGTCAGTGTGTATTATAATACCACAACAAACCTGATCAAACATTGACCACCTCTGCCAAGACACACCTTTACAGTCACAGAGATACAAATCGCAACATGTGAACATGGACAGAGCAAGAGATGCACAAACACGCACGCTGCACCCTGTAGTATTCCTACAATATTTCTACAGTAATTCAATAGTGTGGCGACACTTTCATGTTTAAAAAAAATAAAGTTAACTTGTTAGTTAGTTAGTTTTAAGAGCTTGGTTTTTAACCAGACATACCTGTGCGCTGTCTCATTATTCCAGCAAAGCTGCACAGTAATTCAAATTGCCTGAAAATTAATATCTCCATGCAGCTGTTTTAGATGCTCATCGCTTATGTCTGTATGAGTCTGCTGGAACTCATTATGAGCGATTAAATTGCTTTGATTATTATTAACATGGTCTAATAACACTAAAACCTGTGCAAATACATCTCCTGATTGCTAGAAACACTATGAAAAAAAAAAAATCCTCAAATCATTGTATTGAACGGCTGAATCTGATTCAACTGAGGAAACTTTGAGTCAGTTGCAGCCTGATTGAGGCATTTATTTCAAAATATTTTCTTTGAAAAACAAACTCCTAAAAAATGTGATAAAAGCACTGGAGAGCAATGCTGTTGGTGATGTGAAACAAAAAGATGTGGCACAAATTGAGCAAAATACTAAAACCACACTGGAGCTGTCCTTTCATTAAATTAAAAAAACAAGGATAATAATGAGTTTGCTTGTGTGTGCATGTCACCTTTAGCTGTGCTGGGGCTTGGCGTGCTGGCTGGGCTGGGTTTAGCTCTGGGTTTCGGGGTGGCAGCTTTGCCCTCAGGTGAGCCGGTTGGGCTGGTTTTCTTCAAGGCAGAAGGGGCAGGAGCCGACTGGCGCTCCTTGCTAAACTCAAATTTTCTCTTTACTGATGGCTACGAGGGAATGGAGGAAGAAAAGAGGAAAGTTCACAAAACGGGTGCCTTTCCATGTTTGAGCCAAAGGAAACAAAACATCCTCTGTGTATTCAAAAACAATGACTATGCAAGCCTGTAATTTTCTACATTGTTTTGAAAAGAGCTGACAGAATTCATTACAATAAAAATGGCAAACCAAACTGCAATCATGTTATGATTAATATGTTCACTGTTTAATTCATAAGAGTTTTTGCCTTTCAGCATGACAGACAGGTTTACAACTGCAGGTCTAAGTCTTGATTTTAATCTGCCATCTCATTTGATAAAAAATCATGAATATTGCTGCCATGACTGTGGAAAAACACAACCACTATGCTTCATCTGTGCTGAGCTGTTTTTCTACTAAAGGAAAAATAAATCAATCAATTAGTACTTACTGTTTAACTGAGTAAAGTATTTATCAGTAAATGTGATAAAGTGAGGTAAGAGAACTGAGGAAGCCCAGGAGATCACCAGGCCAACTTTTTAAATTTCACTATTATTTAACCTTTTTAGGTTAAATTCTATTTGATTAAGTGATGAGAAATATATAAATCGAGAAAATGGGTGTTCAGATTATGGGATTTACCCTCCACACACCATTTTATACTGAATCAAATTCAAAACTGACCAATCTATTCTCACACGTTGATCTTTGACCAAAAACTGTGTAGTCTGTATGGGGAAGATGGTCCTGGACTTACGCATACACATACACAAGGACACATATGCACGCATTCCTTGAAATTCAACGCCTCGTTGGCCCCCACCCCGTCTCCCTCCCGTTTTCAGTGCAGCTCGTGGGTGCGGAGCACCATAGTGGCTGCATACGGCCCTCGTCTGTGCTGGACATCTCCCCCTTCCCAAATCCCTCCCCCCTTCCACATGTGCAATGTCTTGAGTCATGTTGTTTATTATATGCTTATTGTGCTGGGGTGTGTTTTTTTGCTAATGCCATGTTGTGCTCCCCTTGGAGCCCAGTTTGACATTTGACCTTTTTTTCCCCCCTCTCCTTCCCTAATGTCCTCCTTTCTCATCTAATGTAAGGGGCGCCGCGCAAGGTGGCCGACCCGAAGTTCTCCTGATCCTGTAACCCTGTATTTGTCATGTCTTTTTGGTGTCTCTTGGACAGGATGTAACTTAAATTGGAATTTCCCCTTGTGGGATTAATAAAGTGTACTTAATCTTAAACTTTCCAATTTTGTAAGAAGCCGTGGTGGCAAACCAATCAGTCTCTGAACTCCCTGGATCCCCTACTTCTTGTCCCTTTCTGCTATCCTACTGTTATCAAAAAAGAAAAAACAAACAGTTAATGATGATGCAGGGAGTGAGTCTTAATACTGTTTACAGAAAAGAAAAAAAATGCAGGAACTCTGCTGGTCCATACCTGTGTTGAGGCAGAGTTGGAGGTGGATGCCTGGTCTGAGGACTGGGAGCTGCCAGTCGACTGCAGCGCTGCAGCAGCGTAACTCAGCTTCTCATTCTGAGGAGACACTGGAAAGAGGGAGAGAACATAAGAAGATTATCTTGACAAATATGCTCAATAATAAAAGACGTCTTTGAAATAACCTCCCCCTTTGTCTCCTGGCTCACTTGAGTAGGTTTAAATAAAACTTAATTACTCCACTGCTGGCCTTTTGTGATTCAACCTGATTACCACTTTTTCATTATAGGAATGCAAAATGACATAATTGGCCATGAACAGCTGTTGCAATAAAACAATGGATTTACCCTTGAGTGTGGGGCTGGACTTTGATGTGTTTTCCCGGTTGAAGAAGAGGCTGCCGGGCTGCAGGCTGGGTCCGGCTGAAGGAGACTCGTCCTTCATCTTGAACTGACCCAACTTTGTCAATTTCTGCCAGGGGAAAAGCAGAGCCAAGTTTGAAATCATATCTGGAGACAGTAAGCCCAAGCACTGTTAAATGATAAAATGATAAAAATGATAAAAGCTTTTTGTTTGACAATTTATTCCAGAAGTTAAGATGTTGCGGAGCTTAACGAATAAAAGTTGAAACTAATACTAAAGTGTTTAAAGACAGTGTTGTGACAGTGATCTATTAATACAGTTAATGGTCTGTAAGGAAAACGTCTTATGTTATGTTTCATCTCGGGCTCAGACATTCACATAAAGCAGCTCGCGAATGAATGGACAACGTGGTGCAATTTGCTGATTATCTCGTCTATTTGATTTGCTTCTCTGTATTAGAGAGAAATATTGTTATATGAACTCTGGCTTTGCTTACCGGTGGAGTTGTGGCTGGAGGATCGTTTTTGTCCGGTGGTGAGTGGAACTTCACAAAGGCAACTCCATACGCAATGTTCTGGAGAGCAGACAGACAAATTCAGCTGGTATTTTATTTTATCTGCAGCGACAAGTATTTAATTGTTGTGCAGGATGAGCCTCAGGTCTGTGTGATATGGAAAAAATCTTCTATCACGATCTGCATCATTCCTTATACAATATATATCATGATACAAAATGTTTTTTGTAAATTGCCTACACAAAATAAACACTACTACTACTACTACTACTACACTACTACACGACTACTTTTTGATAATCCTGTAAACTAAATACAGAAACAGAACTGAGGTTTGCTTTTGCTTTCAGCACTTGCCTTCCATTGGCTTGCATCTTTTTGCTCTAAAAGAATGTGACTAGTGGTCTAAATGTTGTTTCAGTGGCTTTTCCACCCTGCTCAGAGTACTGACACCAAATATCAAGTACTGGCAAACTTCAGCTTTAAAATATTAGCACCATGAGAGGAAAAACCTGTCCAAAAAAAAAAAAAAAAAAAAAAAACTAAATCAAAACTGAAGTACACATAATTCAGGTATCCATCACTTACCTTAGTGTATGGCTGGCTGCATACAATCTTCACCCTGTCCCACTTCTCCTGTGACGTGCTCTTCTGCAACTGGTTTGGCCCGAAGAAACGCACCCGGTTTGTGTTGGTGCCGTTCCGGCTCTCTGTGGGGGACATGAAGGACGACGTGACCAGCAGAACCTAGAAGAAATAGAAATACATAAAAGAATTACTACGGGTGAAAAGGGTGATGTAATGTTGATTTGGCCCATCATCACTGAGGTAAAGTGGTTTTTGTTTTGAAGGAGCACCTCATAGTCCTGGTCTCTGACCGCTGATGAATTCCCCACCAGCACCTCGATGAAAGCCGACCCTTCGTTTCCAATGTCGATGCTGTGCACCTGCTCCTCCTTCTCAAACTGAAAGAAAACAGCATAAAGCAGCGTTACACAGCAACGTAAAAGTCAAATAATTGTTTTTTCTCACACAAGTTAACATTTTAGGTGAGGGTATAGGTAAATCCTGATTGAAGGAATATGGCCGTTATTGACTAGATCGTTCTATAAAATTTGGTATTTCTAAAAGTCATTCAGGTGATGTTATAATAAATCTACCCCATATTTTTTCCCACATAATTTCACAGGTAAGTATTAAGGATTTTTCTCTGCTGGTAAGTAAAACAACTATGTATAAAGTGAGTCAACTAGATAAAAAAGATTTATGTTGAAATTAAGACCTCGCAGTCAGATTTAAGACTATTTAATGACTGACATCTATTTAAGGCCTGACATTTGCAAAATTGAATTTAAGACATTAAAATACCTTTTAAAGAACCTGTCGACACCCCGTTTATACAAACTCATAAGAAAACAGGTATTACTCTTTGACGTGACGCTTTCTCAACAATGAGAAAACAGGAGTTCATATATTCTGGCTAACATTGTTTCGACTATTACTACTACTGTCAGAAGTTTTATTATTGTTGCTATTAGTGTTATTATGGTTACTACTGTTGCAACACTATTAGTATTGTCGTTACTGCTATTCACACCACCACTATTACTATACAGCCCTATGTCGAAGCTGTATCATTCTCTCTCTCTCTCTCTCTCTCTCTCTCTCTCTCACTCACTCTTCTGGATTTGGCCAATAGATGAGAGATAATCTTTGTTATGATTTGATGCTATACAAATAAAACTGAACTGAACTGAATATAACCAGTGGTAACAGCTTGGCTACATGATAAAGGCTAAACTTCATACCTTGATCTTTCTCAATAGCAATATGACATCACAATGGCTTCACATTTATAGCAACAGTGGCAATTAAGCATTCTTCAAAAAAAAAAAAAAAAAAAAAAAAAACAACAGCCAAATAACACCAAAAAACGCAATCACTTCCTAAAGACTTTTATCGATCAAACATTTCGCTGCATCCTCTGCTTCGACACAATGCTTCAACAACATTTTTAACTGTAACAACAGTGGAAATTGAGCGTTCATCGAGGGGAAAAAAAGCCTAATAATACCAAGTGGGTGTAGAAAATGCAGTCACTTCACAAAAGATTTGATCAGCACAGACCAATCACAGCCATAGACTAATCCCAAACCATATCGTAGCCTCATGAGATATTGATATCACGCATGTTAATATCTAGATAACGATATGATGACGATATCTGGTTCATGCCCAGTATCACCTGTATGCAGCAGGTGTGTAAAAATACCTGCAGGATGACGGACGTCTGCTTCTCGCCTGGTCTGGCTGCCTTCCACTTCCTGTAGGTGTCAGAGCTCAGCAGGTTGTCCGCCTTGTGGGTCTGTGGTTCATGAGTGCACATGCGGTTTTTAAAGAGCATGAATTTCCACATAAATCCACACATTCAATGAAAGAGACGGAGGAGTAACTCACGCTGTCCTCGCTGCTGCACGACACGACGTGCTTCAGTCTGATTTCTGGCATTTTTGTAAATCGACTTTGACAAAGCCGAAAAAAAAAAAAAACAGTTTCTTCTCAGCGGCTGTAGAAATAGTCACGACAAGTTTTGTTTTTGTTTTTTTGTTTTTTCCTGAAGTGTATTAGCGTGCTGACCGCTTGCTAACGCTGTAGCTCGCTAGCAAACAATAGCGAGTGTACTTTCGCTAATTAGCTGGATGGTACAAAACACACCTAAAGGGCTGCTAGACATAAACTCGTGTAGTTATTGTGTACTTGACGCATAGTCGCTTACTTTTCTGGCAATTCGGCACTTGAGTAAACATCAGAAGACACCAATAAATACTTTTAATGTTGAGTAAAATGACTGTGAATACGAACTCATTTTCGCACCAAAATCTGATGGGTAGTTCGGTGACGCAGTTTCCGACTGTCAGTGGCTCTAGCCAATGAGTGTCGCCGTATTCTTCTTCTTTGATCAATTAAGTGTCGCGATGATGTCGGGAAAGAGTACGCTCTCCCTCTAGAGGTGATGCATTTAACTCTAGTCTGGTGTCTTTTTTTTTGTGACAGATGGTTGTGCCGCCTATTGTTCCCTGTGCAGCTGGAGGCTATTTTGGGTTATAAAAGCTAAACCTGATGTTAAATAAATAAAATGAGAATAGAAGACAAATCATGATCTGACAAATTAAATATGTGAAATACAGGCTTGGGAATAACTGTTTTACCTATGGTTCTGCACTTGTTTGTGGATATTTTCAAAGTCAGTCATTTTACTTCTACTGGAGAACTTCCACTGTGAACAGTCAGTCAGCAGAGATGAGAGGAGTATTTTATTGGTGAGCTTTTTGTTTGTTTGTTTGTTTGTTTTGTAATTTCTAATTAATTCCAATTGAAGCTGTGAGGAAATTTTCTCTGTAGGTCTGCTCTCTGTCTTTGCACTGATTAGACGTACTGTCTCCATGCTCCATGTAGGGAGACAATTCCAGGCAGATTGACGCCTTTGACAAACACAGAGCTGTTGACCACTAACATACTTAGGTAAAAATATCTCTTTTAAATAAGGCATGCCAGTGAGCAACCCTTGGAATCGGTGTGGTACTACACAGTGTTTACACTTGTAGTTAGCTCGTACTCTCTTCTCCTCAGCTGAGCATCAATAAACATCATTTTTTTGTAAGACATCACAGTCTCCCGAGATCTCCCTCACTCTGAGAGCTCATTTTCCATCACAGCATCTAATTTGAACTTTATAGTCTTGTCCATCTTGTCCAATTACATTAACTTTTACATTTTGAATGAGCTACAGTTCACTTTCAGGTGATTTTTACAGTGGTGCCTCTACTTGAAATATCAGCAAAGTGACGATAATTCCACTTGAGTCACAAATATCCTCTTTACCACTGGGGAAATCAGATTCAGGTCAGCAGTGTGTGTGTGCGTGTGTGTCTGTGTGTGTGTGTGTGTGGAGAGAGGAATGGAGGATATATCCATTTAGACAATGCAAGTTGAAATGATAAAACATTTTTTTTTTTTTTTTTATCAAACCTTCATTTTCATCTTTTATAAAAACATACATGTCAGTACAGAAATAGGTTGCAGACGCTTTAAAGGATAGAAATGGTTCTCGGACAGACAGCGATCATGAGAGACACACTATTCAACACCTCACATATATAGATATAGCCTAAATAAGTCCATATGTACATACACAAGTATATGTATATGCACAGCTCATAACCTGTAAACTGCATCATTGTGTGTGTGTATTACTGTTGGTTGTTATCATATTCATTCAATTCATTTTGTAAGAAATTGTTATACAATGCGAGCTGAATGCAGCAGGTGAATCATGTTGATTCTCAGAGGATCTCCAGGTAGATCGCTGTGTCAGTCTCAGCCCCAGCGCTGCTCTGTATCTCCCGTGTCGCTCTGGTTCCCAGTCCTCCCGGTCTCTCTGCACCTCTCCTCTCTCCTCCTCTTCTTCTCTCCCCACCTCTTCTACCCACTGGACGGATCTGAAAAAAAAGGATGATTAATGGAGTCTCTCTCGCCAAGAATGACAACCTGTATTCTGAATTGAGGCGGATCGAATACCTGCTTGGTGCGGACGAACAGAGGAGTGCAGTTCTGGTAAACGAGCTGGTAGCTGCCGTTGGTGTAGATGTGCGTCACCTCTGTGCAGTTGATGTAGAGGGGCATCCGCTCCTGATAGATCCCCAGGCCTCCAGGGTACACCGCCGGAGGTCTAGTCGGGACACATTCGAGAAGAGCAACACAAAAACTTCCCATCATGAGTTTCTGACAAGCATTGAGTAAACAGTAAAAGGATTTTGTCATACCTCACATACTTCCCGGCCTTCCTTCGGCAGCAGTAGAGCAGAAGAAGTGAAAAAAGGAAAATGACGAGGCAGAGGACAATGGCAGAAATCACCATCCACAATAGGGGGGCCGTCGCTGTAAATGGACAAAAAGCAGAGAGGTGAATCCACTTATAATTTGACACTATTTCCAAAACTTTCTTTTCTCCTCCCTCAAGCACACCCTCATGATATTTAGTCCTCATGGTGGTTGCATGGGACACGTATTTGCTCACTGTTCATATAAAATTATGATGTAATGTGATAATAACATCTCAAAAAGCAATCAAAAGTGTGACATACACTGTCCTGAGACACCAGCAAATATCCAGCACTGCAAGAATCTCTAACTTAACAAGCCATTTTATTTCATAACCAGTCTGGAAATGTTCTTTTTCCTAAAGCATGAGGAAAATCTGCCAGTGGGATGAGATAATCCCACGTGTTTCCAATGTAGTTTCTGCATTTTCTTTCTGGGAACAACTAAGAATATGGTGAAAAAAGGAAGAATAAGATTCAAGATTCAAGATTTTATTGTCATTTTCGCTGTGCATTTGCATACACAAGAGAACGAAATTCTGTTGCTCGATCAGTGACCACAGTGCAAATAAAAACAATCAACATCATAATAAAATAATGAATAGAAATAAGTCAAAGTTAAAGATTAAAAATTGTCCATTCTCTCAAAGTGCATGTTGTGCATTCAGTCTTTTGTCTTGGCAGGTGGCTAGCTGTCAAGAAGGAGAGTGTGTGTGGGAGGGTGTATATATGGGGAGGGGGGACAGTCCATTAATAAGCCTTACGGCCTGAGAAAAAAGCCATTCAGCTTCTGAAAAAGCTATTCAGGCAGAATGGTACACTAGTATCGAGAAAATGGAACTTGAATTAAGAAAAATCTACAAACAAGTTGATTAGCATTGGTGGGGTTATCTCATCACACAGGTGGATTTTTTTTCTCTTATTGCAGAGAAGATTTTAAGAGGCTTTTTTGTAGTGTGGTTGGAAATCCCAAAGTAGGGCCTATTGATCTGACAGGCAATTTCAGCCTCACATCAGCACACAGCAGCTGGCAGAATTATTTATGAGGGGCAAAATATGTATACAGTCAGAATGGGGTGCTCAACTTCAAACACTTGAAGATAATGGGGGCTCAGAAAAACACAACATAACAAGGAACAACCAGTGCTCACTAGTTGTTTTCCCAGTGGCTACGTGTTTATTCAAGCTGCAGCATGTCATTTCGGCACAAACCCTCATCAGTATGAATAAATAAGTAGAGAGTGCAGAGTGGATTAGCAAGCGTATGATTACTCCTTATTCCATCGGCTCACAAAATGTGCTAGAAGTGTAAATATTTCAGTGGCGTAAAAAAAAAAAAAAAAAAAAAGTGTTTTGTACGCACCTTCTCCTCCGTGCAGCAAAATGTACGAGTCGTTGCCTAAGGCGTTGAATGCAAAGCAGATGACTGTCAGGGGTTTGTCCATGCGGCCCCTCAGGATGGCTGTTAAATTCCCAGGCTCTGATGTCACTGACATGTTGAAACCACTAGGAGGAACCGTCCCGTTGACACTCCAGGTGACTGCCGGTCTGGGGTTGGAGTCGACGGCACACTGACACAACACCTCCAGCCCCTCTATAACACACATGGAGGAGCGATGGAGGATGACTGGCATGTCTGTGGGAGAGAGGGTGCAGAGGAGTAAGAGGCGCTGAAATACAGGGAGAGAGAGTTAAGATTGAAAGATTGAGATGTAAAGCACCTAGAGGCCATTTTTTAAGCCTTGCCCCCAGTGGCATCATGGGCTCCATTAAAATTTCTTCACCAAAAACAGCCAAAGTTTCACTCAAACCCTAGCTCAAGGGAACTGGAGCCCCTTTCAGCTGCTGAGAATCCCTTATAAAAAAAATATAAGAACTGCCAAATAACAACGGCATATTATATCTATCTGCCAGTTTTTATTTTGGATGGAATATTCCTTTAAATTGTATGTGTGGATATTGAAAGAGGGGTGTTTTTAATTAGTGGTAACTTTCAAAGGATTACATTGTACATTCAAAGCCGTGGGCGGGGACTGTCCTCGACCAATCAGGTTCTGTGCCAAGCAGCGGACCCTCATGTCCCGGCTCACGTTGTACACACGGACCGTGTGCGTGCGCTGCGGGAGGTTGACGGTGCGGCCGTGCTGGGTGTAGGACCAGCGGTACTCTGACACCGGTGGGTCGGCTTTACACGAGCACACCAGCAAAGCGTTGCCCCCATCCTGGACTGTCAAGGTCTGGACCTGAACCGTCACCTCTTTTGGGGGAACTAGAGAGCATGCAGGCATAAAACAAACAAACAACAACGAACTAAACAACAACAACAAACTAAAGCTTTATCATAAAGTGAGTCAAATCCTCAACTGTTTGAAACTATAAAATGAGCAACAGTATTATATCTACCAATTGACTGCCAACTGACTATCAATCGACACATAAGAACCAAAATGAACACTGAAACAATGAGTCTGTTGATCTAATTTGAGAACTGAGTATTTGTTTTAGTCATTTATCAAGTAAAAAATCCCAAACATTTGATCATCACAGCTTCACTAATGCTGACATTTACTCATTATACAGCTGGCTGTTCTGGTTTGTAATTTGTGAGGGGCATTTATGATTACTTTTGACATTTAATTAAAAAAAAAACAGTAAATGGTTAGTCCAAAAAAAAAAAAATGGTGAATATATTAATCAATAATAAAACATTCATTTATTGCAGCCTTAGTTACAGCTATGCTTACATGTCACATGGACGTCCTTCCAGGCTGATATAGTTCTGGCACCTGGGTAGCTGGCCTCACACCTGAGCCTGGGCTTGACGCGATATGAGGCGGTAAAGGACAGAGAGGCCTGCATCGCCGGCCTGTGGCCTTGGGGATACAGTGATTGTGCTTCCTCATGATGACTTCTGTTCCCCTTGGCTCCCCTCTCCCAGTGCCACTGCAGGGTCGGAGGTCGGGAGGGGCAGTAATAGCTGACGGTGCAGTTCAGGGTGACCAGCTGTCCATCTGTGGCTGAGGGGACGTCACTGATGACAGGAGCCTCTGGAGTTTCTGCCAGGAAGGAACATGGCTGCCTTCATCATTTGTTTTATTCCTGTGTATTTCATTAAAGATCAAATGCAGGCTGCGACATGATAAAACTACAAAGATCAATTCATGGGACAAAGCAGCAGTGCAATAAAGTCCACTCACCTGAAACGTCCAGAGTGAAGCTCCTGGGTTTCCCCCAGAGTAAATCATCACTTCCCTTCAGCGCTATCTCAAACATACGAGAGTCATCCAGGCTGACTCTTTCAATGTTCACTGAGCAGTCCCCGTCTGCGATTCGCCCATAAAGAGACGTGCGGCCTTTAAAGTCCCTGCTCACCTGATCTCTATCCTCGCTGTTGAAGGCTGTGCTGCGGAGAGGGAAGAGGGTCCCGCCACCCCTGAAAGTCACCTTAACGTCCACCCTTGCCCTCCTCCCCCAGAAAAGACGGGAAGGTGTAGGGCTGAAGGAGCAGGGAATCACCACACAGGAGCCCAGCAAGGCCTCGACGCGGTCAGGGACTGAAGGTACAGGAGAGAAAGCCTGGCTCCCCCTCCATAAAGCCGCTGCTGCTGTGATTAACAAAAAGAAAATTATGTTTTGTTTTCTTTAACTGTTCAATCAAATTGTTTAGAAACCTTGCTTGAATGTGGGGAAATGTAACAGAGGGCAAGTTGAGATCGAGCTCATGGCTTCCTATACACGGACATTTCACTGAATTAAATCCACGGAGCCATTAAAAAGCTCAACAGCACATTCACCAGTATGACGATGGCACAATTATGATGAACAAATTTGACTTTGACGGATTTCATTAAACTGCATAGTCTGCAAATGTGTAATCTGTAGTAGACAATTTTGCAACAGATTATTTTTAGAAAAGGGAAGGGGCATTCAGCACTTTTGTCTCCACATTGAAACATGCTCACTCGCTTATGGCTTTTATTAAGTCTACTTACAAAAAATAAATAATAACAATCTTGAATATAGTAATTTGCTCTTATCTCAGCACATGTTTTCCAGATTTAGTTAGTTTCAATTCATTGTCATGAACAGTAACATTATGAAGACATACAGTGTAAAGAAATAACTGAAATATGGGTTTTGTTTGTGGATGCAATGAAGAAAGCAAATATTTTATCAGTCAATATGAAGTAAAACCACAGTATATTCAGCACCAAACAAAACTTGTTAAAAAAAAAAAAACATATTTCTTACATCTCTAATAGTAACCAACATAAACCTCATTGCTATTAGTCAAAACTTAAGCCAGTTAACAATTGATTTCCATCAAATCCAAACAGAATCTGCATTTGATCTAATTTCTGCAATCCAAAGCCAGTAAATTAATCTACTCACCAAAAATCACAGGACACACAAAAAAGACTGTGCCCTCATGCATGACTGCAACCCTGCTCTGCTAACACAGACAGGGAAGGATGAACAAAAGCGTCAAGAGGAGGAAGTTGGACTGGTTTCATTGTCCTCCTTGCACATTATATTCCTCCTGGATGCATCCACTTACAATATTTTAGAGAGTCAGGTTTATTATATTTCTTTATTAAATTCCCTCAGGTGATGCTGATGGATCGCAGCGTCTTTCCTCAGAGCAGCCTTGTGTCCACAGACACACTATATTTCACACTAAGGCACTTGTTTTGTATACAGAGGGGATATAATGTCACAATGTATGATGATGAGTTGACTTTAGACGAATTCAACCATTTTCTAAAGACTTGATAATGACATGGCTGATGAAGCCAAGTAAGGAAACAGTGTGCAAAGGAAAGAGAGACCTCAGCAAATGTATCTGCGACAACACATGACAAAGAGTGACTCACTCTCATGCTGTTGTCCATTTCCTCTAACAGCTCAATCAGTGCCTGTTGATTCCCTCAGTCTGCATGGCTCATCACAACTAACCCACAATAGTGTGAAAGGTATTAATTAATATTAAGTTGTTAATTATGTATAACAATAAATTCAGGTGGGAAAAGTTCTCACTGTGGTTGGTGCTCATTGTAAGCATGGCAGATGTGTTTGAATAGATACAAATACACTAGAGACTGGAGGACATGAACATGCATCCCATTTTTTAAAAAAAGTAATACGCCTTAATAAAAGTAAAGGAACCGATACATTATTTTCCAGACTGGCATGTTTCCCAGTGATCCCATAAAACAGGGCAATCACAATCGCATAGTTCAAATCTTTGAACTATGGACTCTCTGAGAGGTTGTTTGAACAGCCGCCTAAGTCACTAGTCATGGCACTCCACCTCCCTGCACCTTAAGACACAATACACACCACATTTACAGCCAACAAGCAAGACTTTGTGGGCAAAACTAGAGACGGAGAGGGTCAATACAGGGCCAGAGGATATATCTCCTTAAAGTAAGTATTTTTAATCAGCATGCATCAAGGCATTTGTAAAAAGTTTCCTCGTGCTTTACATAGCCTTTTGACATTTGTTTTGCTGAGTATGGGTGTGTGAACTGTAAGGTCAACAGTATTAGCAAGGTGCCTACACTGAGGCGTGCTGTGAGGACTAGAGTGTAAAAGATAATCAGAAATTTACAGCTAGAATCATTGTAAGAACCACTTTCTGCAATTTAGATAATTGTCATTATGTATAAATCTCTTCATTTTATTTATTCTTGACAGTAGCAACATTTTATAAGCCATGAACTCAGCTCAGCAGCTTCTCCGGTCCCAGAGGGATCTGCTGCTGAACTGGACATGTGACCACCCAGCACCACTGCTGCGATGGCTGCGTGATGCTGAGGTGCTTTCCTCTGCCCACTACCTGTCCTTGTTGGAGAGGTCACCTTCAAATGCTGTGGCTCAGGCTCTGGAGACTGTCTGTGCCAGTGAGCAGAGCAGCCAAAAGTTCCTACAGGTGCTGAGGGATGTGCAGGATTATTACTGCAGGGATCTGCAAGTCTGGGTGGAGAGACACTGCAGGAGTGACACAGATGACACTGATGGAAGGCCAGAGCCTGTCGCTGTTAAAGCTGAAGGTGAGGCTGCATTAACATTTTGGTGAGGCTTGTGCAGATTTGGTGGAACTAGTTATATAGAGGTGAAATTTAACATAAGACAGAAAGGTGAATAATATTGTCATTCAAAATCCAACAGAGCAATGTAAACAGCTGGAACTAAAGACAGTTGAACTTTGATGCCATTGGTATGGGGAAATTATTAACAGGGTACAATGAAATTGCTCTCTGATGTCTTGCCAAGTTCTCTGCCCCAACAATATTTAATACAATACTCTGAATCTGCATGTGTACCTTAACAAACTCCAAGTTACACTATGTGATTATTTTTTGCAATGTTTATTTGCTGCACCATATACCTACAGACAAGAAGCCCAAAGGACCCATTTCTAAATTATTCAAAGGGAAGAGCAAAGGATTTACCATAACTGCTGAAGTCAAAGGTAGAAATCTATTCTTGTATGAAAACTAGGTCATAGAAAGTTATTTCCCAATTTCACTTCTCCTTAGCACCACAAAACCATACATACGTCATAATCTTTAAAAGCAATTTAATTTTCTCTTCATTTATTTCCACACTGTGAAAATTAATTCAAATCATCTTTTCACACTGCAGTTAAAGAAGAGCTGAAACCTGGCAGGAGCGTAAAATTTGTCAATATCCGAGGTATGTTAACAACTTAAGAACCTGGAGGAATTTCGTCCAAATATATGCTTGGACAAAAATTAGTAATCTTTCCTTGACAGAACTGCTATCTAATTCAAAGTGACATAACACCATATGTCATAAGATCTATTAAACAGATTTGTGTAATCCATTTGTTGTATATGGTTGTCTTCCATTGCAGTTCCCATTTCTGCCCATAAAACAACACTTCTGAAACGCACTGAGCAACTAAAATGTTACTCAGAGGGGGACAGAGAGGCTTCAAACTCGGCATCTCACATCGAGATTCGCTACACTGACCTTTTCGTGACGGAGGATAATGACTTTGTTGACAACAAGCAACATGAGTACTTTGACCTAGCAAGCAGACGAGCTCGCATCTACGTCCATCAGGCTTGCCAGCGCATCCGCCCATGCCATCTGTTGAGCCCCCAAGGACCGTCAGGACGACCCCCAAAAAGAGTCAAAGTGAAGGGTATTGCTGGCATAGGGAAGAGCGTAGTGGTGCAGCGGCTGGTCTATGAGTGGGCGCTGGGGAAGAACATGCGTGAATTCACCTGCATTTTTGACCTGCGCTTTAGAGAGCTCAATCTGATCGAAGCACCACTGAGCTTACTGGACTTGCTTGGGGACCGGTTCCGGTACCTAAAGACAGTTCTACCCGATCTTTTTGCTTCACCAGGCTCTTTGCTCTTCATCTTAGATGGATTAGACGAGTTCAAATTCCACCTGGACTGGACTACACCTGACAGGGACATTGATGTAAGCTCTAAGGTGCCAGTGTCAGAGCTGATGCTGGCTTTAATCAAGGGGAGCCTTCTTCCAGAGGCCTCTGTCATTCTCACCACTCGGCCATCCACTGAAGCTCCCAAGCGATTCTTCCAGAGATGTTGTGTGGTGCTGGGCTTTGAGGAGGACCAGGTGAAGGAGTACACCTCCAAGTTCTACAAAAACACTAAAGTGGCTGAAAAAGTCTATGATTATATCCTAAGCAATGACAATCTTTTTGTGCTGTCCTTCATCCCACTTTATTGCTACATCATCTGTACAGCGATGGCAGAGTTCTTCTCGGGAGCTCAAGATGGGGGTGACACCAAGTCTCTGGAGCTAAACCCACCAAGGACAGTCAGTGAGGTTTACTTCTGCTACCTTTTTACAGCAGTGAAGCACCATGCACTCAAGGGCAGCACAGAGAGGAACACCCCGAGATCTGAGGTACTCGCACTGGCCAAGCAACAGCTGACAAACCTAGGAAAGATGGCTTATGAAAATCTCCTAAAGAAAAAGATCATGTTCGACAGAGAAGACTTGCAGAGGTATGGTGTTATCCCTGCTGATGCTCAGAGCACCTTTCTCTGTCAGATCTTACAGTCTGTTGAAGAAGAGACAGTGGAGATGTTTTCTTTCTTCCACTTGACTGTTCAAGAGCATCTGGCTGCCCTTTACTGCGTAATCAGCTTCTCAAACCATCATGACATAATCGAGGCTTTGGATTTCTGGTGCTTTGGTCAGCCTCCACCATCCTCCATTGCCCCAGCTTTACAAAATAAAGACCTAAGCTTGGACAAGCTGGAGAGCCTCCAGATGTTTACACGTTTCTTCATGGGAATTCTGCGATCAAGGCTAGCAGGTCATTTGAATGGACTAGTTTCTTCACTCATGGAGCAAGGGGATGGTCTTCCTGCCAAGCTAGGTTTGTGGTTCCAAGCCCAGTTTAGGATCAGAAAGCTGGAAAACCAGGAAGCCCTGAATCTTCTCCACTGCCTGATGGAGTTCCACATGAAGGAAGCCACCAGCATTGCAGCGCCAGAGATCAAGAAACTTAACCTGTTTAAAATGAAGCTGAGCGTTGTGGACTGTGCAGCGATGCACTATGTGCTGCAGTTTTCTCCACACAAGCTCCAGGAGCTCAACTTAGGCTACTCCAACATCGGCAACAGAGGACTCAGCAGACTGGGTCCCATCCTGCATCGCTGTGAATCTCTCTAGTGAGTTATACTTATAGTATCACAAACTATAAGATAAGCACATATGACTATTGGACAACCACATGACAATTTTGGAAATAGATCACTTACACACTGCATCTGATGAAAATAATGTCATAACTTATTGTTTCTTTAATCTCTTTCAGTTTGAGATACAACTGCCTGGATAGGCAGGCAGCTATTTTAGAATCTGCTGTTTTGAAATCAAATGAATGCCAAGTGAAGAAGCTCTTGTAAGTAATATTTGAAAAAGAGATACAGTATTGATGACTTGGAGCTAGAGCAATATAACAGGCTTGAGGGATGAAAAGTAAATGCACTGTATATATCAAATAAAAGCTCTTGAGGGGATCTATTAAGAAATGAAAGTATCTATTTGTGCACTCAAGGGATGACATTATTTGTATCACAAAAATATTTAGAAGGATGATTTAAATGTCTCTCTCCCTATGTTTGCCAAAATGTACTTGTGCATCTCTGGCTCCAAGCACTTGATATGAGTAACTAATCACCGCACCATTATAAAATACAGTTCTTATATTCTGTCCTGCAGTATGTGTGGCAATAACCTGGGTCCTGAGGGGGTTTTGGAGCTGTGGAACGCTCTGGAGCACAACACCACTGTGGAGGAACTGTACCTGGACATCACTGGCATCACAGAGAGAGGCACCGAAAACATTGTCAACTGCCTCAGCAAAAACACTTCTCTGAAGACACTGACGTAAGCAGAAAATACACTAAGTCACACTCTGTATTGTCAGGGTTGCAAAACATGAGCACACTGCCCTCTAGTGAGATTCAACGTCTTCACAATGACAAAGATTTCCTCACACCTGGCTGTTTTCTCTCACCAGGATTGTTGGAAATGACATTGGAGAGGTGGGAAGGAGGCGGCTGAGGGAGCTGGAGCAGCGTCGACCGGGCCTCCGGATCATTGGAAACTTTGTGGATGACCTTGGTTTGCTCCAGGCCTACCTGGACTGGGTGGAGGAGATCCGAGCTGACCGGGACCAGATGGACTCGGTGAAGAACGCGGATGCTCTGGAGTCGGTCCTCAAGGGACTCCAGGTGTCAGGAGAGGGAGGGGAAGGAGAGAATGCAGTGAAAGCAAAGGAGCTGCAAACAAGAATCATGGATTTACTCAAGTCCTCTGCTGATGGAACTGGAGGAAGATGACAACAAGTTACGTGCGGTTTGATCTGGAGTGGTATACATATATAGACTTTGTGAAGACTTTAATAGATTAATTAATCAATCGGTTTGAGGAAAAATGTAAAATGTAAATAGTCATTCGGATACATGAACTGTAATTCTAATGATTTGCCACTCAACTGACACAATAACAACAGCTTGGTGAGGGTAATACTCTTGTATAAATAATAATAATGCTATTATCAAACACAAATTCCACATCTCATGTATTTGTAAATGTGCGGCAACCTGGGTAATAATTGCAAATGTTTTTTGTTTTTTTTTTCATACAGTGGTGTTTGTATTAATTCTGACAGTAATCTTCTCTGATGTGTTTCTGTCAGCGAATAGGAGATTCATGTGCTATTTCTTTACAATTTTTTTTTTTCCCCCCTTAGGCACACGGTGGCTCACAAAGCAATCTCTCTTGACATCTAGATATCTAGACGACTTCCCTCTTAGCAGATCTCACTTGTGACTCTGTTTTCTATTAATTAAATATTAATTAAATCAAAATAAAGAAAAACAATGATGAGCTCCTGATATACCCCATCCAGTTCATTTATTAGCTTATGTCACACTGATAATGTCAACAGTCTCATATGTTTTCTAGGGTAAGCATGTAAATATGCTATGTGACATACAATTGTGAGCAGTTTGCATAAGTGATGTGTTTTACCTGTCTTTGTAATTACTTCATCCTCTCCTTAACCGTATAAAGCCGCACATGTCATATTTAAGACATGATTGTTTTCAGCCTTGTATATGAACTGTACAGCATTTGTACAGCAAAATTTTACTGAAACATCGATACGAAAAATTACTGAGTTGATGCAATGTGAAATTACTGAACATTTCATGACGTTTTTTTTTTTTGTAAAACCATGTTGAAAATTTAACACAGCAGGTATATTGAGGTCATTTTCACCAAATTGGTCAAAATAATAAAAAGATAATACAAAATAATGGAAAAAGTGTTATTTTCTGTGTTTGGAAGGAAACGTGTTCTTTTATATGTTTCGAATTACCAATGTGCTATATTTTTGTGTTTTATGATGTTTTTCAATTCAAGCACAATTGCCTGATGTGCCAAATATGACAAAAATTGAAACTCATAGTTGGGAATTGATATTTGAAACATTTATTTATTTATTTATTTATTTATTTATTTTTGGCTGTTTAGTTGGACCAATAAATGGCTCCAGTTTCAAAGAATTGGAATTTTCGGCCAATTATTTGATGGTTCAGGCTTTACAGGGTTAAAACTTGCACTCACAGCTCCATTTGTTTTCTGTATTCAGGGTCACCTGTACAAACTGAATGGCTATAGAAATTTAATTTAAAGGACAAACACACACATACACCTGAGGGCAATTTTGACCTGATCTGCATGTCTTTCAAAAGTTGCAAACACAGGGAAAACATGCACGGGGAAACTCCACACAGAAAGGACAGTCACCTTAATAAGAAGCTGACTCACCCGAGTTTGTTAACCCGGAGTGTAACTGGGATTTTTGGGTCCAAGAGGAGAGAGTCCATTCTGTTATTCTGGCAAATTACACTTTGAAGCTCAGCTGGTTTCTTAGCTGAAAATTTTCTTGTGTGGCCAGAAGATGACAACTCCAGTTTCTCTCACATTTCCAATTGGGAGTCTAATATAATCGAATAATTTTAGATTTGCTTCAGTGTTAAAACATTCTTATCCCTTTGTTTGCTTAATTTCACCTGATATTTTGTTTGCTCCTCTTGCTTATGAATACATATTAATCAGTCACTCTTCCCCATTTCCCCACTCTGCCTTTTGAACTCTTTGGATGAAAAGCAGGAGAGCTGATATGCCTGTATTCTGCATGGGATGACATTTACATTTCTGATTCAAGAGGCAAGGAATATAACGCTCTGGCTTTCTTGTCGCCATAGTGAATCCTTTTGTCTGCACTCCTGGCTTTTCAAGATCACTGTGAACGCACCTCAGTCAGCTTCACCAAACTTAGACTCCTGAGGAAGAAACTCAAGGCGACGAGGAGGCACAAAATTGAGAAATGAGGAACGCCCAGAGCCGACTGTACTCGTGTATTCAGCTGTTCTGAAACTAAAAAACTCGATATACCAAGTCAGGTTTGCTCAGCTCAGAGTTCAGGGTCACGCTCAGGGTTTGGGGAACCATCTTCCTGAAATGATTCAAACCCAGGGCCTTTTCTGCTGTGAGGCCACAGTGTTTAACACCATGTCACTGTCATCCGCTCTCCACCTTCAGCTCAGTTTCACCCAGAGATGCACTTCAGCTACAAGTGAGAATAACAAGCAACACCCTTGTCAACAGAGCCGGCCATATGCATAAGCAAACTAGACGGCTGCTGAAGGCCCCCGTGGCTTTTTTTTTTTTTTTTTTTTTTGGCATTTCTGCCTTACTCAATAGTGCACAAGACATTCAAGCACTTCCTTGGTTGGTGACTACTGCTCTCTGTTCCATGATGTTTACTGAATAATGATCGCATCTGAGCAAAGAAAAGAGTCATTTCTGAGTTTGTGAAGGATTGGTAGTTGGTGCACATGTTTTTAATGTCTTTTTCTTTTTTCTTTTTGCTCTTTACTTGGGCCAAGAGATTTGACAATCTGCCAACCCCCCTTATAAGTTATATTAAATTGTATGTCTGAGCTGTTCTTTAAGTGACAGAAACATCCTAGTGGTATTATTAGTCACAGGCAAACAGTTAGCTCTCTGTTAACAAAAAAAAAAAAAAAAAAAGTTATGTTGTAAGAAACAGAGGAGGTGTTGATCGCTTTATGTTCACTGATCTTTAAAAATACATCTGTGAAGTTCCTCATTTTCAGTGGACCAACCTCACTTCTAAGGCACTTCACTTCCCCTTCCCATCCTCCATCTATTTACTCAGCAAAACTCAACGAAAGGTGAGTTATAAGTTACATTATTTGCACAGAATTTCATAGATTTCACAGCACAGACATTATTTGTAGACATTTTTCTGTGAACCGTTGCATTTGTTGATCTGATGTATGATGAACTTTTGAAATGAACTGATGAAAGTTTATACTTTAGATTAGGGGATGCAGAAGCACTTGTACATGACTTAGAACTGATGCAGTAATACATTCAGGCATTTTTTTAAAACAGATGAGGGACGGTCCTCATTCATAATATATCAAAAACTCATCAGGTAAAAATTTACTTGTGATTTCTTTGTCATAGTTAACTCATCATTTGCAGATGACTTACAACATATTTGTGATGTCAACATAGCACTTATTTATCATTTACAACGGTGTATCGAGTGTGGCTAGATATTTTGACAGATAAATAACCATAAACCAAATTAAGAGAAACTATTTTAGCCCTTTGTGCAGAAATGCCTACGAAAAAAAAAATCTAAATATCATGAAACATGATAGTAAGTAAGTTGTGGATACTCAAAAATGAATATAGATAACATCAGTGAAAGTTAATTCATGATGTGTTGTTTTCTCACTGTACGTTCACAAAACTACTACCACAAAAATACTGAATATATAACTGAAACTAAATAAACTAGTAATTTAACGATAAATTAAATTAAATTACATTAAATTACATTAAATTACATTAAATTAGAATCCAAATCTGGTTGAAATATAACTACAAGGAAGGTGAAATAAATGTAAAATACTAAAAAATGAACGTTATATTACAGGAAAAAACTGGTCTCTGTGCCACTGATGGTTGGACTGATGGGTCATATAAGAGATCAGTTCATCTCATTATCAAAACTACAATTTGATTTACAAACAAAGGAAATGTTTCGCAATTTTTCAAGAGGAAAAGTTTTAATGTCTGTCTGCACACTAAACCTGGAAGAGGTTTTGCATCATGAAAGCAATATCCCAGTGTCAGCCACAAAATATCTACTGGCAAATTTAACGTAAAAATCCAACAAAAATCCATGTCAGTGCTATAAGCTAGAGATCCAACATTTAGAAATAACGTGTACAAACATCTGAACCTCCAGACTCCTCTGAACTTGAGCCTCTTCCTTGTCTGATGAACCAACATGGCTGGAGCTCTTACACTGCTTCTGATTGGTCATCTGCTGCATGGTGAGTTGCGTGGTCATAACGCCTTGCTGTCTCCATGTCTCCCAGTGAACGAGAAAGAAACTTGAGATATGCTGTATTTCTCCAGTTTTTTTTGGTGAGAAACTTGCACAGTGGAATTGCTTTATGACTAAAGATATATTCTTCATACTTATGATTTCTGTTGCAGGTTCGTTGTGTGAGGTGTTTGACATTTTTATACCTGAGTCTATCGAGGTGCCAAGTGGATCCTGCGTGACCATCCCTTGCTCGTTTACCATAAAGGACCAATTTGAAAATAACTTAGATACAACGTGTAAAGGAGTATGGAGAATACATGACAAAGATGGCGACGATGTGTTTGGTGTCAGTGATCCACCTAGACAACAAACTACAGAGAGACTAACTGGAAACCTGACAGGAAACTTACAACAAAAAGACTGCACCACCACCTTGAACATGCGACCTGGTTACAATGGTTCATATTTTTTCAGGTTGCAATGTAAAAAATACCTGAAATATACATTTACAGAGAAGACTGTGCACATTTCAATCACAGGTAGGTCTTGATATCCCTTTATTGCCAGTTAATGTTACCCATTGAACATCTTCTTCACCTATAATGAAAGTCAATGCCATGAGGGACGGCTGTTCATTTAAAAACTGGTCTGATTGTTTCCTTACAGAAGTCGCTCCTCCCAAACTGACAGCAAATGCATGGAAGGTGAAGGAGGGGAAATCAGTGAATTTGAGCTGCTCTGCTGCGGCTCCCTGCGCCTCTCCACCGACTCTGATTTGGATGCCAAGCCTGGGTACAAGTCAGGTGACACGGGAGAAAATAGGGAACATGCCTACAGTCGTGACCTCTGTTCTGACCTTCACTGCGTCCAGAATCCACAACGGACAGACCATCTCCTGCTCAGTTATCTACAGCCAACAAAACGGCAGTGCGTTGTCTACTAACAAAACCCTCCATGTTTTATGTGAGTGAGCCAAACGTGACATTGTGATTGATGTTTTAAAATTTCACATTTAGAGGAGAAATATAGTCTCTTGATCCATTTGTTGTTTGTTGTTTGTTTGTTCCATGATGTCAGTGTTTGTGCTTCTGAAGACAAATGGGAGTTATTTGTATTATATAACACCGTATAACTCTCAATACTACAAAAATGCCATAAGGAATTAAGATACAGAGTGACATTGCATATGCCATGTGAAGACAGGTATATTTACCACAATCTATGTATGTATCTATCCATATTTGTGAATGAATACATTAATTTGTCGATTGATTTCCTGATTAGAGTAAGTGTAATGATTAGGGCAGCGAATCAGGCAGCCTTTTGTTCGAGTTGATGCCACCGGGTATGAGACAGTGGAAACTGCACATAACAGCTCTGATAAGATTTGTATCTATTAGAGTGGGAGTGGGAATATCACTGTGTTGCACTGGATAAGCATGGAGCGTTTGAGTCAGTGTGTAGTAAAGGTGAGCTTCCTCTCTGCTCTGATAGGTTGTTTACCGAATTACAGTCAAATGTTTAACAAATTGTTAGAGTTGAAATGATTTATTTTCATGCTCACATTGTGCCATTTTATGACAAAAATTAAAAACACCTTTCCGACCGTGCCCTTCTTGTTCCTCACAGCTCCCCCGCAGATCCTGCCCTCCTCTGGCTGCATCAGAGCTGCAGCCCACATCAACTGCTCCTGTGAGACGGAGGGAAACCCCTCTCCCGCTGTGGAGTGGCAGATGGACGGGAGACCTGTCAATGACTCTGACGCCTTCACCATCAGACATGAGCCTCTGAACGCCACGGGTCTGGTGAGGAGCTTCATCACCATTAATTCACAGGGGAAGGATTTGTCCACCCTGGTCTGCCACAGCACCAACTCTGTAGGATCTGCAAGGCTTCAGTTTTGTGTTCCCCCCCTGGAAACATCTGTAGAAAATCAAGGTTTGTCTTTTACCCAGTTAATGGCAGCGTTATTGATTCTGATGAACACACTTACCTATGTCCTGGCTTTATAGTTATGTATTAATCTTGTCGATCTTATATATGAAGCTCCTGAAACCTGTGCAATATTCTCAAAATCTGTGATATATTTCTGTTCATTTGTTTCCCCACTACTTCTAACCTCCATGTAGTACCAATAAATCTATTACATTCTTTCAAGCATTCAATTTTCTTTCTTTCTTTTTTTTTTTTTTTTTACTGCTGCTTACACTTTTCTATATATGGCTTCAAAACATTTCAAAACTTTCATTCTTTCTTTAATAATTTTGTGTTGCATTCGGTTTACTGTAATGTGACCTACAGGAGCTTTGCACCAAGTTGAATTTCTAGTTAACACACTTCTCTAATTCTGACTCTAATATCCATGCTAATCTAATCTTCTGTTCTCCCTTGTATGTTTGTGTTCAGGACGAGTGCTGTTGATTCTCTTAATTGCCACATTCGCTGGTTTCTTAGCAGCAGTCACACTATGTGCTCTACTGTTTATCAGGTACGGTGAATGGTTGGGAAAGCTACAGTCATCAGAAAATCTGTATTAAATTTACTGTGCCAGTGTTTATGCAAGTTTATGCAAGTGAGCTCAGTTAATTTGACACTTGGATGGTTTTGGATAAATGCCCCAGAGCCACAGCAGCTCTGTGAGTGGACAAACAAACCTCCAGTCCACACTTGTCAAATAACTGCCACTGAAAAATCGGCACTTAAAACTGGAAAATTTGTTATGATGTGATACATATATTAAAAAAAAAGTCTATACTCTTATAAGTCAAGTCACATTTATTCATCTGGCCCGTTTGAAACCAACAGGAACTGACCCAAAGCGCTTTACAATCGCAGCAGAAGGGTTCACAATACAAATATTATTATATTTGTATTGTATTTCTCACTTGTGGGGTTTTCACATGCAAAACGTTTGCACACTTGCAGCTCACATGTATCACATGTCTACCACAAACATGTGAACAGCAAACAGCAAAATTTTCTGACACGTTAACTGCCAGTGTGAAATTCAGCGACAAACACTGGAAAGTATGCTTCAAACACAGATCTAACCGCGATCTAAATTACAGGACTGTGAACAAGATGAATATTATTGGTCATTAGCAACTCTCTTGGTTGAAAATGTGCTGTGTGTAGTCTATAGGCTATACTGAATTTCTCAGCATTGTGAAGTCCTTCTGTATTTTTCAGGGCTCAGAGGAGCCGCCATAACCCTCCTAAGAGTCACACCACAGGTGGCACCAGTACAGCTGTGGTTAGCCAAGCTGTGACAAGTGGAGAGGGGAGTAAGGTAACTATCCTCAGACTGATCAGGTCTCTCGTTTAGGTGACCGCAGAGTGACTGGCACAATATTTGCAGCACTGACAGCTGTTTTGGATTTCAGGTGCAGACCATGCCTGAGGAGGAGATCTACATCAACACCAAGGAGCTGAGAGCGTCACCTCCATCTTCAGCAGCAACCATCTCTGAGGCAAGCCGCACCAACCTGCCAAGCTCTGAGCCACACAGTGCAAAAGGCCTCGGTGAAAGCTCGAGTGATGTGTTGTACTCCACTGTGTTCTGGAAGAGTAAGAAGAACTTGGAGAAGAACAAGGGAGGAGAATCACACGTCACGCCGCCGTGTGGTGAGTCCTACCTGGAGGAGGAGAGGTGTACGCTTCGCAGTGGCCGACGTAGTGTGAGCAAGATGGAGCCCCTATATGCGCAAATGAACAGTGAATATGCCCAAATAAACCCGAAAAACAGGAATAAGATGCAAAAGTAGATCACAATGTAGTATTTTTTTATACTTGAACACCATTTGAGGCAAAATTCGTTAGTAAATTGAAAATTTTGGGGGGTATTTTTTTCTCCCCCTTTGTCTTAGAATATGGAGCTGTGTAAATGTGTTATCTATCAACTTTTAAAATAAGCTAGGGTTCATTTGAAAGCTGATTCATGGTATATACATGCACAAAATATGTGTGTGTGTGTGTGTGTGTGTGTGTGTGTGTGTGTTACTTACATACTCAGTGGTTCCTGTTTAGTAAATTACAGGACACCTTTTCTCTTTTCCTGCTTTTTTGTACTGATTTTTTAATGTACATTTCTAATTTTAATTGTAATACTGTATTAGATATATGCAACTATGGATTGTAAATAGCTTTGTACTCATCTTTTTTTTTTTTTTTTACAAAGTAGATAGATGGACAGACAGATAGGCCAACAGATAGATAGGCCAATAGATAGATAGATAGATAGATGGGTAACCTGTGAGTATGAAATGCTGGGATTGCATTTCACTGTGATGGTACCTTGTATGATTATTTGCAACAAATAAACTTGATTGATTGATTGACTGATTGATAACATAATATTTCATCATTGTCTAAATGTAATTAATAACGCCTGAAACTTTCATGTGCATTGTTTTCAATAGAGCAGATTCTTGCATCAGTCATTCTTTCAGACTTGCTCTGTGGTTCAGGATGACTGATTTAAATCAGCTCAGCAAGTTTTATGTCTGAGACTGAATAGGAGGGTGTGTGTGTGAGTGTGTGTGTGTTTGTGTGTGAGGGGGGTCTTTGCACTATAACAGATCAGTGGGCCATCACAGACACTCTCATTCAGCAGCTCCTCTGGCAAGGTAAGACGTCATGCTCTTCATATCACTCATCAAGGAAAAATGTGAACCAAACAAGAAAAAAAAGTATATACATATTTTTTTTAAATTAAAAAACAAAACAAAACAGTAAACACTGAAATTGTTAGAGAATAACAGGTGAAGTCTGGCATCACTTGAAAGTCTGTTTCTGTTCATACTGATGTAAGTCTGGCTGTGTGGTTTTATGTTTCACGTTTTTGAAAATTTACATTTTTGCTTTGTTTTTCATAACTGTGCACGCATTGTTAATACATGGTATGAAATACCTGTTGCATTTTGGCCATGTATTTAGAGTATATCATTAGTATATCATAATTTAGTAATATTACACTGTTTGTTGCCCTGACATGTCATGCCAGGATGCTATCTCTTGTACATTGAATTTTATAGATAAATAATTTTCTTCCTTCTATGTTGAAACATGCCAAATTTATGTTACGGTGACAACAGTGATCTCACTGAAACTATGTAACTGCAGACTGTAACTTTTCCATCTTCATGACATAAACATGCCGTGTCGGAGCCTTTTTGCGCTAAGTTACCTGGTGGGTCCTCTGCATGACTGCCATGATTACTGGGTTTCAGAAATTAAAAGGTCGGACATGAGAAAATCCTGCTGTCTATGGACTATTTCTGATTTCTGCACAGCTGTCAGCTTTCTTCTCTGGTAAAATATACTTCATCTCTCTCTGTGTTGTCATTATCAGTTTTAAAAAGTCAATGGAACAACATCTCTGATACAAAAAGCACTAGAATATTTTATTTAATTATTTATTTTTTTGGTGTGGGTGGGTTGGTCTTGGCCCATTGAGGACTGGCATCATAGTCATCTCAGCGTTGCTACTTTCAGTACTACTACTGTGGATGGTTGAACTCAATGTTCAGTATTTTGCTATTCTATGTACATTAAAAAAGTGTGGATTTAAAGATGAAGGAGGACGACTGGAAAAAGTAGAGCAACTATCGAAAAAGAGATAGCCGACATGTCAAGAAATCTTCAAACCAATCCAAGCCGAGTGCAATAACGCATTGCTTCATGTTTTTTCTTGTTTGTTATAGAATTTGATTTTTGAAATTGAACCGAAGGTGTTGAAGACAGTACTATGAAACAGTGACAGCATGGTTTCCAATGGATAACTATGTCAGAATGGGCATGTTAACCATATAGCTGAGAGTAAACACTAACCAAAGTTTTAAACCTTTTACAGATCCAGATTGTGTTTGTTATTGTTTTGAGTCTAGGCTCTGTAGATACATAACTTCTCTAAATTAATTCCCCATTGTCGTTAACAGTAAAATACAAAGCAGAGTGTGCCACATATTTGGGTTAACCCAATGTTTAGACCACAAGCGTATCAGATCTGTATCTGTTGCATCAGACATGCAACAGATACACTCTCATTTTAATCTACGTAGCTGTAGCTCGCATATCAGCTGCATCTCACCAGCATAGCCACAGCATTAAGTGCCTTTTTACATATATATCTATATCTATATCTATCTATCTATCTATATGTGTATATATATATATATATATATATACATATATATATATATATATATATATATATATATATACTTTTTATACCTTGTCTATCTCTCTCTGCTTTACATGCACAAAAAAACAGGAAAATTTGCTCACTTTCTGTTTAAACCCCCAAACTTTACACACATAAATGAACAGTTGCTGCAAATTCTCATTATCTCACTAGTACGATAATCTTAGACATAAAAAGTGCTGTGTGTCAAAGCGCCAGCATGCATACAGTAGTGAACCACCTATCAAAGACATCAAGATCATTTTTGTGTCAATCTTCTCACATACAAAGGTGACCCAAGAGCCACACTTTTAAGAAGTCAGAATAGTCCTTTATCATCCAGTGGTTACAACACATAGAGAAAACATACAGCCATTGTCAGGCACCACTCAGAAAAGTGTGAGACTTGTTAGAGCTAGTTTAGCTTGACACAACAAAGGATGGTTTGTGGTGAGGCTTTGGGCTTTCACAGGAACGTCTCTGTGCATCACTGTTTCCAGTCACGAACAAAGTGGCTTGCATTCTCATTTATCTCCAGAAATAGGATGACTAAAGGAAAGCACCACAATTAACGCAAAAGTAATGTCTGCTATGCTTTCCCACCCCCCATTCCCCTCCCCTCACCACCCAAAGGGATATTGGTACAGCAGCAGGTGAGCAGCTGGGACATTGAAGTACCCACAGAGGTCGCTGCAGTGGAGGGGAGCTGTGTTGAGGTGCCCTGCCGCACACAACCCCATCAACGGGTCATATGGTACAAGTATGATAATGTACGTTATCCCAAAGTCTATGATGGACATAAATTTCTTAGTGTGGAAGCCCAGTTCAGAGGACGCACTTCAGTCCTGGGTAATGCTGCAGAGGGAGACTGCACACTGAAGATTAATGATGTGACAAGAGCTGACAGCAACCATAACAGCACTGTCGTTACTTTGTAGATGCCCCAGCCATCCTAAATGACTCCGCCTGCCACCTCATAGATGACAATCTGAGATGTGTCTGCAAGGCAGAAGCCCCCAAATGTGTCTTGTGAGGCCAGAAACCATCTTCGCAGTGACACCAAAGATCTGACAGTTTTACCCCAACGAACCCGGCCAAACACGTGTAAGCACAGCAGTATTTTATTTATTTATTTATTTTTTCCATTCTCTTCTGTCATGTTGTTTCCTTCACAGTTCTCCCATGGTTGTTGGCTGCAACAGCACTTGGAGTTGCTTTGCTGCTATGGTAGAAGAAGAGAAGAAGACATCTCAGCAACAGGTTTGTAGACATCCTTTCTTGTCATTCATCGTCATGATGTTTTTGGGAGTGTTAATCTATTTTAAATCATCCATAGACCACAGCAAGACCTGAGGCTTTATACTCCGAGGACAGATATCCCTATGTGCAATGATTAGGATAAGCATGTAAATATGCTATGTAACAAACAATTTATCATTGTGAGCAGTTTGCATAAGTAATGTGTTTTATGTGTCTTTGTAATTACCTCATCTTCACCTCTCAACACTTGCACTCAGAGTTCCATTCATTTTCTGTATTCAGATTCACCTGTACAAACTGAGTGTCACACACACACACACACACACACACACACACACACACACACACACACACACACACACACACACCTGAGGGCAATATTGACCTGATCTGCATGTCTTTCAAAAGTTGCAAACACAGGGACAAACATGCACAGGGAAACACAGAAACACAGAAAGGACAGTCACCTAAATAAGAAACTGACTCACCCGAGTTTGTTAACCCGAAGTTTAACTGGGATTTTTTGGTCCAAGACGAGAGAGTCCATTCTGTTATTCTGGTAATTTATGCTCTGAAGCTCAGCTGGTTTCTTAGCTGAAAATTGTTAAAAAGTCTGTCTTATATAATATAATCGAATAATTTTAGATTTGCTTCAGTGTTAAAACATTCTTATCCCTTTGTTTGCTTAATTTCACCTGTTACTTTGTTTGCTCCTCTTGCTTATGAATACATATTAATCAGTCACTCTTCCCCATTATCCCACTCTGCCTTTTGAACTCTTTGGATGAAAAGCAGGAGAGCTGATATGCCTGTATTCTGCATGGGATGACATTTACATTTCTGATTCAAGAGGCAAGGAATATAACGTTCTGGCTTTCTTGTCGCCATAGTGAATCCTTTTGTCTGCACTCCTGGCTTTTCAAGTTCATCGTGAACGCACCTCAGTCAGCTTCACCAAACTCAGACTCCTGAGGAAGAAACTCAAGGTGACGAGAAATGAGGAACACCCTGAGCCGACTGTACTCGTGTATTCAGCTGTTCTGAAACTAAAAAACTCGATATACCAAGTCAGGTTTGCTCAGCTCAGAGTTCAGGGTCACACTCAGGGTTTGGGGAACCATCTTCCTGAAATGATTCAAACCCAGGGCCTTTTCTGTTATGAGGCCACAGTGTTTAACACGGTGTCACTGTCATCCGCCCTCCGCCTTCAGCTCAGTTTCACCCAGAGATGCACTTCAGCTACAAGTGAGAATAACAAGCAACACCCTTGTTAACAGAGCCGGCCATATGCATGAGCAAACTAGATGCCTGCTGAAGGCCCCCGTGGCTTTTTTTTTTTGTTTTGTTTTTTTTGGAATTTCTGCCTTACTCAATAGTGCACAAGACATTCAAGCACTTCCTTGGTTGGGGACAACTGCTCTCTGTTCCATAATGTTTACTGAATAATGATCGCATCTGAGCAAAGAAAAGAGTCATTTCTGAGTTTGTAAAGGATTGGTATTTGGTGTACATGTTCTTAATGTCTTTTTTTTTCCTTTTTTTTTTTTTTTTTTTGCTCTTTACTTGGGCCAAGAGATTTGACAATCTGCCAACCCCCCTTATAAGTTATATTAAATTGTATGTCTGAGCTGCTCTTTAAGTGACAGAAACATCCTAGTGGTATTATTAGTCACGGGCAAACAGTTAGCTCTCTGTTAACAAAAAAAAAAAAAAAAAAAAAAAAAAAAAAGTTATGTTGTAAGAAACAGAGGAGGTGTTGATCGCTTTATGTTCACTGATCTTTAAAAATACATCTGTGAAGTTCCTCATTTTCAGTGGACCAACCTCACTTCTAAGGCACTTCACTTCCCCTTCCCATCCTCCATCTATCTGCTCAGCAAAACTCAACGAAAGGTGAGTTATAAGTTACTTTATTTGCACAGAATTTCGTAGATTTCACAGCACAGACATTATTTGTAGATATTTTTCTGTGAACTGTTGCATTTGTTGATCTGATGTATGATGAACTTTTGAAATGAACTGATGAAAGTTTATACTTTAGATTAGGGGATGCAGAAGCACTTGTACATGACTTAGAACTGATGCAGTAATACATTCAGGCATTTTTTTAAAACAGATGAGGGACGGTCCTCATTCATAATATATCAAAAACTCATCAGGTAAAAATTTACTTGTGATTTCTTTGTCATAGTTAACTCATCATTTGCAGATGACTTACAACATATTTGTGATATCAACATAGCACTTATTTATCATTTACAACGGTGTATCGAGTGTGGCTAGATATTTTGACAGATAAATAACCATAAACCAAATTAAGAGAAACTATTTTAGCCCTTTGTGCAGAAATGCCTACGAAAAAAAAAAATCTAAATATCATGAAACATGATAGTAAGTAAGTTGTGGATACTCAAAAATGAATATAGATAACATCAGTGAAAGTTAATTCATGCTGTGTTGTTTTCTCACTGTACGTTCACAAAACTACTACCACAAAAATACTGAATATATAACTGAAACTAAATAAACTAGTAATTTAACAATAAATTAAATTACATTAAATTACATTACATTACATTAAATTAGAATCCAAATCTGGTTGAAATATAACTACAAGGAAGGTGAAATAAATGTAAAATACTAAAAAATGAACGTTATATTACAAGAAAAAACTGGTCTCTGTGCCACTGATGGTTGGACTGACAGGTCATATAAGAGATCAGTTCATCTCATTATCAAAACTACAATTTGATTTACAAACAAAGGAAATGTTTCGCAATTTTTCAACAGGAAAAGTTTTAATGTCTGTCTGCACACTAAACCTGGAAGAGGTTTTGCATCATGAAAGCAATATTCCAGTGTCAGCCACAAAATATCTACTGGCAAATTTAACGTAAAAATCCAACAAAAATCCATATCAGTGCTATAAGCTAGAGATCCGACATTTAGAAATAACGTGTACAAACATCTGAACCTCCAGACTCCTCTGAACTTGAGCCTCTTCCTCGCCTGACGGACCAACATGGCTGGAGCTCTTACACTGCTTCTGATTGGTCGTCTGCTGCACGGTGAGTTGCGTGGTCATAACGTCTTGCTGTCTTCATGTCTCCCAGTGAGCGAGATATGCTGTATTTCTCCAGTTTTTTTGGTGAGAAACTTGCACAGTGGAATTGCTTTATGACTATAAAGATATATTCTTCATACTTACGATTTGTGTTGCAGGTTCCTTGTGTGAGGAGTTTAACATTTTTATGCCTAAGTCTATCAGAGTGCCAAATGGATCCTGCGTGACCATCCCTTGCTCGTTTACCATAAAGGACAAATATAGATATTACTTAGATACAACGTGTGAAGGAGTATGGAGAATACATAACAAAGATGGCGATGATGTGTTTGGTGTCAGTGATCCACCTAGACAACAAACTACAGAGAGACTAACTGGAAACCTGACAGGAAACTTAAAGCAAAAAGACTGCACCACCACCTTGAACATACGACCTGGTTATAATGGTGAATATTTTTTCCGGTTGCAATGTAAAATTGTCCTGAAAAATACATTTACACAGATGTCTGTGCACATTTCAATCACAGGTAGGTCTTGATATCCCTTTATTGCCAGTTAACGTTACCCATTGAACATCTTCTTCACCTATAATGAAAGTCAAGCGATGAAGCCATGAGGGACGGCTGTTCATTTAAAAACTGGTCTGATTGTTTCCTTACAGAAGTCGTTCCTCCCAAACTGACAGCACATGCATGGAGGGTGAGGGAGGGGAAATCAATGAATTTGAGCTGCTCTGCTGCGGCTCCCTGTATCTCTCATCTGCCGACTCTGATTTGGACGCCAAGCCTGGGTACAAGTCAGGTGACACGGGAGAAAATAGGGAACATGCCTACAGTCGTGATCTCTGTTCTGACCTTCACTGCGTCCAGAATCCACAACGGACAGACCATCTCCTGCTCTGTTATCTACAGCCAACAAAACGGCAGTGCGTTGTCTACTAACAAAACCCTCCATGTTTTATGTGAGTGAGCCAAACGTGACATTGTGATTGCTGTTTTAAAATTTCACATTTAGAGGAGAAATATAGTCTCTTGATCCGTTTGTTGTTTGTTGTTTGTTGTTTGTTTGTTCCATGATGTCAGTGTTTGTGCTTCTGAAGACAAATGGGAGTTATTTGTATTGTATAACACCGTATAACTCTCAATACTACAAAAATGCCATAAGGAATTAAGATACAGACTGACATTGCATATGCCATGTGAATACAGGCATATATACCACAATCTATGTATGTATCTATCCATATTTGTGAATGAATACATTAATTTGTCGACTGATTTCCTGATTAGAGTAAGTGTAATGATTAGGGCAGCGAATCAGGCAGCCTCTTGTTCGAGTTGATGCCACCGGGTATGAGACAGTGGAAACTGCACATAACAGCTCTGATAAGATTTGTATCTATTAGAGTGGGAGTGGGAATATCACTGTGTTACACCGGATAAGCATGGAGCGTTTGAGTCAGTGTGTAGTAAAGGTGAGCTTCCTCTCTGCTCTGATAGGTTCTTTACCAATTTACAGTCAAATGTTTAACAAATTGTTAGAGTTGAAATGATTTATTTTCATGCTCACATTGTGCCATTTTATGACAAAAATTAAAAACACCTCTCCGACCGTGCCCTTGTTGTTCCTCACAGTTTCTCCGCAGATCCTGCCCTCCTCTGGCTGCATCAGAGCTGCAGCCCAGATCAACTGCTCCTGTGAGATGGAGGGAAACCCCTCTCCCGCTGTGGAGTGGCAGATGGACGGGAGACCTGTCAATGACTCTGACGTCTTCACCATCAGACATGAGCCTCTGAACGCCACGGGTCTGGTGAGGAGCTTCATCACCATTAATTCACAGGGGAAGGATTTGTCCACCCTGGTCTGCCACAGCACCAACTCTGTGGGATCTGCAAGGCTTCAGTTTTATGTTCCCTCCCTGGAAACATCTGTAGAAAATCAAGGTTTGTCTTTTACCCAGTTAATGGCAGTGTTATTGATTCTGATGAACACACTTACCTATGTCCTGGCTTTATAGTTATGTATTAATCTTGTCGATCTTATATATGAAGCTCCTGAAACCTGTGCAATATTCTCAAAATCTGTGATATATTTCTGTTCATTTGTTTCCCCACTACTTCTAACCTCCATGTAGTACCAATAAATCTATTACATTCTTTCAAGCGTTCAATTTTCTTTCTTTCTTTTTTTTTTTTTTTTGTTTTTTTTACTGCTGCTTACACTTTTCTATATATGGCTTCAAAACATTTCAAAACTTTCATTCTTTCTTTAATAATTTTGTGTTGCATTCGGTTTACTGTAATGTGACCTACAGGAGCTTTGCACCAAGTTGAATTTCTAGTTAACACACTTCTCTAATTCTGACTCTAATATCCATGCTAATCTAATCTTCTGTTCTCCCTTGTATGTTTGTGTTCAGGACGAGTGCTGTTGATTCTCTTAATTGCCACATTCGCTGGTTTCTTAGCAGCAGTCACACTATGTGCTCTACTGTTTATCAGGTACGGTGAATGGTTGGGAAAGCTACAGTCATCAGAAAATCTGAATTAAATTTACTGTGCCAGTGTTTACGCAAGTTTATGCAAGTGAGCTCAGTTAATTTGACACTTGGATGGTTTTGGATAAATGCCCCAGAGCCACAGCAGCTCTGTGAGTGGACAAACAAACCTCCAGTCCACACTTGTCAAATAACTGCCACTGAAAAATCGGCACATAAAACTGGAAAATTTGTTATGACGTGATGCATATATTATAAGAAAAAAGTCTATACTCTTAAAAGTCAAGTCACATTTATTCATTTGGCCCATTTAAAACCAACAGGAATTGACCCAAAGCGCAGCAGAAGAGTTCACAATACAAATGTAGATTAAAAGAGTAATGCATAAAATCCAAGACTAAGATCCCTTATAAAAGAAAACACATGTGAAGTAAACCACATGTGGTTTTGGATGCATTGATTCACATGTGATTCTCATGTTGGTTTTTCACATATGTATTTCTCAAATGTAGGAGTTTATGTGCCACATGTCAAGTTATCACAAGTGTCCAAAACACGTTTGCAGTTCGCTTGCGTATTTCTCACTTGTGGGGTTTTCACATGCAAAACGTTTGCACACTTGCAGCTCACATGTATCACATGTCTACCACAAACATGTGAACAGCAAACAGCAAAATTTTCTGACACGTTAACTGCCAGTGTGAAATTCAGCGACAAACACTGGAAAGTATGCTTCAAACACAGATCTAACCGCGATCTAAATTACAGGACTGTGAACAAGATGAATATTATTGGTCATTAGCAACTCTCTTGGTTGAAAATGTGCTGTGTGTAGTCTATAGGCTATACTGAATTTCTCAGCATTGTGAAGTCCTTCTGTATTTTTCAGGGCTCAGAGGAGCCGCCATAACCCTCCTAAGAGTCACACCACAGGTGGCACCAGTACAGCTGTGGTTAGCCAAGCTGTGACAAGTGGAGAGGGGAGTAAGGTAACTATCCTCAGACTGATCAGGTCTCTCGTTTAGGTGACCGCAGAGTGACTGGCACAATATTTGCAGCACTGACAGCTCTTTTGGATTTCAGGTGCGGACAATGCCTGAGGAGGAGATCTACATCAACACCAAGGAGCTGAGAACGGCACCTCCGTCTTCAGCAGCAACCATCTCTGAGGCAAGCCGCACCAACCTGCCAAGCTCTGAGCCACACAGTGCAAAAGGCCTCGGTGAAAGCTCAAGTGATGTGTTGTACTCCACTGTGTTCTGGAAGAGTAAGAAGAACTTGGAGAAGAACAAGGGAGGAGAATCACACGTCACGCCGCCGTGTGGTGAGTCCTACCTGGAGGAGGAGAGGTGTACGCTTCGCAGTGGCCGACGTAGTGTGAGCAAGACGGAGCCCCTATATGCGCAAATGAACAGTGAATATGCCCAAATAAACCCGAAAAACAGGAATAAGATGCAAAAGTAGATCACAATGTAGTATTTTTTTTATACTTGAACACCATTTGAGGCAAAATTCTTTAGTAAATTGAGAATTTTTGGGGGGATTTTTTTCTCCCTCTTTGTCTTAGAATTTGGAGCTGTGTAAATGTGTTGTCTATCAACTTTTAAAATAAGCTAGGGTTCATTTGAAAGCTGATTCATGGTATATATATGCACAAAATATGTGTGTGTGTGTGTGTGTGTGTGTGTGTGTGTGTGTGTGTGTTACTTACATACTCAGTGGTTCCTGTTTAGTAAATTACAGGACACCTTTTCTCTTTTCCTGCTTTTTTGTACTGATTTTTTAATGTACATTTCTAATTTTAACTGTAATACTGTATTAGATATATGCAACTATGGATTGTAAATAGCTTTGTACTCATCTTTTTTTTTTTTTTTTTTTTACAAAGTAGATAGATGGACAGACAGATAGGCCAACAGATAGATAGGCCAATAGATAGATAGATAGATAGATAGATAGATAGATAGATAGATAGATAGATAGATAGATAGATGGGTAACCTGTGAGTATGAACTGCTGGGATTGCATTTCACTGTGATGGTACCTTGTATGATTATTTGCAACAAATAAACTTGATTGATTGATTGACTGATTGATAACATAATATTTCATCATTGTCTAAATGTAATTAACAATGCCTGAGACTTTTATCTGCATTGTTTTCAATAGAGCAGATTCTTGCATGAGGCCACAGTCATTCTTTCAGACTTGCTCTGTGGTTCAGGATGACCGATTTAAATC